>NC_072733.1:117914424-118514424 GCF_026930045.1 Uloborus diversus
TCAAAATCAAATGTTACATTGTTTGGATCAAGCACTTGCCTCTTAGAAAAGGTGGTTTCTAAAATCTAAACAGTTTCTTGATTTAATATGCACAAATGAGAAGCTTTAGAATATGCTTGCAACAGAAAAGCTAGCAAGCAATGCATCGAGGAACAAGCAATATTTGTGAAACTTTCATCTATTGTATATTTTTTCTAACTGGTCGTAAAGTAAGAAAAAACAACGTCAAAAAAAAGCACAAATTGCCAATTACAGCAGACACGTGTTTCGGCGTTAGAGGGAACACCTTTTTCAATGCAAAAAGTAATGAGCTTATGGATGAAAAACATCCGATAAAAGCAATCCCTAAAGTCTTTTCATCCATACTTTTTGCATTGAAAAGGCGTTCCATGTAACGCCGAAACACGTGTCTGCTGTAATTGGCAATTTGTCCTTTTTTTGACGTTGTTTTTTCTTACTTTACTGTTCAGCACAACGGTATTTATTTATCTTAACTGGGGTAGTGGTAAAAATGTGACTGGGAAAATAAATTTAGAGAAATGGGGCCAACTTGTTTTGCGAAGCTGTGACATTAGGTACAAAATCGACGTTAATATTGGCAAGTAAAGTTCTAGCACTTTCTTCTTGAAGCACATGATAATTTCAATCACAAGCAATTTAGATGATGCGTATAAACGAGCAAATTGCTATTAGTAATGCCTGTTTAATTCTGTACGTCACTCCTCTTTCCTAAGCACCCAAATGGTCTTTCGTCCTTCGTTAAATTAATCCAAATATTACGAGCATCTGCAATTGAAAGTTCCCTTTCCAAACTAAATCAAGAGCACTAGCATAGGATTTTATTTTACTTAAACAAATATCATTAAGTAGTTACTCAAGTTATTAAAGACACTTTTAAGTTTTTGCCAGTTTCTGCCGGTTATAACCAGTTTCTGCCACTGGCACGGCAAAAACTAGTTTCTGCCGACAGAAAGCCAACCCTATATGTACTGCATGCAATAATACACTTCCTGTATCAAACATAAATTTTGCCAAACAAGCATTCTACATAGAAGCAAATTTAATAAGACAAATAATCGATTGAAGAAAGGAAAAGGTAAGCTTTTTCTCAAGATTATCTAATTTCATTTTCTACATCTAATTTTCGAACAAAGGTATACAAACTTAAAGCTGTACATTTTATTGCACTATTTCTTTAAAATTTATGGTATTTGTTTTAAAAATTTTTTTTTTTTTTGGAATTTTTTATGCGATGCAATGAAGAAGTAAATCCCCAGCAATTTTCTCTTGAGCAAATATTGATGTAACTCTGCATAAAAGTAACCTATGTCTTATTCTTCCAGAACCCAATGTCTGCTGAGGAAGTAGCACTTCTATATTCCCAGTAGGGCTGGACGATGTAGGAATTTTTACATCGTGATGCATCGTCAAACTTACATCGCGAGTAGTTGAAGCAGTTTGAATTATTCTTCCCGCTATAGGCGGCAAACCCCCGATTAGGGGAGGTTTCCTTGCAAAAATCGAAGCTTTTGTCAGAATTTTCCCAAATTTGGCACGAAAACTACCCTATGGGAATTCACAAACATCAAAGGACAAATGTACCAAACTTGGAATAGATCCGACAAAAACCCACGCGGGGGATTCCCCATGCATAGCGGGACTAAAACGGGGGAATTCTCGAGCATCAAAGGAATTCTGTGCCAAGCTGTTAAAATATCTTATAAAAACTGGTTTTTGAAAAAAAAAAATAGACCCCAATAGCTGGACGAAAACTCCCCAATGAGAATTCCTGAGCATCAAAGAAGTTCTGTGCCAAATTCAGAAAAGATCCCACAAAAACTTGCTTTTTATATGGAGAATCCCAATGGGGGTTGCCCCCCCCCCCCCCAAAGAGGAAGGAACACTACCCTGCTTGAATTCCAGAGCATCAAACGACCTCTGTGCCAAATTTAGAAGAAATCCGACAGAAATTGGTTTTTATAAGAATAACCCCAATGAGGGTTTGCCCCCCCCCCCCTCCCGTAGAAGAACGAAAATTATCCTGCTTGAATTCCCGAGCATTAAAAGACCTCTGTGTAAAATTTGGAAAAGATTCGACAAAAACGTGGTTTTTATAAGAAGCATCCCCCCAATGGGGTTCCCTCTCCCCCCCACAATAGAGGGACGATAACTACTTTTTGAATTCCCGAGCATCAAACGACCTCTGTGCCAAATTTAGAAGAAATCCGACAGAACTTGGTTTTTGTAAGGAGAAACCCATGGCCGTTGCCCCCCCTCCCCATGGAGGGACTAAAACCATTGTGTGTGCATTCCCGAGCATCAAAGGACCTCTGTACCAAATTTGGAAAAATCAGACAAAAACTTGGCTTTTATAAGGAGATCCCCCATGAGGGTTGTCCCCCCCCCATAGCGGGACAAAAACTGCTCAACGAGTATTCCTGAGCATCAAGAATGAACCTCTGTGCCAAATATGGAAAAGATCCGGCAAAAAATAGATTTTTTGCAGGAAAACCCCCCTTATGGGGGTTTAGTTAGATACCATGGGGAGTTTATGGGGCCGGACTAACATGCGGGTTTCCGTTCTTTTTTTTTTTTTCTTGCTTGGATAAAAAAAAAAAAAGCTTTGATGTAAGCAAACTTGTGGAGCACACCGATCTATCGGTTTAGAGGTTTTTATTCTAAACCGGTGAAATGATGTAGGGTGTACTGTACATTGGTATTTTACGATGTATCGATGCATCGTAAAGCCTTAATTCCCAGATATCATTTCACATTGTTCTTTAACTTGAATTTGCAATAATTATTTTTACATTTTAAAGAAATTGTCTGCTTGTATTTTTACATTAATAAAAATTTTTTTAACATCTTTTATGTGTCTCTTTTTTCAACAAATACTTGCCTTTTGCTTTAGGTGGAGGGGGAGTGCAGGCCAGTCATTTCGATTTTTTTCCAATTGTGGAAAAAGGTGTACACTCTTCAAAATTTTTATAGAGAACCAACTAAAACCACGGCCTTTCGTACGTAAAGAATAAATGTTCAAAAACCGAGGGGGGGATGTCAACCTCCATGAATGACCCCCCCCCCCCCCGCGTAAATGACGGGCCTGTGAGTGTGACTATGCGCATCAAAGTGGGAAATTATGGTGGTAAGATTCTGAAGTAAAGATTTGAATAAATCTTATAAGATACAGTCGAACCTCGTTAAAACGAACTTTAATGGATCATTAAAATCGATTATTCTTAACAGAATTCGTCTTATCCGAGAAAAAATAAACAATGGGACACAGATTACAAAAAAGTCCGTTTTAGAAGTAATTCTTTTTATGCGTGTTCTAATTAACGAGGTTCGTCAGTATTGTCAAAAAGAAAAGAAAAAAGAAGAAAGAAAACTAATCAGCTCAAAAAAGAAAAAATAAAAATAAAAGAAATAAATAAACTAATAAAATTACGAAATTAACATGCTCAAATATGACGAAATTAATTTGACGAAACTAATACTCTCAAAACTACGAAAATGATTGTCGATTTGACGAAACTAGAATGAAAAAATATTTCGTTACATTTGACGAAATTCGCATCTTCAAACCAGAGACGAAAGCAGTTTCCTCAATTTGACGAAATGTTCGCTCGGAGCATATCCCTGGAAGCGATTTCGTCAGAAACGAAGAAAATTTCGTCGAATTTGAAAGTCCATTTCTGAGAGTGTGGAGACGTTAGGTTAAGTAAAATTTAAGAATCTCCCTTACCATCTTTGCTTGCAATGTTAGGGAAAGAGGGAGGATTTCCCTTCCCGGAAAATTGAAGTTTTAGAAATTCAGTTTCAGTCAACATGAACATGTTGAGGCGTTAAGTTAGAAAGTGAATGCTCTCTTTCTGAAACTTCAAGATTGTGGACCTAAAAATGCATTTTTTAGCGCTGTTTAGTTACGTCACGGGAATGAGATGGGGTTAGATATAGTTTTGTTGCATTATGAGGGAGTAGTGGTTCCCCTACCCCGCTCTTCGGTACGCCACCAATGAAGCATGCTAAATAGACCAACCGAAATTAGTTTCAGCATTAAGGTCTGACCAACTGTTTCTACGTAAACACAATCCTTATAAATAAATAAATGAATAAATAAATGAAACATTCAAACTTTAATTCAACCATTAAGTATTTTCAATTGCAGTATTTTTTAACTTTTAGTTTTTCCATTTTGTTTTGTTACATCGTAAGTTTACGATGAACATTTTACTTTATTAAAATACTAGTGGTACCCGCACGGCTTTGCCCGTAGTAGAAAATTAAAAGATCTTTTGGTTCGCCAGTATATTTACAAATAATTGATGGTGAATTTCTCGCCAATTTGCGTGCCCATGTTACGGTTCCACGTTATAATAATTTGGTTATTTACTCGTCCACGTTATGATAATTTGCTTGGTAAAATGTTCTTAAAATTGGAGTAGAAAAAGAACAAAATCGAATTTTCGAAAAATCGCTTCGAGGTGCACACCCCCATGCTACAAACTAATTTTGTGCCAAATTTCATGAAAATCGGCAGAATGGTCTAGGCGCTATGCGCGTCACAGAGATGCAGACCAGTGGCGTAGCCAGGGGGGGGGCACCGGGCCCGCCCCCCCCCCCCGAAATTTTCGTTATCGACATAATAATATTTCATGTAAAAATGATTTTTTTAACCAACTTTTTCGTGGCGAAAAAGTTGGTTTAAAAAAAAATTGGTTGTATGACAGCAGTGGTGTAGACGGGGGGGTTGGGAGGATGCAAAAAAAAAAAAAAACTTATACCAAACACGAACAAAGTACAGTATGTTTCTGTAAGTCAAGGTGAGAGGAGGCAATTATTCCCACCTAAAGTCCTCTCTCCCGAATCTCCGAGAAACCAAGACTAGGATGGGGCAAAATTTTAAGTACGCCTTTGATATCACCGCTTCAAGTCCCCTGAGCTATCCGTACTGAATCTTGTCGGATGACTCGTTGACCCCCCCCCCCCCCGTCTAATGATGGGGATTCTTAACCGGTCTGGTCTGGGCGTACTACCAGTCGAGTGTAGAAGGCCCCCCCCCCTAAAGCGGATTCTTCAGTCTTCTATTGTAAACAACAGGGCCCTTTATGCAATGTATGCTCAAGGAATGACAGCGTCTAAATTGATAATGGCCCAGTTTTACTGCCCAGTTATCTGTAGGGTTGGACCATCTCCCGAAACAGGTTGTGGGGGGATGAAATTGGTGACGTAGCTCCGGAAGCACTCGCGGAGCACTTTAAGACGATTTCAATAGGAAATGGCATTGCTTCGCTCCTATTTTTGGACATAAAAGCATAATTTTTTTTTTTTTTTTTTTTCAAATTAAGTCTTCGTGTCTTAATTTACCTTCTTTGATACTAGTTTCTCACCCATATTTTACGAGAATTGGTTTGAATTCGAATAAAATGGAAGAACAAAACTTGATCATGAGTGATTTCAAACTAAAATTATTATGAAACTAAACCAAGTTTGACTACAACTTAAAATAATTTTATTAGAAGAAAATGGTAATCTATTTGAGTCATTAAATTCGTAAACTGCTACAAAAAACCTTTTCCTGATTTGGAAGAGAAAGTACTGTTATTCATTTACTTTAAAGTTTATCTTCAAAAAATTGTAGAAGAGAGAAAGAATCATTATTAATATTAATAATATAATAAATTAATATTAATTCTAAGAAGTAAAAAACGAATTTTTCAATGAATAATGATTGAATTTAATAATATATAGCAACTATATTAGTTCAAAATAGTTATATATTTACATTTATAAAATATATACAACAGCATAGAGGGAAAAATACAAATACTCAGAAACTGATTACCACATGGTAATACTTCATTTATACGTCTTTTATGAAAGTAATTAAATATCTCATGAAGCATTTTTAAAGCAATTACTGTTATTACAAGCAGATATTTCCCAAGTACTGTTACTCGTGTATAATGGAAAGATTTTGTAACTACTATGTTGATTCAAAATGCAAATAGCTGTGTACATAAATGACTACAATAAATACATATATTAAAATATTATTTTTGCAGAATATTAAAATAACTATAGAGAAATAAGTACGGAATATCATAAGCTGGTTGGTACATAACGTTTTTTTAATAAACCCTCAAAAAAATTATCCTATGAAATATTTTTAAGATTAAACCTTTACTTTAAACTGATATTTCCAAGAACTATTGGCTATGACTTTTCAAATGGATACCACTGATGAACATTCAAAGTATGATCAACTATGTAATTCCTGATGTTTATGATTCAAATAAATGAAATAAGCTATAATAAATACATATACTGAAATAATTGCATTTGTAGAATATATGCGCAACTCTAGATGGAAAAATATGCGTTATACGAAATTGAACATCAAAGAGATGCACCGCCAACCCTTTCATGTTTTCGACTTGATGCTCAATTGAAGAAATTTCGAACCTATGTTAAGCAATTTTTGTTAAATATTTTGCTTCTTGTGTACAGGTAAGTATGTTTCATAAGAAGATTTTAAACTCGAAAAAAAATAAAGAATAACCACTCAGGTACACAACTATAAAACGGAAATAATTTTGAAGCGATACGAATTAATACGAATTGAAATGAAAAGATGCACAAGTCATCAAATATATGCATATTTTTTTTATTAATCTCCAATTAATTTACATTCTTAAATCATTTCTATCAATAAACATCATTGATTATGAAATAACAAAAAAGTGCATAACATTTCAAATTCATAGGTATTTTTAAAAAACCACTCTGAAATCCATAACTATTCAGGGGCGAACAGGATTCCCCAAGATAGAACCAACCTTGACTCCCAAAGGTTTCAAAAAAAAGAAAAAAAAAACCTCGAAAGTCCACAGGTTTAGGGGGGGGGGAACACCCCTAAAGCGCACAGGTTTTAGTCCGTAAAAAATTAAGTAAAATAAAATAAATAAACCGAAGGTACACAGGTTCAAGGGATGAAAGAAAAACTGAGTTTAGGTTTGAGGAAGAAAGGAAAAAAAAAAAAAAACGAAGTCACACAAATTTGAGATTGCAAAAAAGAAAATAATAATAACCAAGGTACACTGAGGGCGCATCGGCCGGCGGGCCCGTCCGCCCCTATCACTGTCTGACCCCTTTTTTTCCTATATACCAAAACCTATGTTGCAGCTGCTCTTAATTTTCGTCATTAGTTATTTTATTTTTGCTTCTGTGTTTTAAATTCATTATAAACTACACACCCCCCCTCACCGAACGAAAAAGGGAAAAAAATATAGGAAGGAATACTAAGAATTTATTTCAAAGCACTGGGATAGTTTTTGAAAAATAATTTAAATAAAGTATAAAAAATTATCCTGTTTCTTGGAAATGTCATGCCCAGGGCACGGGCAAGGGGAGCCCGTGCGATAAACAGTGCGAGCAGAAAAATTAAAATTGAAGATGCAAACTAGTATTGAGCTATGGAAATACGCAAGTCAGTGCTTCCAGGATGACGTCAGACACGGCCGTTTCTCCCCTCCTTTAGCCACGAGCGGCGAAACTGAAAGATCAAAGACACGGTCCCACCCTGGCTTTTTTTTCTGAAGAATGGGTGCCAGATGTGTGTAGCGGGCATTTGCTTTGTTGAAATTCAACTGTGTAGTTAAATTGCGTTTGGAAGAAAAGTACACTTGCGGAATTGATGGACTTTTTACTCACAAGCATATTTCACTTCTATCTTTTCTTCTAACATTATACATAAATAGTCCAAAAAATAAGCATATTTAATTTTTCAACATTTTTATCGGATGGTTGTGAAAGCACATTGACCTCCCCCCTTAGCCCTTACTTAACCGTTGTGCAATGCATGCTGTAACTTTTAAGTTGATGAATTTGACTCTTATCTGCTCACTTTAATGCCTGTAAAAGAAGCGTTCCCGAAACTAAAACATAAAGCTGACGCAGAAACTATGACTTTTTCCAGTATTTTATTATTTATAGTCATGACAAAGCGAGTGCTTGTTTTTGATGAGATGAATTGAAAGAAATAATATAATAACAAAAAAAAAAAAAAACGACTCACGGAATGCAAATGTCACAAGAATATCTGAATTAGGGAAATTAAATTGCAACCATCTGATCAACTTTTTGCATTCGTGTTTGTGAAAATTCAAATTAAAGCGAAACATAACGAGCTGAGAAACTACTATAAATTAAAGAAAAATATTAATACAACAATGACTAGTGATACGCAGGAAATAATTGCAGAGTTTTAACTTTAATAATTTGTTGCCTGGGGCATACATTTAAAAATCTAATTTAAAAAAAAAATACATTTTGAATTCCAACAAATCATACAAAATTTATAAATAGGTAAAAATTTACATGAAAAAAAAAAAGTTTTTTCTCAAAAAATCTGACGTGATACATAATAATCTTTCAATCAATAAACATAATTGAAAAGTAATTTCAATTACAAAATGGTTTTCAAAAGTAAAAGAAGCTGCAAACAGTCAGTAAAAATTATGCAACTACTGGTGAACAGCAAAAGTTGACTTTTATTCAGCTTTGTCTTGTGTGTGTGTGTGTGTTGAATTTTTTTTAAATTAATTAATAAATATTTTTTAAATATTTTATTTTTTTCCTTAAATTTGCAACTTGCAATAATTTAGTAATTACCAAAACTAAGTTAACAATAGTAACTAAAAAATTAAAAAGGAAATAAAATATAAAATGTGTAGTGAACTGGATCGGCTAAATACCCAGCGGGTAGGTACATATTTTTTGGGTATTTACCCAAGGCCTGGGTAAATAGCCAAAAACTGGGTGTATTACAAAAAAAAAAAAAAAAATGCAAAAAGTGAATGGGAATTTTTTTTCTCATAATCTAAATATGAAATAATTGGTAAAACTGATACATACATATGTATTACACAGTTTATAGTATTTTTTTTATTAAAAGACTTGATGAAATTATGAAAGAAACATATCGTGAACCAAAGACTTCATTTCAATGTCATAATTGGAGAAGTATAAGCAATTCAATGATTCAGGATTTAAAACTCGCAATCTAGGTTAGTCATATCCAAAATGAAAAGAAAAAAAAAAGGAAGCAGGAGGGATGTTTGGAAGAATAAACTGAGAAGTTAAGAATATTTATTTATTTTATTGGTGTTTAAGTGATAACTAAGCAAAAAAAATCAAAATATTGTTTTCTGTTGCCTTGCTCATTTGCATTTGCTCCCCGGTACTTCATGATGAAACTTTATTCAAACTATTTTTAATACACGCAATTAGTGATGTAGGGTGGGAAGGTAAATATTTTTTTTTGCGGGGTATTTATCCGAAGGCAGAGTAAGTCCCATAGTAATTGCGCATTTTGCAAAAAACAGAAAAAAAAATTTAGGTGGTCTCAAAAGGTGATGATTTTCTTCTTAAAACATAAACTTTTTAAAACATTTGAGACAGTATCGAAATTCTTTCCTGCTGCAAGTACAATTTTCTTTAACTTTTCCTTCCCATTAGCAGTTGCATAAAAATAAAAATAAACTAATGAAAAAAAAGCAGTCCTACTCCAACTCCGGGAATGCTCTTCTTATTTTTGACTACATTTCTTAACATTTTTTACTTCCTTTTACAAAAAAGGAAGTATTGTATTCGCGAAAAAATTTTCACTCAAAAATCGCCCTTAATTTCCATTTTGCTCACCCCCAAATGAATGTTGAGTTTTTTTTTCGATTCGACCACATGCGGAAAAGTGCCTAAGAATGTATAGACACGCGAAATATCCATTTTGACCATCACCGAGGTAATTACAACGACTTTTCTCGTGACGTCTGTATGTATGTGCGTATGTGTGTATGTGCGTATGTGCGTATGTATCTCGCATAACTCAAAAATGGTATGTCCTAGAAAGTTGAAATTTGGTACATAGACTCGTAGTGGGGTCTAGTTGTGCACCTCCCCTTTTGGTTGCTTTCGGATGTTCCTAAGGGGGTCTTTTGCACCTTTTTGGGGGAAATCATTGTTAATTTCGATGTAAACTCAAGTGGCGTTATAATTTGTCGGACACTTGGCGATATATCGCCAGTCTTTTGGTCGCCAAGTTTTGTCGCCAACCTGGCGACAAATTTGGCGGAGTTTTTTTTTTTTTTTTTTGGTTTCAATTTGGCCATTGTTGGTGATATTTAGAGAATAAATATTGAATCACATTAAAATAGCGAATAATGGGGAAATGACATTAAATTGGAGTAAAAGGAAGTCATGTGATGCACACATCAGCTCGTTTTTTTTCAAATTTTGCCAGCCAGTTGGTTTTATTACTTGTATCTTGCATATATTTGCCTGAAAGTATATAAAAACTCTAGTATTGGCAACTAGCTGGCTAGCTTATTTATAAAACGTTTTGTAACACTATCAGCCGGGAACAAGTGAGTTTAATTATTTTTATAAATTTCTTACGGGATTTCTTAAAACTTATTCCAATACTCTTACTTTTCACTTTCCAATTTCTCCCCTGGCTCAAACAAACAATTAATTTCTGGGTACGCCATGGGTAGTTCTTTTTTTTTTTTTTCCGAAAAAAAATCTTGATGTTTGTTTTCTCGCGCTTTCGTTTTTTGATACTTTATTTCGTATTTCCTACGGATCGCAGTTCTGCCCTAGCAACTCACAAATTTTCCTATGAATTACCGACCGACCGGCCGATTGGACATCAATGAGGGAATGGGGGGGGGGATCCTTTTGGGCGAGCAAAAGAAAAGCACTCGTAGTAAATAACCCCTCTCTGGTTTCTGTGGAGCCAACTTGATTCAGACGGACAGGTGTTTGCGATTTACCGTCGTACTTCATCAGGGTACTTCAGTAATTTTCAGCTTGACTTCGAACTTCAAACGAGAGCAGGAACAAGAGTTCCGTTTCTCTACAATGCTTCAGGACAAGACGATTGAATGCTTTTCATTTTATTATTACTCTTTGCCTTAAGTGAAGGTAAATGACACAGTTATGAAACGTCCTTTTTTAAACATACAGGTCATATTTGGTGGCTAATTGTTAGTCCGAGGACCGGCCCGATTAAGATATCAGGAGGCCCTAGGCCATATGCCTTTTCGGGGCCCCTGTGTAGTCAACCCTTGAAATTTTAGCCATTGCCAAAAACAGTTTTAGCTATTAGTTTTTAAAAAATAGCCCTGCCGAGGACGTTGTTAGCCTCAAATTGGAAAAGCGTTTTTTTTTTTTTCAAATTAATTCCTTTTTATAATTTTCTTTTTTGATTAAAAAAGAAAAAAAAAAACAATCGCATTCTTAGAAATAAATGAGTACGCAGAACACAGACATTTGTTAACACAACATGAAATCTTAAAATTATTTTCAATAACTCAAGCAGCAACCTAAACATTGTCGCTTCATCTCCATTCTTCAGTAATGATTTATCAAATAAGTTATGTTTTTTTTTTTTTTTTTAATTATTATTCTCATTTGATGGTATATAATTCCGAACAGCAAATAGCCGCTGAACATTTTAGTCATTGGAGTTCGTTTCATTAATTTCTTGTTGTATATGGGCACTTTTACTTTTAATTAAATTGCAATTGAAATGAATCTAGCAGCAGATCCTATGCCCAATATTGTAGAATGAAGAACTTTGCTTTTATATAAATTGAGCGGTAGTATTCCTTAACGCCATATCCAAATGTATATGGCGTCCACCGGGAAAAAATTTAAAAACATTTTTAAGCCTAATGGAACAGAATTTCATATCGGAAAACTATCTTTTGCGCGATCTCGTTTTAAATTAGCGTTCAGAACGTTGCCACTTTCCTTTTCCCGGCTATGTCTAAATAAAATTTGGTTTTTGTTTTGGAGGTAAAAATTTCCCCTTTTGAGTATTATTTGGCGATTTATCTTCCTTTCTTTTCCTTTTTTTTTGTACTGCCATTAGAAGATAATTAAGAACTTTAGTTGTATTTATGGAGAGTTGCGCTTAATTTATTGGGGTATTTTTGATTTGATGTTTTTGTATCTTTTAGAATGATTATTTTGACGGGAAATTTTACATTATTTTTTTCCCTTCTCTAATTTAAGTCTGACTGTTGAACATGTGTCAGTTGACATAACTTTTATTTTCGAGGTTGACCGTGCAAAGCCGGGCAGTGCAGCGAGTGGTTCATAAAGTAACAGGAGAAAAACAGTGACTTGCCAAGAAGTTTTTTGGAATTTCTAAAATCTAAGCAAATTAATTCACTAATAATCACCTGGTTAGAAAGCTATAACTGTAAGGAATTTAATCCTAGGAAAGTTCTAATGTTTATAACAACAAAAAGTTTCAAATTGTGCCGAACGTAATGTGTCAATACATTTGAAAATCACCCATATAACTCACCCATATAATAATATTGAATATGGTTATAACGAAATGATTTGAAGCCTAATAACTCTAATTAATTTTGAGTTTTGCAGCAATTTTTTGTCATTTTCATGCACTTTAGACAATTATATTTTCATTGATAACAAATTTGTGAGGAAAAAATTTACAATTTTGATACTTTTTCCTCTTTTCTACGGAGTTTCCCATAAGCAAATTGAAAGTGATGATTAGAGATTGAAAAATGTGTGTTTATTTTGGTGTTTCTTTCTCCTGTAATTTCTGAACTTAGAAGCATTTATAACTATTGGACCCGACATTATTTCTCTCGAAACGTCTTTTTTCAATTTAATTTTGTCCTACTCTTGATTGGCAAGAGTGGTTGGGTTCAGACAAAATTTGTCTTAAAAACTTTTAGTGTTAGAGTAAAAAAATCAAATAATTAAGGGGAAAAAAAGTACATGCAAATAAAAGAAAAATAATGAAAAAAGAAAGAGATTGATGCCTAATACAACTTCCATATTGTTCCTTCTTGGCTCGGTGCTCGGTCTTTTTGTCCTGAAGCATCTACAAAAAGTATCCAGTGGAGAGGGATCGTTTTTCAGAAAACATCAGTTAAATCACTTTACAATAACGGAAGGGAGAAATTTATTTGGATGCAGTGGGATAAGAATCAGTCGTTTTCAGTTCTCTACCCAAACACAAGTTTTATTTTTTGATTCCGCTGTACGTTAAAGTTCTCTTTCAGTTCAGAAGGAAGAGTGCACAAAGAGAAATTTTTGATGGATTCTACAAATAAATGAGGTAAATTATCCTGCAATATTTTATGAACTGCTAACTTTTTATTTCATATTTCATTGCTGTTATTCTTAAAAGAGAAGGGGGTAGGGGGGATTTGGTTTCAAGAAAAAATCATATGTTAAATTTCGAGAGGAGATTTACTACAGGAGCTACTTTTACATTGAAAAATGCATATCCCATCAAGATTGTCACGAATAAAACATTTTGTACTTATGCTTGAGGATAAGGAAAGAGATTCTTTAATTTAAAAAAAAAACGACTGTTTATAATTATTAAGCTTCTTATTTATTTATTTCGAATTTAATTATTTTATGATATTTCATTCTTAAGAATGAGAGTTTGGTTTTGTCCCTCTAAGTTCCCAATTTTTGTACTCCTTATTTGCAAATAGTCGACGAAATGACTTTTTTTTTTTTTTTTTTTTTAAGTATCGTTTTAACAAGTAACGAATTTTGCTACTGCCGATACAGCATTATTCGAAATTTATATAAATTAAAAAAAAAAAGAAGAAGTAAAAAAAATTGGTTGATTGACACAAAATTTATTTTCTGGCAGATGTGAAGCCATACAATAGTTTAACGTACCAAAAATGAAAATTAGGTTTAGCTAATAATTCTAGTTAGCTTTACTATTCAATAATTGAATTACCTTTCAGATTTAAAAACAAATAGAATTTTTTTTTTTTTTTTACAAACCATACGACAATTCAAATAAAAATGAATAGAGCTGCACATTTGACCAAACAATTATTTGTTTTACTGGGGAAGTGGAGTGAGAAAACTTCAGACAAAACAATGTAGTGACGAACAAAAGAATTGATTAACGTATTACATAAAATTTATAATTCAGTTTAATGTGAGTTTCTTTTCCCTAAATTTTATTTAAATACGTCTAAATATTTTTCTTAAGCATCATGAAATTCTTCGAAATATATTTTACCAATTCTACACTAACAGTGAAGTAATTAATGGTACATAATAGCTCCTGTTCTGTTTATTTTAGTTTTTAAACAAATATTATTTTACGTAGCTTCCTTCTTCATCAGCTCTCTTCTAACTAATGAGATAATTAAAAAGATTAGTTTCTTTAGATTTCAATTTAGATATCAAATCTAAAGTTTTCTTTAGATCTCTTACGGGATTCTAAGAATATATATATATATATATATTTAAAAAAATTGAACTTCTGAATGAAGCCTTCTCGATATTTCCTTAGTAAACTAAACTATTTAATTTTGATCCGAATCTTGTTTCAATTGATCAAGGGTACATACTAATCATGAAAAATGATTGAACAATTTTATGGAACACACACACACAATATATATATATATATATATATATATATATATATATATATAATATGCCGTGGAGGCCAGGGCTGCGGAGTCGGAAGGAAAATGGCCGACTCCGACTCCGACTCCTGGATTTTGAAACGCCCGACTCCGACTCCGAATTTTTTTTAATTTTTTTTAAATTGTATTTTTTCAACTCCCTCTCTCCTTTCAGGGAAAGGGGGAAAACCTCTAAACAGAGATGGAAATATTAATTTCTTTTTATGAAAATTTCGAATTTTGTTTTTTATTGTAAAACCAAGACGCATACAACGTTGGTAATTCAGTTTAAAAATCAAATTTTCCAATAGTTACGAGCTAAAAAGTGAGATGACTTAAAAATCCATTTTAAAAATTTGAAAAGGATTATCTGTAATTTTTCCCTCCTTTAATGTTTAACAGATAGATATTGATCAAATCGTGTACTTTAAATTTTTGAAAGCTGTAACTTGAGAGGAAAAAGGCTTTTTTTCTAAATCCAAGTTCTTGAGAGGGGGTGGTTTGCATCGGGTTACACCCATCTGATAGATGACACTCAAAATTAATTTCAGAGTTTATAAAAAATATAAATATTTTAATTCTGAAAATTTTTGCGACTATATTTTAAATTATCTTTACTAATATTATAAAGAGAAAGGACGGATTTTTGTGTGTTTATATGTTCGAGGTAATCTCCGGAACCACTGCACCAATTTGAAAAATTCTTTCACTGTATGAAAGGTACTTTCTTACTGAGTAACATAGGCTATAATTCGAAAAAAAAACAGAAAAATAGTTCTTTTTTTATACCAATGTAGGCCCAAATTTCACGTAAATTGCTTATTATTGGCTATTAAAGGGGGTGAAAAATTACTTGCACATATTAATATTATATATCGTTGAAAAGGGTGGAATTTTCCGCGTTCTAAGCAATTTGTTTCTATGCTCTAACTTCATTACGACGGGAGCAATTTGTGTTTTTAGCTCGAACTTTTTTAGGCTTAGCTGAAATTTAGGCACTAATTTCTTCATTAAATCTATCAATAAAAAGTGAAGGAATTGTCCCACAGTTTCCTTTTTGACACCATTGAAAAAAGCGACATTTTTTACGCCAGAAATATCTCGACCAATGGTCGAAAAAATTAGCTTCTATCTTCAAAGAAAAAAAAGTTACAAGCGTTTTTAAGTCAGTTTTGAAATATGTCATTTTGATTCAGGTTGTCAACCATTTTATTTTTACATTTGAAACATATTATTTGATGTCTTTTTTTTTTTTTTTTTTTGTTTATTTGGCGAAATATTTTAAATTGCAGTACAAACCGCTTCACTCGCTAAATAGAGTTTTAAAGCAACTGTAAATCTAATTTAATGATTTGACGAAAAGTTTTAAATTACAAAGAAACTTAAATAGTTTTTTTTTTTTTTTTTTTGAAAAGGTGTGTACGCATTTTATACAAAGAAAAACGATCATTTCACATCAGACAGGGAGGGGGCGTCAATTTTTTTTATTCAACGGACTACCATTAATTTTTTAGCACGGGCATCGCTGTGCGGGTACTGCTAGTATTTCATAAATTGAATTTCGTTGAAAATAGGGCACATATACGTCAGGAGCTAATTTTACACAAAATGCGGCGGCATACAAATTTGCACTAATAGCTTTTACTATACCTATATTTCTTGTTCACTAAATTTTTAATTTAAATTTTATTGGCTGCTTTAGAATTAACCTTAATATGAAGATTTTAAGATTAACTGCAATTATTGACTGGTGTAATCAAGAAATCATTTACACTTATTTTGTTCCATACTTTTTAGTGAGAACCAAGCTTATAGAAATAGTCTTAATAAAGATAAAAACATTAGATTATTTCATCGAATCTTTTGGATTCGTGCTTTCGCGCCAGAACTTCTTTGAATTTGCCGATCACCCTCAAACGTTTTAACCTTAGCTACGGGCCTCGACTTACTAATTTGTTACGTTTCTTTTACTATTTTATAACTGAGATCGAACAAAACACTATATTTCTATTTTTATTTGAAAGTGATTACTTGAAAATGTTAGGCAACAAAACCGTTTGCTGACAGTTGCTATTAGTAAAGTTAAAAAGCAAGCAAACTAGGGTACGGCTACAGCGATAAGCATTCAAGCTAGCTGATTGCCATAATGGCAGTTATATTCTCATTGGTATCTTTTTATACATGTAATCGAACCAATTGGTAGTCAGTTTTTAAAAAAATGTGTGATGATGTCAATACACAGAGAACTCAAAATTTCAGATGAAGAAATAGCGGAAGAATTTTTAAAAAATAAAAGACGACTAAATTTTCAATACAAGATAATTTTTATGTACTTTTAAATAGCTAATTAACATTATGGTAAATACATTTCATTATTTTGATTACAAATTAAAAGCATTTACATTTTTTAGCATATTATTGGTGCATTAATCTTGATGTTATTTATCATCGAAAATATCCAGCACCACAAATATGGGTGCAATTAATTTTTATTGATTTTTAATGAATTATTAGTAATAATTTATAATGCACATAATGCATGATGAAATCTATTTTTAATAACGTAATTCGCGATTTAACGAAAAATAGTTAATTTGGAAGTACATTGATAAAATCGCCTGCCCCCCCCCCCCGAATCAGAATCCTGGCTACGCCACTGATGCAGACATCCAGACAGAGATCCAGATATACAGACAGAGAAACTTTCAGCTTTATTATTAGTAAAGATTAGCAAGCTGTAGTTCGTTATTTCATAGTAATAAAATGTCAGTTTAAAGTTTATGTACGAGATTGAGAAATGGGGCTCAAATTAAGGAGGGGTAAAGCTGTTTCACCCAGAAATACAAGTTTGAGTTTGGAAAGTACGAAGTGCACTAGAAAAGTACCTTCTGTCTATGCCTACGCTTACACTGTACAAATAATCGCAGATAAATGCGTACAAAATGCTTTTATTCGGAACTTGAGTAAAATGTTGGTTATGCTAGCTAATATAGACACAAAATAAAGCTCTTACCCCCCCCCCCCCGTTTTTTTTCTTTTATATTTACTCTAATTTTAAAAACAGATGCAAAAAATAACATTACACGAATTTACATTCATATCACATATACACGTTTTTACTTTTTACATACATCTTATGATAATTCTTATGACATAAACCATATTTATAAAAATTAATAATGTGCAACATAAAGCTTACATTTATTTTTACGTGAAATTTAAGCAGGTTTCTGAAGATAAACTATTAAGAGGAGGATGGGGGGGGGATGAGAATGGAGATTACTTCCTCTCCGGTAGCTACAACTTAAGAGACTGCCATTCTCATGCATAACTAATGAAATTCTTTCTGCTATAATATATATATATATATATATATATAATTAAGCAAACAGAATTTCAAATATTAAACAAATTATAAATAATTAATGATGATAAAAAGGAAAAATGCAGACAGCTATTAAGTAGGAAAAGATAAAGAGTGAATCCAGAGCTCATCAGCCGTGGAGGATTCATTAATTATGGTCAAAAGACCAAAATTTTAACTATGAACTAAAAGAGAATGTTTAAGCTCCAGTACATGCAATATAGAGTAACAATGGGCAAAAGCACTACTTGCTAAACTAAAACCAATAAACTAGAGCTCAAACCTAAAACTAAAAGCAGGGGGTTTCGCCTCGACTAATTAGGTTAATTCATTTTGTCATTCTTATGACACAGAATATGTAAAGAAATTTCTTTTTAGTCTAAAACTTAAATTTCTAAAAAAAACTCAAAAATTTCCTTCCAAACTACCTTTTTAAAAATTCACACTTTGAATTTCTTTGTTATGATCTTCTGATCTACAAAGTTGGTTATACTCAGCAACATCAAACCTACTACTGTACTTTTAATTTTTTGCAAAAATCCTTCGACTATTTAAACTTTTCAAAACTACCCAGTAAGCTTTTGGATTTTTTTCCCATCAAGGATCTACAAATTGTCTTCAGCTACAAATTCAATCCTCCTTTCTCGAAAAAAAATTCTAAACTATCAAGAAGTTGCTAAAAACTTTGATAAATATTTGGACTTTGATTGCAATTGTGCTAATTTCTCTAATTCCATCTTCTTCAACTCTGATCTTGGTCATATTCTGACCGGTGATTTAAATTTTTTACAAAACAAAAATCTCATTAAACTTTTTAGTTTGGGTACTAAATGTCGGCCTAATTTTCGTATTAATTTCCTGAAAGCTTATAATAAGCTTACGTTTGAACTTGATTATTTTTTAAGAAAAATCTCCTATAGTTTTAATGTTCCACTTAATGCATTTCTTGAATATAGACACCACTTTTTAATTGAATTGAAATCACATTTACGTGATATTGTCAACACAGAATCTTCATACTTCCATCTCTCTTCTGATGAAAATAATGCCATTAATGAGTTTAAAAAAGCCTTTGTCTTTACTGTTGTTGATAAAGCCAGTTCTAATTACTCTATCTGCTGCAAAAAATTATATGCTAATATTTTGAAAAATGAACTAGAAAAAACCACCACTTATGTTTCCTCCAAACTTAATGAATCCTCCATCATCAAAAAATTTGCTGCTGCTTACAAACTTTTTAAATTGCCACGTCCTGATTCTGTTAACTTACCTTATGTATATGCAATTCCAAAATTTCATAAAACACCTGTTGGATTTCGTTTTATATGCTCTGCCACCAACATTATCGGAAAAAATCTGAGTGTAAAGCTTGAACAGTTTCTCAAAAAAATTCTAGAACAACTTAAACTTCAGCAAATGAATTGGTTTTGGATTGTTAATAATAGTGTTGAAGTGATCAATTTACTTAATATGCTTGATATAAATAACTTAGAAACTTTTGATTTTGAAAACCTCTTCACCAATATCCCACTCATTGAATTTTTTTCCTCTGTGTCAGAACTTTTTAATTCGGTCAAGGATTCCCTTGATTTTAATGAATTGATTTTTCTTGGTCTTTTTAAATTTTGTATTTTCAATAATTTTTTCAAAAATCTTAATTCATGTTTTCTACAAATTAATGGCATTGCAATGGGAGCTAGTTTTAGCTCTACATTGGCCAACCTTTTTCTTTTATATTATGAGAGAAAATATTTAATTGACAATCCTTCCTCTACACCGCTTTGTTGCAGATACATCAATGACCTTTTGTGTATAAATTTCCCTAATTTTTCTGAACTTAGCAAAACTATTTATCATAGTTCATTAACGCTCAAAAAGACTAGTTCTAATCAAAATAGCTTTAATTTCCTGGATATCAACATACAAATTGACTCAAATTGTTCCACTACAATCTATGATAAAAGACGCAAATTTAATTTCACAGTTAACAGCTTACAGGATTTTTCCTCCTGCTTAAGTAAAAAGGTTTTTATTGGCATCATTGTTTCGCAAGCTATCAGAATAAAAAGAATTTGCAATACCATTTCTGCATTTAAGAAAGAAATTTCAGTACTCAAAAACTTACTTTTTAATAATAACTTCCCTAAAGATCTAGTTGAAAACATTTGCTTAAGTATAGCCTTCGATGAGCATTTCGCTCTTCTCTTGAAACTGTTTAACTGTGTAAATGTATGATACAACCGTGACAAACCATTTTTTATGAATAACCGGGGTGGATGAATTTTTACACGTGGGAAACAGGCGACTTGGTATGTCTATGGATTGGTCCTCTGGATATGTTTTTATCTTTCTTTTATTGTTATGTTGACAACTGGAATGGAATTTTATCAGGTTGAGCAATGGAATCGGCTTTGTTTACATGAATTTCAAGGTAAGACAATTTTGTTATAGGCAGGTACTGTCCCGTGGATGGCTAATTATCGAAACTTGTTTTCCTAATTAGTCGAGGCGAAACCCCATGCTTTTAGTTTTAGGTTTGAGCTCTAGTTTATTGGTTTTAGTTTAGCAAGTGGTGCTTTTGCCCATTGTTACTCTATATTGCATGTACTGGAACTTAAACATTCTCTTTTAGTTCATAGTTAAAATTTTGGTCTTTTGACCATAATTAATGAATCCTCCACGGCTGATGAGCTCTGGATTCACTCTTTATCTTTTCCTACTTAATAGCTGTCTGCATTTTTTATTTTATCATCGTTAATTATTTATAATTTGTTTAATATTTGAAATTCTGTTTGCTTAATTTTATATTTACTTGGCTTTTCAGTTTTGCTGCGTTGCGCATCTATGGGCTTTTAGTGTGGTCTTTTCAATATTTTTCACTTTTATTATTATTATTATTAATATATATATATATTTATATATAGTTAACGCATAATAAATTTTAGTATGAGTTTCATTTCTTGTTTTTCGTTTCATGATGATTTCAAACTGCATATTCATGGTTCAATAATGTAAAAATTAAAATTCAAAGATAATTACCCACTATGCGCTGAAATTTTAACCAATTCTCATTCTCGCAGGGAAGATTGGAGCGTTGGAAAATATTTCAACCTGGACATTGGTCGGGGACCATCATCTCCTGCCCTGGCTGAGGTGCCATTTACAGCTAATCTATCTCCGCCTTGAATACGTTTAAAACTGTTTGACCATTGCTTTCCCCCCTTGACTTGTCGTTATTTAACCATTGAGAGTGTAAATGATCTAAGTTGTCCACAGCCAAGATGTCTTCTTCCAATTACTTTTTTCCCCTCAATGTCCAAAGATACTGTTCACTAAGACACAAAGCTATTCATTGTAATGCTAAAAGATCATCCCCACCATCCTAAAAGGATGGTGGATGGGTCTTTTGGTCTAATTAGAGGATCTTTTAGCAGTGTAATGAACTAGGAATTTCCCATGCTAACCGTTTGTTTTCCGCCCACTGGATACTCACTGAAACACTCAATACAGAAGTTGAATTGAACACTCAAAACAGAAAATCATTCTTCCGCTTTCAACTATATTCCACAATCCACACATCTGAGCTACGTTTCTGTACCAATGGATCGCTTCTGTGTAGGACGAATTTCAACTTTTACTTTTATTAATTTAAGGAGATTTGCCAGTAATTGACCACAGAAGTTTCTGCAAGTTCTACTTAATTTCACTAGAAAAAAAAAATTGAAAATTTTTCAGCGTGTCAATAAAACTATCAGGATTACCGATTACTAATCATTTTTCTGTTTTGGTAACTATTTTACAAACTATTTTCGATAATAGTTAAGGAAGTAGAGTTCGCCAGTAATTGACCACTTACCTTCAGTAATGGACCAGTGTCCGCCAGTAATTGACCACTTTTTAAACACAGTAAAAACTAAAACCTATACTATTGAAATCTGACTGTATGCATCATGTCTGTATGTAATGTTCGCGTAAATGTTACCTTTGACTGTCAGTTGGGAGGATGGTGCCATCAAAAATGTCACGTGACCTTGATTGTGGTTACATGACAGTGGTGACATAAAGTTCAAAAAGTCACCAAATGTATAATTTCTCCCACAAAATACATTTTAAGAAAGTATTTTGCGTACGATAGGTTAAAATGTTTATTTTAGGTATGAAAAACATCAATATAAACATGTTTCGGTAATTTTAATATGCATAACTGCGTACTTTCCACTTTAAGTTTTCTGCTCAAATGCACTTCATGGAAGTGCACATTTGTATGCGTGTACTACAGTAAAAATGATTCCACTATTTGTCAAATCACATTACAGAAATTCAGGGCCGTCACCAGGTGTATTCGTTTGGGGGGGGGGAGTGTTGAAACTGATTTTATCGACTGACTCCAAACTTTTTGCCGACAGCAGTGGCAGAACTAGAAAAAAGTTTTAGGGGAGGGGGGACATATTTTTTAAAAAAATGAACTGATAAGGAAGGGCGGAGACGGGGGGTCCCTGGGAAAATTCTTTAAACATGTAGTTATAAAACGCAATTTTGGACTTTCTTTGCTGATGTTAAGTGGAAAAAAGGTACTGGGGTCTGAGCGGAAAAATCTAGAAATTGAAGCCGAAAAAACACGATTGCAGGCCATTTTAGTGACGTTAGGGAGAGGGATGGAGCTCAGGGACTGTCCCCTATTGATTTTTTAATAGATTTAAATCAACTCCTCCTCCCCCTACAAATTTTCAAAATTGAAGTTTCAAAAACGTAATTGCTGACAAATTTTGAACATTTTACGTGAAAAAAATTATGCAGCTCTTCCCTGGAATTTTTTTCAAAATTATGGTCCTAAAAACTAAAGCAATATTTTATATTCAGGGGCTATTCCACTAAAGTTGTTTGTAAGTGTAGCTTAAGCAATTTTCGATATTGTTTGGCATTTGGGAGCGTTCTCCTAGAAATTTTGTGAAACTGAAGAGCTGGAAACGAAATTTCAGGTGCTCCATAAATCTTTCGGTGTTTGTGTGTGGTTTGGGGGGCTTCGGAGGAGTAGCATTTAGAACACCTTCTTATTTTCAGACGAACCAGAAAAAGGATTTAAAAAAAAAAGGAAAGAAATAGCATGTGGGTGGGGGGAGACTTAGCTGAACAATGAGCAGTATTTATTAAACATTTTTAATTCAAAGATTTCTTTTTAAAAGGAATTAAGATTTTCCCCTAACATTTTTTTAATATAAAGATCACTTTGTTTTCACAAGTTGTGGTCTTTTCTTCTCTTCAATAATTAAGAATAGTTTTTAAAAACATTCAACTTATCAACTTCTCCTACCTTCTGGTTGCGCCACTGGCCGACAGGAAGGGAGGAACCATGGAATCCTTTCTCTTTTTTTTTAACGTCACGAAACATAGCCTAAAAGTGTAAGGCCTTCAATTTCGAACAATTTCTCCCTCTTCTTAGGTCTTTGCACTTAACCTAAAACTGCGCTTTAGAAATTTCAATACCAAAGATTTTGTGAAGACATCCCTCAATCAAAAATTAGCCTCAAACGCATTTTTAAGATTTCAATTTAAGAAAATTCCAAAATTCTCGCTTTCCCAAAAGTTACTATCAAAGATAGCCTGGACCTGAACATGAGCTTTTAAGATTTCAATTTCAAAATCTTTCCGAGATATAAATCCCGAAACACCCCTTCTCGCTTTATGTATGCAAAGGTAGTCTAAAACTAAACTTCAATTTCGAAATACTTCCGATAGAAGCTCTCGACACCCCTAATATCAGAAAGATAGTCTAAAACCGACTTCAATTTAAAAAAAACCCTCTTTCGACATTACCAAAAATTGCCTAAAATTACGGTTTTCGATGTGAATTTAAAATATTAACGTTCTGCTCTTGGTAGAAGCCACTCTTCCAGTATCTATGGCAGCAGCTGTAGGCACAACTTCAAACTTTATCGAAAGGAGTAGTGCAGACAGTCAAGAGCGTCTAAATGGTCTAGTTCTGTCTGATGTCAATACAGAGTGAAATCAAAGTCTTATTTATCTGAACAATTTTTGAAAAAAAAAAAAAAACAGAAATTTCAATTTTTAATGTTTTTAAACTTTTTCTGTGTACATTTAAGTGAACTGTTAATATTATGGAAGGTGAACACACTTCAGTATTTCTGTCTCTTAATTGAGAAAATATTTTAAGCATATTACTCATGCATAAACTTTGAGGTATTTATCTTCTTTTAAAAATAACCAGAATCAAAATAGAGTGTATTGGTATTTTAAAATACCCTGCGAATGTCTAACAGGCAGATTTACATCCAGTTTTCCATCTCAGCACCCTACTTACAACTTCATTTTTTTTCAGTATTTAATGGAAGATATATAAAAAAAGAGAATCTTAAAATTAATGCTGCCAAAATATTACATTAAAATGATCATACCTTTTTTACTGCATTTCAATGTTTTTTCTTAAGCTCAAAGTAAGATCAAATGTTTTCAGTTTTTCCCTTACTTGCCACAATATTGCTCATTCACATGCGAATGAACAACCTTTGTGAATGATATACTTACGACTGTAGATTCATATTGTTAATTCTAATACAGTAAAACCTGTAAAGTTGACTACCCTTATAAGTTGACCACCTGTCGATGTTGACCGTTTTTGTCAGGAACGGAATTAGTCCTATCTTGTATAATGAGGGAAAACCTCTGTAACTTGACCACCTTTCTATCTTGACCACCTGTCTATCTTGACCACTAATGTACACCAAATTTGGTTTGGAGTATTGTAAAAAACCCTTTGTAAGTTGACCACTTGGTTTATTTTTTAAATCTTTCTTCAGCAGTTATTTTATATTTTATTATTTATTTATTTATCTTTCTTTTTGATAGCTTTCCCAGAAGATGTTTAATGCTTTTACTAACAGACTAGCATTTTACTAACTAAATAAAACCGCAGCATAAAGCTTATGCTGCTCTTTATTCTCCAAACTTGTTTTTCATTCGTTGTTCTATTTAAGATAGCATATTCTCTGTTCAAAGAAAATAGGTGTCAGTACAGAAGTACAAAGTCTTTTCCTTCAGTTGCAATATGTTGTGGCAACACTGGAATTGTGCTAAAGAGCAGGCCCGGATCTATAAATTTTGGGCCCCCTGCAACAAAATATGTAGGTCCTCTCCCTAGTAGCCAGCAATGTCTATTTGTAAAGTTTACAAATCTTAGTGCTAGTTTTTTCAATTTTTAGGGCCGTTAGCCCCCTTAAGGACGTGGACCCCCGCACTGCGGGTACGCAGATCTGGGCCTGCTAAAGAGTAAAGTTACATATTTCTGGTGCAAGGGATTAAGAGATAGGATATTTTAAATTTGCTTTTATTAACTGGGAGAGTCGAGCTTGTTGCTATTTTTGCTATAAGTTTTATATAAAAAGGCTTCAAAAAGAAAGTTGACTGAACTTGAAATTAATAAAAAGTATGAAAATTGAGAAGGGAGAAAGCCAGAGAAAATTAGCTGAGCACATATGGAATTTCTAGAATTAGTGTCTAATATGGTTGATAACAAAGAAAAAAAAATGACAAAAATATTTGAATAGTATTTTTAATTAGTGTTTTATAATGTTAAACAATGAAAGTGAGTTAAACAGAAAGATAAGAGTGAATTCGTCAAAAAATGAATACATGGTGCAAGAAATGACAGAAAATAAAAAAATCATTACCCCCCTTTATAAGTTGACCACCTGTCTAAGTTGGCCGCCAAAGTACTGCACCGCGAGTGGTCAACTTACACAGGTTTCACTGTACTCGGCTTATATAACGCAATTCTCTTAATTTGCTTGCTCATATGCTTGTAAGGATTGGGCACTCTTGTTGTTGGGCATGCTTGTTGTTGCCCTCTCCCCCCACTCCAAGCAAAAATCTGGGCTCTCTTTTTTTTTCTCGCTATACATACGTTTGGAAAAAAAAATGAGTGCCTGCCAAACGCCCTTCTCCCAATTTTTTGATCTCGCTACGATCTTCGTAAAAAATGCCCTGAAAACACACCTTGATAATTTTTTTTTAATATATCGCTCACCCAGTTTTAGATGATCTTTGCTAAAAATCTGTGGTAGTTTACTTGCATTTCCAATTGTAACAGATAATATACTGCATTTTATTTGAAAAGTATTTTAAAATGTAATTTTCCATCGAGAGTTAAAATGCTACCTTCTTCCCGAAAAGGAAGGATCATTCGGGGGAAAAGTCGTCCCTCACCCGTCTAAGATATGCCGATGATGTGTGTTAAGCTGACCCAGAAAATGTGGAATGTATGCAAAGTCTCTCTCTCTCTCTCTCTCTTTTTTTTTTTTTTTTTTTGAGCGTTAAGAATTGTTTCGCTCTTTTTCTCTTCTAGCTCCATCCTAAATATTTTTCTATGAAAAAAATCATTTAAATAATTTAACTTAAATATTATGTATATATATACGGGTACAAGTATATATATACATATAGATTTTTTTATTTATTTTTTTCTGAAGTAATGTTGGAAAACTGGCGCCCAACTTGCTAGTGCGCCGCTAGCAAGAGCCACCCCTGCCGACCCCTAGGTAATCCACTGCAGGAACACTTCCACCCACCCACACCCACCCACACACACACACACACACACACACACACACACACACACACACACATATATATATATATATATATATATATATATATATATATATATATATATATATATATATATATATATATATATATATATATACTAGAGGACCCGACAGACGTTGTTCTGTTCAAACTTTGCAAATTGAATAGTTAAAAAATTTCAATAAACTATCAAGTGTTTGAACCGCTTTGTTGAAGCAAATAAGTAAAAAAAAAATGTTTTAAGCAACTATGGTGTCAGAATGCGTATATTTATTACAACTTGATTTATCTAATGACCACTGAGCAGTTGTTTTATTAAAAACTTTTTCTCCCGTACTTGATGGTTTGTTCCTTCAGCCATACTCAAAGCATAAAAAGCGTCCTCAGATATTAAGTGTAAACATCTAACTACCCATCTAGAACAAACGGGAAATCCCGCTGCAACATCCCCCATATGAAAAAGAATAAAACAATCGAAAGGATATCGTTTAGAAAAATGATAAAGGTAGATACAGGTCTCTGAATAAGCGAAAATCACTCATCCCTCTCCCCTCCCCCGATGTAAAATAAACACATTATTCAACTAAAATGAATAAGAACTCTTTAAAAACGAAAAACAATTCTTTGCAATTTGAAATATTTCGCCAAATAAACAATTAATACAATAAATTACATTAATAGTAGCTTTAAAATGTAAACAAATGATCACGCAAATCTATTGCTTATAGCCAAAGTCGCCAAGCCACCACGTTACTGTAATCCAGCCGAGCACTGAGCGAATCCATCTCCGACCGATTAGCCGTCCGATCTTTTGAACGAAAATTTTTTGAACTTCATATATTGTCTAATTTGTTCTTTCCACCAAAGATAAAGATCTTCCACTGCACTGATTTTTTGTGCACAGAACTACCCTGTTGTAGTTTATCTGGAGGAAAATAAAATTTATTTCATCTTTAAATTCCATCATCTTTTCCTTTAATAATGTTAATAAGTTAGATAATCCTTACAGTATTCTTGACATTGGTGCTAAAAATCAGATGGATTTGAGCCGAGAAAAAAATGTTACTAGATACGGTACTTTCTGATCATTTGGTTTGGAAAAACGTAAAGCACCGATCCAGTCACAAGGTTCAACTACGACGACAGAACACACGTTTTGCGTGTACTTTCCAGTACTTTATAGTTTGAAATATATCACGGGCCCTAAAACCGTTGTTTTCAAGAAATGAAGGCTTCACTCTCTCACTCTACGTTTTATCTATTCTCAATTGACATATCACAGTAGGAAATTTCATTTCAAATTGCAGAGCTGGCTTTCTTATTGTCCTTTGGCAACGGGTTAAATATTTATTTCAGTTCTCGCTCAACAATAGTTTAAAATAAATATTAATCACTTGGGAAAAATAACCATCCAATGTTTAAATTTATTAATTAATTAACAAAAACGTTTCCGATTCGATCCATCGCGCTTCGAAACCATGCTTGCCACAACTTAATTACACACAAAAAATTTGATCAAAATCGGTCCAGCCGTTTAAAAGCCTTATGGTGACAAACGTCCGCACAGAAGATTTTTATATATTAAGATATATATACACACATATACAGATGGGGGACAAAATAATGTGAACACCTGTGAAATAAGGAAAAATCTTTATTAATAGAGGGTTGGACCACCCTTTGATTGAAGAACAGATTGAATGCGACGGGGGATAGATGCATAAAGGTCATGGACAACATTTAAAGGAATATTAAGTCATTCCCCCTGCAGAATGGTCTCTAATTCCGAAAGTACGGATGGAGGTGGAAATCGGGAACGAAGTTTGGACTCTAAATATCCTCATAAATGTTCAATAATATTTAAGTCCGGAGACTTGAGGGGGCCAGGCGAGATGTTCAACTTCACTGTCATGCTCTTCGAACCATTCTTGGACACATCTGGCAGTGTGTATGGGGGCGTTGTCGTCTTGAAAGAGCGGTCGCTCTCCAGGGAACACAGTCTGGACAAACGGATGGACATGATCCTCTAGAATGCTCAGATAGTGATTAGATTTGACACGCCCATGCAGAATAACAAGTGGCCCAAGACCACGCCAAGATATCGCACCCCATACCATAATTGAGCCACCCCCATGCTTCACAGTCGGCAAGAGGCATTCAGGATTAAAGGCTTCTGAGGGCGTTCGCCAGACATAAACGCGCCCGGTAGTCTGAAATAGGGTAAATGATGATTCTTCTGACCATATTACCTGTTGCCACATCTGTGAGGACCAAACTTTGTGGTCTCGGCACCATTGACGTCGCTTGAAAGCATTAGTTGCTGTCACCAATTGTTTTCGAATTGCCACTCTGCCATAAATGTTCGCAGCATGAAGCTCCCTTTTGACAGTTTTTGTTGAAACGGGGTCCTGGAGATGGCTGGTCATTTCAGATGTTATTTCGGATAAGGATTGCTTGCGCTTTTGGGCTACTATGCGCTTCAAAGCTCTTCTATCCCTATCAGCAAGCTTTGACTTTCGGCCACTGTGGTGCTTTGAAGACGTCGTCTTACCTTCTTTCGTGTATGCTGTCATAACCTCTGACACCGTACCTCTTGCACACCCCAAAAGCTTTGCTGTTTCCGTAACCGATGCTCCACTTAAACGCGCCCCAACAATCATTCCTCTTTGGAACTCTGTAAGGTCTGACATCTCAACTTATTACAGAAACTTAGAACCAAGCACGCAACATTTGTGACTACTGTTGAGACACTGATAGGTTCCTTTTCACGCTCACCAGGTGGCAGGACTTCTGTTGCAGGTGGCGTGGCTGTACTATAGGTGTGAAATACGGCATACTTTTTCATAGGTGTTCATATTATTTTGTCCCCCATCTGTATATATATGGGGGACACATAGGGGGGTCGCGGGTTGTTTAGATGGTGAAAAGGGGGGTTGCGACGTGAAAAAGGTTGGGAACCACTGCCCTAAAAAAAACACTCGGCGAAAGAATGCCGAAGTAACTTTGTTGACTTTTCTTTTTCACTTTCTTAATTAATGAATGCTTTGAAGTTCCGAAACATTGAGAATGCCGACTCAGACTCATTTTGCCGACTGGATGAAATCATTGGGAGGGTGAGACACCCTCCTCACCCTCCCCCCTATAGCGACGGTCCTGCAGAAATTAAAAAGAAAGAGCAACATAGCGTCGCAGCTCACATCAAATTATCAAAACGGGAAAACTCCAACGTCATTAAAATCATAACATAACTGAAAGACAGCTGCTGACAGATGCAAAGCAGATCTAACCCACACACAAAAAGAACAAGTGGGAAAAAAAGAAACATTCTGATATTGGAACGCTCGAAGTCCGTGATTCCTAGGAACTATTCTTCTTGGTCATATCTCGTCAATTCCGAGCATCACAGCTTCGGGATAACCTCGGATGAGGCCAATAGCGTGCCGAAAGCTGAAATTTACGTTGCAGGTTGAAGAGGTCGAGGAGGGAAAATGGGGGGGGGGGGGTTATCGAAGATATGCTCCGTATACCTAGTTCCCTCTTTGTAATCGCGTTTCTGAACAAGAAATATTTCATTCGTCTTGAGTGAACAGCTAGGAGATACATTTCGAAACTGTTGTTTCCACCAAGTTAGTGACAGTCCTCTGGAGAAGTTTTTGTCCATTTTCGAAATGCATATTCAATGAACTAGTTTTGTTTTGTAGTTCGTACTCACAATGACTGTACTGCATGTGGGGCATTATAATTTGAATTCACATGAATAAGTGTTGAAGGGTGTTGAAGGTGCTTGTGCACTCCATAAAATTTAGCAAATTAAAGTAGGAAAATTTCAAATGATTTTTGCTTTTTTCCATTATGTATTTATATAAATACTATTGAAACAGTACTATAAGTGACATACATATAAATATTACAAAATGTTGGAATATGTAAGGCCAATTCTTCAGGGTGTAAAACACCCCACCCTCACCAGTTATGTAGAATAATTCGTTCATACGTATAATAGCTAAATTCATCGATTGTTATGCACAGCAGTCAGGTGTCAAAGTATTGTTAATATCTATTTACGAATGAAATTCAATTCCATTTCCACAATATATCCTGGAAATAGAAAAGATAAATCATCCAAATATGTCCTAAAAATTTCAAAGTATGTATTGTTGATTTTGAACTATAAAATTTTATCATCATTTGCTTATAAGACACTTTGCCGAAAACATGCAATAAATATATGAAACTAATATATGAATTTTAAAATATGCATTTTGTTAATTCTAAAATATGCAATTTTATCATTATTTTATTATAAGACACTTTGCCTTAGACATACGAGGCCTGTCTAAAAAGTATCCGACCTTTGATTTTCCCGCGCAAAATAGAGACGATAGCGTGGCGCCACTGTACACAGTAAAGGAAGAGACCTTCATGCGCATGTGTGAATTTTATCCCCGCCTTCCAGGGCGTCAGTCGCTGCCTGTCGGTCGCTGAGTGAGGTGCTACACAACGTGTTCGTCGGATTACTAATTCTTTCAAGATGACTGAACGTGTTGAGCAAAGATACTGCATCAAATTTTGTCAAAAACTTGGTGATTCTCAATGCGAAACAATTCGTAAGATTCAGCAGGTGTTTGGAGAAGATGCGATGGGTGTAACCCAAATTAAGGAGTGGTTCAACCGATTCAAAAATGGCCGCACATCAGCGGAGAGTGACGAGCGTTCTGGCAGGCCCCAAACTGCTCGGAGTGCAGCTGTTGTTGAGAGGGTGCGAAATTTGGTAATGACAGATCGTCGTTTGACCGTGCGGGAGATTGCCCAAAAGGTTGGAGTGAGTAAAGATTCGGCACATGCAATTTTGCGTGATGATTTGAACATGCACAGAGTGGCTGCGAAGTTCGTGCCCAAGTTGCTGTCACCGAAACAAAAAGACCTCCGCCTTGAAGTTGCACAGGACCTTCTGGACACCGCCAACGCTGATCCTGGGTTTCTGAACACCGTGATAACTGGAGATGAGTCATGGGTGTACGGGTACGACCCAGAAACAAAACGACAGTCGTCGCAATGGAAGCATCCCGAGTCTCCAAGACCGAAGAAAGCGCGACAGGTGCGAAGCAAAATCAAGGTGCTGCTGACTGTCTTCTTTGATGTCCGTGGAATTGTGCATCACGAATACGCACCGCAAGGACAAACAGTGACAAAGGAGTACTATCAGGATGTTCTCCGGCGACTCCGTGACGCAGTTCGGCGCAAAAGACCAGACATGTGGACGGCGAAAAACTGGCAACTGCATCACGACAACGCCCCCGCACATTCATCCCACTTGATCCAAAATTTCTTGGCCAAACATGGAATTTCAACCGTTCGCCAACCTCCCTACTCTCCTGACATGGCTCCTTGCGACTTCTGGTTGTTTAACAAATTGAAGACCCCACTGAAAGGATCCTGTTTTGAAAGTAGAGAAGAGATAATGCGGAACGCGACGACGGAGATGAACACCATTCCAAAAGAAGACTTCCAGAGGTGTTTCGGGCAGTGGAAGGATCGGTGGGCTAAGTGTGTGCAAGTACAAGGGGCCTACTTTGAAGGGGATTAGGGTCCCAACCCCGTCCAGTATTCAAAATATTTTTTATAGCCAAAGGTCGGATACTTTTTAGACAGGCCTCGTATGTATAATAAATATAAGAAACTGATATGTCTTTTTTAATGCAGCTGATCATAACTTGTTTTTCTATGTATCTTTAGGGAGAAGTATCCAGTTGTGGATCAACGTATTGGTATTCTTAGCTTTTCACGTTAAAGAAAAATGGCTGTTATACGTTTGCTACTCATGAATGCTTACGATTCCATCATTTGGTAATAAGCGAACCCATTCTGTGCGATACAAGAATCTTTGTAAGGATTATTGCCAACGATTATTAATAAAATAAATAAATAAATAAGCGAAGGAAATTAAATTTAAAATGTGGAAATGGCCTACATAAAACCTGCATTATAACTCCAAGTCTTCCAATTCAGTAAAAAGAACGCTATAGTTAGCAATAAATAATACATAACTTCATTCGCAACCAGGGGCGGCTATAAAAGATTTGCCGCTCCAGGCAATGTTGGCAATTGCCACCTCCTCGTCTTAATAATATTTGTATATATTTTAAATCATCGAGCATACTCTATCGTACTGCTACAAGTTGAAGTGCAAGGAAAAAGGAAATTAAGGAACAAATTTGAGTTTTTATTTTTCCTTTTTTTTTCTCCTCCTTACATTTTGCCTTCATGAAATTTGCGCCCCTAAAATCTGCCGCCCTAGGCGGTGGCACAGGTCGCCTACCCCAGGAGCCGAGCCTGTTCGCAACCTCTGATAGAGCTGCAGACTAAGAGAAACAATAACCGACTACGAATCCAGGAATTTTAAAGAGTCCCTCATCCCAAAATCAGTTCGACTCCAACCAGGGGCGAGCACAGAAATTTCGGGGCCCGTCACAAACGACTTTTACGGGTCCCCTCCATATTGTTTACCCCTAGGTCCGAACATATATATTTCCCTTATTTTAAAAATCTCGGGCCCGGACCAACAGGTATCCCTTCTTCCCCCTGTGCAAGTCCCTGACTGCCTGATTCCAGCTCCACTACTCAGCTGGCGCCAAATGGTAACCTATACGTGTTTTGTAAATGTAAAAAATAAACCAGTTTGCTTATTTTGTAATGAGTGCGTTTCTGTTATGAAAGAGTACTATTTAAAGCGGCATTATGACTCCAAGGACAATTCCGACTCGATTAGGAGCGAGACTTGAAAAAAAAAGGAAGTCATCAATTTTGGTAAACTTGGCTCAACATGGGCTACAACTCCAGGAACCTGGAACAGTTTCTACAATATATGTAAACATTAATGTTACGTTGAACTCTTAACCTGAAACTATTATTGCTCTGTTCCCATTCTGCCACGAGTTCTCTACGTAATCCCGTCATCTAAGACAATGATGGCTAGTTGCTTAGTCCTGCTTCTTATGCAATTCAGTAAACACACAGCACGATTATAGTCATTTCGTTCAAATTGGTAAATGAAGCTGTTTCCAAACTAAACCCTTATTTTAACCCCCCCCCCCCCTGCGGTGCTTCCAGTTTTTTATTCTCAGAATTAAGGATTATTTTGCCTTTCTCCCCGACACGACCCCTCATTTAAAAAATAGATACATCTCGCATTGTAAGCCAGGTTAGTCAAACCTCCCCCAAAGAATTATTTCATTTTCTACATATACAGGTATCCCTCGTATAACACGATTAATTCGTACCGTGTAGTATCGAAACTGTGTTATACGAAACTTTTCTGAAAATTATTGTTTTACTTATTTTTTAAACTAATTAATCACGAACATAATACAAATCAGGTTAATATGTATCGTATTGTATCGAAACTTGTTTCGTGTTAGGGGGGCATTCATTAATGACGTTAGGATGATTTTGGCAATTTTTAACCCTTCCTCCCCCCATTTAAGGGTACGTAAGATTTTTCACCCCCCTCCCCCATTCTTACTTAAGATTCCATTTCGATTTTAAAAAATAACGAATCTTACATCACTGAAATCGTTGTTAAATTCACTATTATGAAATTAAACCTTTTCGTGTAAAGAAATATTTCCTAGAATCTAGACTGAATGTTTTTTCGACATTTCTTTGTATATGATGCGATACTAATTAAAAATAAAACACGCCGTACATAGCACGATTCTTTTATTATATTTTGCACAATTCATTCTTTGTAAAACAAATAGAAAATAGCTCATCCTAATATGTTTTTTGCCTTCTAGACCAAGACCAGAGGCGTAAGAACTTTGTAGAAGTAGGGGGAGCTGGGACACATTATGAGAAGTGTCTGGTATGTAAGGGGCAGAAGCAGTGACCCCTTAAAATAATTGGTGGGGATGGGACTTTTTTTTTCTACATATGAAATTAGCTTCGAAGCTTCCATCTCTTTTTTATCTTGTATCAATTGCTTGTGGAGAGAATGAGGTGATAAAACTTCTGGTTTTGAAAGAAGGTCAGTCAATACTCAATGATGAGCACGTAGAAATAGATGAGTTTCGGGGATCCTCCCTCGGAAATTTTTCAGAATTCTTGTTCTAAAAACGAATTTTTAGGCGATCTTTGGTAATGTTGAGGGGAGAAAAGTTTTGAATAACTTCCCTGAAAATTTTTCGAAATTAATGTCTTAAAAAAACGCGATTGTATACCATATTTGTTGACTTTAGTGAAAATACGACTCGAAGGATTGTCCTCGATCGATTTTTCGAATCGATTTACATCTCCCGCCCAATATTTCGATTTTGAAGTCTTAAACGTAAGTGTAGACAACCTTCAATAATGTCAGAGGAAAAGACTGTACTAGGGCTCTACTTTGGAAACTTTTAAACTTGAAGTCCTACTAGAGAGCGTTTTTCAATGGTGTTACCAGAAAAGGTTCAGAGGTTCTTTCTCGTTAATTTTTTCGAAATTGTAATCGCTAAAACACGCGACTGTGGATCATATTTGTTGACGTTAGGGGCCCAGCAATTTTTTTTAATTGAAATCTCAAAAACGGAACATTACATAATCTCCCATGTTGTTGGATGGCAAGATATAAAGGGACTCTCTTCCGGTAATTTTCAGGGAATCGGAGCCTTGAAAACAAAATTTGAGGTGCTCTGTAATAATTTTGGAGGAAAGGGGAGGCTTCGACAGCGTAGCATTTAGAAGAATTTCTTATTTTCTGAGAACTAGAAAAAGGCGAATAGATAAAACAGGAGGGCGGAGAAACAGAACGTTGGAAATGTGTTAAAATGAAGTGTTCGTTATATATTATATTGTTCAGATAAGTTTTTGTAAAAGTCTTTGATAGAAACTATAAAATATTAATATAATAATATTGTTGGTTTTTTTTTCTGCAATAGTAGATGAAAAGTAACAATTTTGTCATGAAAATATATCTGTAAGTGACGAAAAAACCGTAATTTAGAAAGCAAAAAAACAAGAATAATTGTAACTTCGTAAAGTATAAGCTGAGGAGTCAGATAACTTAAAATGAGATAAGTTTTTGGAAAGTTGAAATTATTTGAACAAGTAAAAACAACCTTAGCAATCTTTTTTAGTTATGTCTGGAGCACCCATGCTATTCATATTTAAAAGCCAAACTGACTCATCACCCCCAGCTTGCTAGACACTTAATCTTTTGTTCCAGAATTAAAAAGAAATTTGCCCAAAAATAAAAAATAGGTTGTTTTTTCTAATTTGTGTGGTCTTAAAAATGTATTCTAGATTATCTTTGTTAATGCTATAGGGTGAAAAAGTGGCCTGGGAGCGTTTTCCTCGGCATTTTTCAAAATTGAAACTTGAAAAATTTTATATTTTTTCTCTAATTACGTTAAGGAGGTTGGTATTTTAGGGTTCTTCCTGGAATTTTTTCAAAATTGTTGTTCTGAAAACGCAGTTTTAGACATTATTCGGAGATGTTAATTAGAGGAGAAATCCGGGGCCCCCCTTCCAGAAATTGGTCGAAAATGAACAATCTAAGAAACGCAGCTGTGTGCCATCTTTGATATCGTTATGAAGACAGGAAATTTTTCCGAATTGGAGCTCCAAAAACAATTTTATTTGACTTTTAATGATGTTAGGGGTGAGTTTTCGGGTGCTTTACCCCAGTAATTATTTGAAAGGTAAGACCTTAAACGAAATTTAAGATTATTTTAAATTGTATTGGCGGAGGTGGAGGGGCTGAAGCTCATTAATAAAATTTTCGAAACTTGGATTAAAATTCTGCTGAAAAACAAAAACCCATTAAAACGATTATTTGAACTCCCACCCTTTCCCTCATTAGCACGCTGCTTTATCCAACCAAGCCAATGTGTCTTCGCTCTCAGGTGCTATTCATTTCCAAAATTATTTGAGTGGTTTGGTTTTTCCATAATGAAATTTTCAATTTCTAGCCTTATATTTTATCTGTTTGAAATACAAGCGTTTGCGGCCTCCGTCAATTAAAAAAAAAAAAAAAAAAAAAACATTTTTGAATTTTTTGGTAGTTCAACTTATCTTAGTTTTTACACTTTCTTTTGTTTTAGATGTAATGTGTCCAGAACATCGCGATAAAATTTTCGTTTAATTTCGCCTTTTGTATTTAAACACTTAGAATTAGCACACTAGCAGTGGTGTGACTAGTCATGACATTTTTAAATCTCGCCTTACTCTGTTTCAACTTTTTCTCTAATTAAAATGTATTTTGGTGGCACATATATTTTTCTCTACTTAATCACTATTTTCATGATGATATTTTTACAAAAAAAAAAAAGAAAAGAAAAAGAAAAAAAGAAATTTAAAAAATGCTGGCAGCCCCTATGAAGTTATGTTTATTTACGTATTCATTTTTTACTTGACTGACGCTTGTCATAGATTTGTACTAAACACTGAATACTTTCTTTTCTTTAAAAAATGTTCGAAACGTTCGTTTCAGCGTTCCTCAGAGGTAAATCATAATGCATAACCTTGCTTGGATGTTCCTAAATAATATTCAGAGATTGCATTTGCTTTCAAATTTTGCAGAAAAAACTCTTTTCGATACTTTTATTCTATTTGTTCACTTATCATTTCTATTACATGTTCTTAAAATCGTAAAGGTTTCCTTTCTGCTTTTTTTTTTTTTTTTTTCATTACTAATATGAAATTGGTGACGCCATTTCAGAAAAACTGGACGGGGGGGGGGGTAGCAAAACCTTTCTTGGTGATGGCTCTGGTGTCCCCCCCCCCCCCCCCAAAAAAAATGTTTGGTTATGCTACGCCTCTGACTGGTACTGATTTTCGCAGGCCGCCGAGTAGAGTCCACTTTCCCGCATTTCGGCAATCAAGAGTGTTTAAACAATGAAAAAAAAGGTGAAGGTGAATTCAAGTGCACTGACCACTCCGTCTGCTCGCTGCTTTTGTTGCTCATTGGGTAGAAATTCCGAAATTCCCAAAAAAGGCAGATCACATTTTTGAAATCAGGTTTGAGGTAAACAATGTACGGCAAAAAGCAGCAGTGCAAGAATTTTCCAGGGGAGCTAAGCCGGTCTGAAATATTCCAGGGGAAGCTCAAGCTCCCTCAGCTCCCCCCGTTCCGACGCCTATGTTCTAGACGCAAATGAAGTATGATCACTGCCAAATCATTTGACCGCGCGATTTCTAATACAAAATATCGAGTTGGAAAATATCACGTAAGAATGGGTCTGACTCCCTCCCCCCAACCCAAGTATGGGTATGTAGATATTTTTTCAACCCCCCTCCCCCTCGGGACCCTTATGTAATTAATGAATTGCCCTTTATACAGAAACTGTGTTATACGAGACTTTAAAATAATGCAAATCAAGCAATTTGTACCGTGTTATATCATAATCGCTGAATATTTGATTCATAAAAACATACCAACGAAAACTGGAAATCAAAACATATAACGATCCCACTGATCCCGCTGATAAAAATTAGATTTGCTGTAAAAAACGATAAGACTTAATCATTTTACGTACCTCAAATTAAATTTATTATGCATAACAAGAAAACTTTCTTTACTAAGAACAAAACGCATACTATCAGAAAGAAAATCTAGGCTTTTCTGTAGCAATGAAGTCCGTCTGAGCAACAGCAGCGAGTGCATTCTTTCTTTCTTTTTTTTTCTTTTCATTCTTACATGAAAGTGTTACATACTAGAAATAACCATAAACAATGGCCTAGCTAAGTTCCAATTATTTTATACAAATACAAATACAAAAGCGACGACCAGCAACAGGCTCTGGGCCCAGCTAGACTGGTCCTAGTCAATTTACAATCCCCAGTGAAGATCAATGGCCCTCTTAAAACTATCTACTCCCTTGCTCATTACCACCTCTTCCGGTAAACTGTTCCAAGGTTCCACTACCCTGCTATAATAATAATTTTTCCTAATATCCATGTTAGCCTGAGATTTAAATAGCTTAAAACAATGACCCCTTGTCCCGTTTTCAGTGCTTAACTTCAGCCCCGTAACATCTTTCATTTTAATAAATTAAAACAACTGAATCATGTCCCCTCGGTCTCTTCTTTGCTTAGGACTGTACATTTTTAACCTTCTAAGCCTGGAATCATAGTCTAAGTGAGAAAGTCCATTTATTAGCCTTGTAGCTCGCCTTTGAACCCTTTCTAATACATTAATGTCTTTCTTAAGATAAGGAGACCAAAACTGAACAGCATACTCCAAATGAGGTCTTACCAAACTTCTATATAAGGGCAGAAGAACTTCTTTAGATTTGTTTGAAATAGATCTATTGTTAAACCCAAGCATCTTATTGGCCTTGTTACTAGCAATGCTGCACTGTTGGCTAAACTTTAAATCTTGACTTATTAAGACCCCCAGATCAGTAACTTTGTCTGCCTGACTAATGACTGAACCTTGCAAATAAAAACTTGTACACTTATTTCCATGCCCTAAATGTAGCACTTGACATTTCCCAACATTAACAGCCATACCCCATTTATCAGCCCACTCCGTAATATGATCTAGATCCTCTTGCAGCTGTTTTGCTTGTTCTTCGTTATCTATAGTCCCCATAACTTTGACATCATCAGCAAAACAATTCATGTTCCCAGAAATATTTTTGTGAATATCGTTCATAAAAACAATGAACAAAACAGGCCCTAACAATGATCCTTGAGGAACCCCGCTTAAAACCTCACTCCAATTAGAGTAATTTCCCTTTACAATTACCCTTTGTTTCCTTCCGGTCAGCCAGTTTTTTACCCAAATGAAAGTTTTCCCTCCTATTCCTATATCAGCTAATTTGCTAAGTAGAGCAACATGCGGTACCTAGCAACATGCGGTAACATTAGCAATATCACTATCGTCCTGAATTAAAATTCCGTGTTCCTCAACCAGTGGCCCAATATGACTATTTCGAACTTTCCCCGAATTAGCGTATGCAAAAAACCTCTTGGGATTCCTGTTTCTGTTATCTGCCAGTCTTTGCTCCAACTCTCTTTTCTGAATCCGTACCAAATACTTAAATTTACGCCTTGCCTTACAATATTGGAGCCTATCTGCACTGTGACCAGTTTCTCTAAACCTATGAAAAGCAGCTTGCTTGTAATTTAGAGCGTCTTTAGTTTCCCTGGAGAACCACATTGGCCAAATTTTAGTGTTGACACCCTTTCTCCTAAAAGGAACATGATCCCCAACCGTATTCGCTAGATTTTCCTTAAACTCTGCCCACTGAAGATTCACATCGCTATTGTCCAATCCAGAAGAAAAAACTGCTTTCAAACTCTGCCTAAGTGCCACAAAATCAGTATTTCTGAAATTGGGCACAAACCTAAAATTCTCTACTTTGTGCGTATCAAATTCAATCCCAAACCTAATACTGTTGTGGTCACTGTCTCCAATGTGTTCCCCTACACATAACCCCTGAACAGAGCCTTCCATGTCGCAGAAAACTAGATCTAAAATCGCGTCCTGTCGAGTACCCTGAGTTACAATTTGATCTAAAAAACAGTCACCAATTACTTTCAAAAATTCCTCTTCTCTGCTATTACTATGGTAAAAATTATTCCAATCAATTCCTGGAAAATTAAAATCTCCCATTATAAAGACTGACCCCTTGCTTGAAATGTCACTAATAATACTAAACATCTGTTCATCTTGACCCTGGCTTAAGTTGGGTGGCCTATAAATGTTCCCTAAACGTAGTTTATTTCCCTTACTGCTCATCAACTCCAGCCAAATCATATCATTCTCATTAGGTTTATCATTAATTACCAATTCATTGCAAGTTAAAGTGTCTCTGACATAAAATAAAGCCCCCACCACCTCTTTTACCTACTCTATCTTCTCTAAACAAATTATACCCAGCAATAGATAATAAATCATCATCACTTTTGGTAGCCCATGTCCAGTGGCGGATTGGTTCAAGAAATCGGCCCTGGCATAAAGGATGTCGCGGCCCCATAGCTCCTAATACTAGTTTTTACCAAACGATCGGGAAACGATATCCCTTAAATATGAGGAAATCATTCGTAAAAATTAAATTAATTTAAAAAAAAAATACCGGAACAGATCCTTTCTGTGTTTTAATGGTTGGGGTATTTGATACAAGATAAGCTAAATCTTGTTTGTAAAAAAAAAGGGGGGGGGGTAAAACAATCTATTTAAATATTTTTAAATGCTTGGAACTTCATAGATTACTTCCGTAATAATATCTTCTAACATAATTTTTGTTAGATTAGGAAGGTTATTAGAGAGGCGGGATGACCCCTTAATTTTGTCAAACACATAGTTCAATACAAAGAGAAAAAGAGAGATTTATTTTCTTGCTTACGGGAGTCATTACATTAAATATTAGCAATATAAACCTAATTGTAAATTTAACATTAGTTCAGAAGGACATTTTTTGAAATTGTAGTTTGTTTAGGAAGATGGCGTCCAGGAAATTTTCAAAATCTAAGCTCTAAAAACGCGGTTTTAGAAGATTTTGAGCGACGTTAGTGAAAGGAGAGATTCGAGCAGCATCCACCAAGAATTTGCTTAAATTGAAGTCTTAAAAACGTGGTTCTAAGCTTTCTTTGATAAAAACTAAGGCATAGACAGTTGCTCAAAAGTTGTTCCAAAAACGAAACTTTAGCTGACCACCTATGATTTTAGGAGGAGGAGTAATGGCAGGGCTATCCTTAGATTTTTTTCAAAATTGAAGCATGAAAACCGAGATTTCTGACGTGTTTTACTAATGATGACAAGGGGGGGGGGGGAGCTTTCCTTCAAATTTTTTGATGCTGTAGATTCGGAAACGGAGTTTTAAACATCTTTCGTAATGTTAATAAAAAGAGAAGATCGATTCTAAACTTTCGAAACTAGATAAATCCTAACACTGTAGACGGTCTTTGGTGTTGTTATGCATATACGTACACCTTAGAGACTCTCGTTACCTGTCACAATTAGAATTTGAATGTTACAAAACACAATAAGAAGTACAATACAATACATTAAAAGTGCAGAATAATTATAATTATAAAGCTGCTTGATAAATGGCATAAAAACCAAAAATTGGCACTAAATGAAAATAATTGTGTTAAACCAAACAATGTGAATCACTATGTTCTCGGAGTGTGTGGGGGGGGGAGGACTGAAAACAAAACAGTTTATTAAATTTTAGAAACACCAGTAATTTTTTATTACATGAGTTCATAATTAAACTTTAAAAATCCTAAACAAGATAACCCCCTTTGGAGAAGAATGAAAAGAGGGTGTGTATTAATTTATTCTCATGAGGATGAAAGAAAGCTGTGCGAAGATTTTCGGAAGGAAAAAGAGAGGGGTTATGTTTAATCAGTGGTTGGAAGTAGCGCGCTACAAGTAGCGACGCTACTGTAGTAGCTACATTTTTTAGTAGTTTGTAGTGTAGCGCACTACTTTTTAAAAAAAGTAGAGTAGCGAGTAGTTCGCTACAAAAAAAAGTAGTTTGTAGCTATTTCTGGAAACTACTTTTGAATAAAGTAAAAAAAAAAAAAAAAAAACGCGTTTTCAAACGAATCTGACTGGTGCAAGTATTACGCGAGTAAAACTTGCACCAATGAGATTCGTAACACTGGAAAATATGAGCTGACCTCTGATATATTATTTTGACGCCATACGTAGTATCTGTTTGACGCCATACGTTGTATCTGTTTGACGCCATTAGTTTGTTTGGCATAGAAACTTTAACATTTTCCCCATATTCGCCTTGAGTAGAGCATGGCTTAGAAAGAAAAAAACGAATTGATTCCGTTTCATGCAAACTTTGCCCGTTAAGCAAAAAGCTTTCGGTATCAATGCCATTTGCACATGCAGTCGAACCTCAACTTACGCGAGGGATACATTTCTAACTTTAGATAAACAGCCCGCTTATGTGAAATTATGTTTCATCAACTTAATATTTCGAAAAAAATGCGGAGCGTCGATTTGTACGTTAACAATCTGAAGTTTCGACACTACGGTGCGAGGAATTTTGGCTTTCAGTGATGCCAAAGGGAAATTCCATTCACGAAACTAATATTTAGTACCCAAGAAAGAGGGTGATATAAACCCTGCGCTTTTGCTCCAAAAATTTTCGTATAGCGTGTGAGGAATTCGCGTCAGCTGCAAAATTCGTTTCTCGAGTAAAACTCGCTATATAGACATTTCGTGTTAGTCGAATTGTGTTGTAGCCCGAGTCCACTGTTGCTAAAAAATGCACTTTGAAGTAAAGTAAGTTTTTCGTTATGCGTGGATGATTCGGATAATTAGTAGAACCGTTTGGGGTATTTTTCCTATTTCTTTTTTTTTTCTTTTTTACTGATTGGGTGTTCATATATTAACATATTAAAAGTCAATTATTAAATGTTCTGAGTTTTTGAGATTATTCGGTAAAATTGAAAAATTCTTTATTTTATTTTGTCAGGGGCATAAGAAAAGAGATGTGTCCAGGTCCGGAACCGTAGCTTGAAGCTCAAAAGCAATTAATTCCTACGAAATATAAGTTCTTTTAAAATTAACTCATATAATGAAAATTAAAGTTCTTCTCTTTTGTTTAAAAGATGATGCTTTTCATCATCTAAATAAATTTTATGTATATGTATGTCTATGTAAAATTTAAATCAAATTATGACTGGATTTATCTCAATTTCAAGTAGCCGAGTTACACTTCTTGAATGAAATACTATTTACTGTCAGGAAAGGATTAAAAATTTGAAAGTTGAATTCCTTCCACTTTTAAGTCCTTTCTTGCAGGGAATATTTGCAAATGGTATACAATGTTTGAATTGACGAATCGTTTCAGTAAAGGAAAGAAAGAATAGATAATTTATAGCAATATTCCATGTTCAAATGAACCAATATATCAATCTCAACATTTTTTTTATTCAATCTGCAAACGGTGTGTATTATGTGTATGTTATTTATTTATTTTTTGAAAAGTAGCGAAGTAGCGACTACATTTCAAAAGTAGTTTGTAGTTGCTACATTTTGAAAAAAGTAGTTGCAGTTGTAGTTAACTACATTTGTGCTAAAGTAGTTGTAGTTGTAGTTCGCTACAAAAAAAATGTAGTTTTTCCAACCACTGTGTTTAATGTGAAAAGATGAGGTTAGTGGAAGATATAAAGGTCTGGTGTGTACCATGACATGAACTTTTACTTGATACAGAATCTGAAAGTGAGAAACGAAGTACGTAGATAGGGAAATGACTATGGCCAGTTCCGAAAATGTTTTGGTGTCTAGATTTAATTTGAGGTTTTAATTTAATTTTAGGGAATAGGTCAAAAACTCTTCTGCCATGATGTTGTTATGGGGGAAGGAGAGATTCGGGTGTTCTCCTTTTTTTTTTTTTTTTGAGATTGAAACACAAAAAATGAAATTTTAGACAATCTTCGATGATGTTATAGGAAAATGTTCAAGGGACTTCCGAAATTTTTTCGACCCTGATTTCTATCGCTCTTTAATGATGGGGAGGGGAAGTTTCTAGGTCGGTTTCACCGGAAACGCTCTCCTCGAAGTTTTTCGAAGCTGAAATCATAATTACGCTGTTGTGGGCCATCTTTTATGACGTTAAACTAAGGGCGTTTTTCCGAGAAATCCTAAAAAGCAAAGTTTTAAAAACGCAATTTAGGATGGCTTTGGTGACTAAAAAGGAAGATATAAGCTTTTGGATCCCTCCCCTTCCCCTTTTGGATACGCCCCAATCTGTATTTATTTATTTATTTTAACTACTGATTAAAAAAAAAAAAAGAATCACCATCCTACAGTTTTCTCTTTCAAAACCATTTAAACTTGGATTTTCCATAGTAAAATTTTCAATTCCAGCCTAGTATTTTTATTTGCTTGAAATGCAAGCTATCTGCGGCCACAGGTAAAAAAAAAAAAACTTTTTTTGAACTGACCTGGTGCTTTGGTAATCTTAAACACCTTAGGCCTTTTTTTCCACTCGACATTTTATTTTAAATTCATAATCTTCTTCACCTCTTGATAAAAGTTTTGTTTCACATTCAAACACTTAGAACACTGGGGTGACTATTTATTTCAATATTTTCAATTTCTCTCGCTGTATTTTAACTTTTCTCCTAGTTAAACCATATTTCTGGGGCCTGAGTATTTTTCTGCACTTGAACTCTGATTTTCCGGATGATATTTTTTATCAAAAAGAAAAAGAAAAAAAAATAGAAAAGGTAAATGGTAGAATGGTCTCCCTTTGAGGGATACTGAAGGAAACTGAATACTTCATTTTTTGTAAAAAAATGTTAGAAACGCACATTTCGGAGGTCTTTACTTGAATAGTCTTAATAATATATTATTTGGATGCTCTAAATTGTGTTTTAAGATTGCATTTTATGCTAAAATTTTATTGAAAAATGTCACTTTTATTGCAATTGTTATGAAACACAATTCATAACAATTTTTAATTGTCATTCATAAGTAAAGTAAATGTGAAGTGTCATTCATAAGTAAAGTAAATGTGAACTGTCATTCATAACTGAAACTGACAATTGGGCAAAAAGTATTTTAACTTTTTAATACTGCCAAAATTTTCCTGTTTTTTTATTGCATTACTAAAATAAAATTGGCGGCCCCATTTCTGAAAAACTGAAATGGTGTAGCATCCCTATTCCCCCTTTGGCGCCGGCCTTGCATCCTCCACCCACGGTGCGGGCTTGAGCCTATACGTTAAGACGGATTGAAGCTAGAGAATTTACGTAGCGGTATTTACATTTTGTTGTTTGTAGACAGGGCAACTGAGCGGCCCAAACACGACCGGCCCACCGGGCAAATGCCCGGTTGCCCGCCGGCTGTATCCGCCACTGCCCATGTCTCAGTAACTCCAATAATATCCAACCTCTCATCTATAATTATGCTTTTCAATTCTTCCATCTTGTTCCTAATACTACGAGCATTTGTATAAAAAAACTTAAGTAAGCCCATCTTACTTTTATTTAATGCTGCACGATTATTTGAATCCCAACTGTTAAAATCTTTTCTCTTATTAGCCACCCTATTTCTGTTTCTACTAAAATCCAAATAGTTAATACCCTTTCGAATTTTGCTCCTAAAACCATGCCCCCCATTCCAACTTATTTTTTGATTCTGAAGCCTCTAAAACCAAACCACTAACCATTTTGACCCCTGTAGAGCTCAGATGCAGGCCATCCCTAGCAATCCAATCGCGTTTACATTTACTCCACACATCAATAAACCTGATTCTACGCTTAACGCAAATTTCCTTGAGTATCAGGTTCATACACTTAGCCCGTTGGTTTAACCAACTCTTATGCACTCCATACCTGGGAAGCAAACCAACCACTTGGACATTTGCCGAACAGTTGGTTGCTTTGTCCAACAGGGAATCCCATTCCTTTGTAAACTCATCGTTGTTACTATGGCCTACATCGTTAGTTCCCACCCACAAAGTAATTTCATCCTCTTTATTAAATACCCCCTTCTTTTCAGCAACCCTATTTACATCTCTCACCCGAGCCCCTGACAAATAACATCTAGCCACCTTACGTCTAACTCTGCCTATTGAGTTTCCCACCTCACGCACCATTGAATCTCCCAAAATTATACCCTTAGTTTCCCAGTCTGTCACCTCAGCAATAGCTTTAACCTTTACCTCTGGAATTTTCCCAGTATCTAACACACAGCTAATGCCCACCTCCTTTTTACTAACCTCCTGCTTTACCTCTGGAATATTCCCACTATCTAACACACAGCTAATGCCCACCTCCTTTTTACTAACTTCCCCCTTTCCCTCTGGAGTGTTTACCCCATCTACACTCCTACAGCCTAATGCTAACTCACCCTCCAAAGTAAGCATCCTAACTCTGGATTTCTGAGAGTTCAACACAGTTAGTGCAAATGAAATCCTTCTCAGACTCATCCTTCCCCTTAAACAAGCAGAACATCTGACATAGGTCACAAGAAATCCACTTGTCCCCTTTACCACTTTTAACCTCCTTCATTATGCATATAACCTCCATTCTAGCTCAAAATGATACACTTAAAAGTCAATATAAAAATGCAAAATTGAAGAAATAAAACTAATTATTAGAATTAGAAAGCATTGGAAGAAAAAGGTACAAAAATTACAAAATCCTAAGACAAGCAGTAAATTAAAATAAACAAGTTACACACTTAACAGAGCACTCAGGCTTAGCAACAAGAAATCAGCACATTTTAGGCTTAGCTACAAAGAATAGAAAAACACTTTAAGAAAGCAAGTAAATCAAAAATAAGACTTAAAAGCACAAAAATACTTAATTATATGATAAAATATAATAAAAATACCGAAATTAAAGCAGTAAAATAAACAATTGCAGTAAAAAAATCACTTATCTAAGGAGCAGCAAAATATCACCTCAGCAACAGTAGCGCCCTCTATCGGCGGAATCCAATAGAGGGCGCTACTCATTTACTCATAAATAAAAGAAATAATAAATGTCCTGTTCACGGAAATAAAAAAAAACCTTTAATATTTAAATATCGAGGCCAATTTAACATCAAAGTAGTAATTTTGTTAATTGTGCAAACAATCAGCTATTTTAATGATTAGTGAGAATATAATATTCAGTTCTCTTAATTAAAGTACAGCTTAATTAGTTCAAATGTATGTTAGAAAATAGTATTCCGTAAATTTGAGGATATACTGGCAATTTATAATTCTGGTCGAATGCCTATTATTGATGTATTTCCCTTCCATCATTTATTTTCACCTCAGAAATAATGACATTGATAATGACTGTCACGGAGGTGAGGAATTTTCCATTAATATAGGCCTAATAGATATATTTTTCAGGATTTTTTTTTCTTCGTTGCTATAATCTGCACATGTTAAGCAAACAAAAACATGTTCACTTCTTTTTTTACATTATTTTACATCTCTGAAATTCAAGTTCACGGAGGTGTAGAGATGAGAACAGTCGGAAAAAAACCGGAAAATTTCGGAAAAAAATGGAAAAAAAAAAAAAAAAAACGTTTTTTTTTTTTCGGAGGAGTTAATTTCCACTTCGGAAAAATTGGAAAAAAAAAATTGAATTTTTTCAACTTTTCAGGGCAGCAAATAGTGATTAGAAATTTCTCACACTTCAGTTCTGATGCAATCCCCCCCCCCCCCCCGTTTTATATTAAAATACTGTCTAACGTTAATGCAAGTTGTTGTATCATAATATAGTTTGCATATAGATCAAAAAACGTTTGATAATATTTTTTGTAAAAAAGCTTAAACCAACAACCGTTGTGAAAAATCTATTTCCCTTCTTCATAAAACAATCAAGCATAACTTTAATCCAAACCATGTTTCTGCCGACTACTGTGCGAACCAAATGTACAGGATTCAGCAACAAAAAACCCGGGCAAGCAATTTTCCGAGAAACTTTATTAAAAATAAATTAATTAACAAAACACAAAAAATAATATGAGAAGATTTTTAGCTATCAATAAATTTAATTGGTTTCAAACTAGCAGCCTTATGCAATAATACAGAGATGCAAATGCTTACTGAAATTTTCATTCAAGGGCCGCAACTCCTTTAATCAATCATATTTCCTTCAAAGCAATTGGTTTAGAGAGCTCAAACTTATCTGTAGTTTAGGATAGACCTTTGACTCTAAAATAGGCCGCACAATGTAATAAATGGGATTGAGATCTAGCGAGTAAAGCGTCCACTCAAAAGATGATATCATGTCAAAAACAATGCACCTTGCAACACTGTTGTCTTTTTGGCCATATGAATCGGGAATAGGAAAATGTCCAGTTTACATTGCTGAAGCGCTCTTAGGACCACAGAAGTACAATAACTTCAAAAATGTCCTTTTGTTTAATTTTTAATTCATTTTACGGCCCTCATTCACAAAAAAAAAAAAAAAAAGAGATTTTTTGTCGCTTGTGCTGGTTCCATCGCAAACAAAGCCTGACTTCGGATTTTGGTGATGTTAAACATTTTCTAGGGTGCTTGCCGTGTCTGCAGACGAAATCCTTTTGTTCTGGGGGATATGAGCTAGTTGAAAGGGTAAATCAGTTAAAGGTATCCTCCTCTTCCAGCGTGGACTTGCGGCCTGTCTCAAACGTTTCTGGCATCTTTGGTGTCATACGAATGCCTGAATTTTTTGGAACTAGTAAAACTTCTGTTTAAGCTGTTTTTACCCTTAGTCGCTCTTATCGTTCACAAATTCCCATCTTACGAACGACTGCTATCGTGGAAACCGAAGGATTTCATTGAACTTACTTTTGGATGACCTGACGAGAAATTTGCAAATTGACCTGAAAGTGGAATTTGCAGTTGGACTTAAGCTGAGATATTGTATTTTAAAGTTTGGCTCTTCCATATATTTGATTCAGATGTTTTTTTTTTTCTTTTTTTAAAGAATTTTTCAAAAAAAAAAAAAAAAAAGTTTTTGATCAAATGACCTTAAAACATATTATTAATTAAGTAAAATACGAAACAGAGAACAACTTGGTTATAATAACTCAGTTTTGTTCAAAAATGCTGGTATGACTATTTTTATTACTGTGCTCTGCACGGCTGTATGAGTAAACTGAAACTCCAGTTTAAGTTTTGGTTCAGCTTAAGAAAAACAAATTTAGTTTTGATTTGGACTTAGACTGGATTGGAAAAAATCAAAACTCAATAGCTTCCATTTTCAGGCAGTAACATTGTAGTATTTTTCTTTCAAAAAAAAATATCAATCATGTTTGAAAGTCGAAAATTTCAATTAATATTTCAAGTTTCAAAGGCAATCTAAAATAGAAAATGCAATTGTTATGATTAGACACACATTACCCAATATTATTGATTGAATGACGACTTGACTTATTTCTGATGTTTGACCATGAAAGCTCTCAGTTATAAAACAATAAGGGTTTTTTTTTTTCTGATTAAGCTTACCTTTATGTGTATTTCTGTCAATCAGAAAAAGAAGATGTGTGGATAGCATATATTTTTTAATGCTTAACCCTTTATATGTTCAAAGAAACACAGAGCTATTAAGAGACCCCAATTTTATTCATACAGAAATCAAATTTTCCATTTTTTTCCAATTTTTCCCGAAAAAAACCGGTAAAAAAACCGGTTTTTTACCCCACTTCAAAATTTCCGGAAATTTTACATCGCTACGGAGGTGAGAAGTCAGAATAACCACAATAAGCTTTTAAAGCAAAATCTTTCTTCTTGTTTTTCGACAAAAATTTCACAACTTCAACTATGAAAATAAACAAGGGGCTCCCTTGTATCATGGAAAATAAAATTTCATGTATTTACTGCCACGTGTGTTGATGAGGAATGGCAATTTTGTGTTATGTAACGGAGGTGAGAATTTATTGTGTGACATGACTCCTTGCTCTATTAAAAACGAATCTTAAACACAATATCAAAATAATAAGTATACCTAAACAATTAGTATTTGAGAAACTTGTGAAAAGGAATAATAAAGAAATAAGTATATACTTTCAATTAAACAAGTTCTTAAGCAACATAAACAGTCACACAAGGGTTAACATGTTGTGAACCAAAAATATACTAAAATGGAAATTATTATTAAAAAATTGTTGGCAGGTTTAAATAGATATATTTTTAATGAAATTAAAAATCACTGTTAAATGAATTGCTCTTTAACGTTTTTACTGTAAAAAGCGTTGTGGACAGAAAAGTTATACTTTTTTGAAGAATGACCCGTATGTGAATCATGGTGACAAATACGGGGAGGTTCTTTACTGAAGATCTGTGATGCGACTCTGACCATACAAAATGCTATGCTTGCCAATATTTTTTTTTTTTTTTTTTTTTGGCAACGATGAAATTTTTTTTGGGTATGGGGCTCATAGGAGTGAGTCCTATTCTCTGGTTCCATGCCGAAAAGTTCGAGTAAAAATTGTAAAAATTACCCCCAGAAAAAAAGATCGGTTTTGATGATTTTCAAAATATTTTAAGGGGGAATACCCCCATGAGTTGTTCTTGATTTTTAACTTTGCACTTCTCTAGCCTCTCAAAAGAGTGTTAATGGATAATATAACTCCTTTATCTTCCAAATAAAAATAATGGCTTTTGAAATTGTCTGAAAAACATTGGGGGGCACCATTTCCAAAGTGTGGGGACGTGTAGGAGGAAAAACGGTGGTCATATTTGGATTCAGGGGGTCATTTTACATAGAAACGTTTTGAAGTTTTTTTTTTTTTTTTTTTGCCGCACGGTGTTATTTAAACATTAAATATTTTAAAGATGATTTCTATTTTATAAAATATATTAACCAGGCCCGTGCATGGATGTAGGATCATATCTCCATGGGCCCGTGGTCCGACATTCGAATTTTTCTAGAGGGAGGAGGGCAAAGTGTATATACTCAATGTAAATTATATCAAAAAAACTGCAAAAACACTCCTACTAAAGAACTTACATGTAATACATTATTTTTCCAAAGCTAGGGGTGGCAACTGACCCCCCTAAATGACGGGTCTTATATTAAGAAAAAGGAATAATACTATCGGTATTAACAATTGGCGAACCGCAGTGTTACGTTTTCTAATGTCCAGAAAATAAGAGAACAAATATATCTTTTGCAAACCTTATTTCCAGACTTCTTAATGTCATTGGAAAAGCATGTCATTATTTTAACTTAATGTAAATGTGAGCATGAGAAAGTTTATTTTTGATCTTAAAATAAAACATACAATGTTAAATAATTCAAAAATAATGTAAAATTTGATGGAAAATAATTTGGAGTGTAATTCTGTTCCGCACTTTTTTTTTTTTTTTTTAAACTTCAAATCTCTTTTATGACCCACAAAAAGGGTAAGCCCACCGGTGCGGATGTGCACTCCCACTTCAGTGATGCTAATGATTAATTACATCTATGTAAATAAATAAATTAATTAATTAATTAATTTATAAAGAGAGAGGTGGGAATTGCTAAACCAACTGTTGCCCCCCAGAAATCAATTCTAGTAGCGCCGTGGCAGCTTCTAGCCCCCGTACGTCTCCTCAATTATTATTATAATTATTATTTTGTTATGCAAACAATTATGGTTTAATTTTTAAGCTATTGAACTCAAGCAGGGCCGTAACCAGACATTTGTTTCGGGGAAGGTTTTCAGGGCCGTCGACAGGATTTATGGGCCCCTATGCAACTTTCTTCAGGGCCCCTAACTTTTCACTTAAACTTTTAGCCTCCTCTTTCTATGCTTCATTTTCACATAAATATCCAAAAAATAAAAATAACTGTTAGTTGATCCAATAAAAAGGTGTTTTTTCTCAGTTAAAATTGATTTGCGATTTCAGGTATGGGGAACCCTTTTTGGAGCTCGGACAACTTTGTCAATAGCAAAACAGACCATTTTATAATTGTTTTTCCCTCATGACGTGTTTTTTTCCTCCGCGTGTGTTGTGCTTAACGAGAAAAATAAAATAAACAATTCTGCTGTGCTGTTTATTTTTTTACCTTGGAGTAGGAGGGCATATCAATGAAGTGATTTAGCGACCTCCTTCGGGTTGAGAGTAAAATATCTCCAATTTTAGGGGATCCGGAAAATTTTTGAAAATTACATTAAAAAATCAGCATTTTTGATGCCTTATATGGGATTATAGAAACTACAAAAACATCTGGGGAAAAAAAGGAAAAAAAATCTTAAACTTTATACTTTTTTGCAAACTAAGACAATACAAATTGCTCTTGGTTCGACAAATCGTTGATATTAATCGACAGAGAGAAGAAGAGTGAGGGAGGAGAAATGATGACGCATTGTCATTTGCTCACATCGACTCTCGGTATAATTAGTTTTTGATCATCTCTTCAACTCATCAACAAACACACAACACTGAATTTACCGACAAAAAGATCAAGAATTTTAAAATGCTTTAAAAGAAATAGCGGAATTATTTAGAAATTAGGTAATGAGAAAATAACACCCTAACCATTCGGACAATTCCTACTTTATGCACATGATAGGAAATAAAATTGAAGCACTTTTCAAGCAGTTTCAGAAACTTTTAAAATTATTTTCAAGGCCTCTAGAACAATTAAAGTTTTTCAAAGCAGTACATTTGTACTTTCTAATCTCTGATATTTTAATATTGATTGCATAGTTTTTACATTCTAACTTAGTAAGAAACCCCTATTATTCTGCACTACTTGTATTTTTTAATAACAAGTAGTGTAGAAAACGAAAAGGAATAGAGGTAGTGTAGTAAATTTTTCTCAAGCCAAAGAGATTGACAGTATGCAGTAGAAGTAATTAAAAAGCAAGCAATAACAGAAGAACTTTCAAAATACAGAATTCACGTTTAAAAATAATGGCAACATATGGACCAAATTTTGTTTGATTCCGCCAGTTACTTCCTGAGGAATAGCAAGCACGCGTAACTCAAAAAACGTCCCATTGCTCCACCCCCCTTGGAGGAATTCGCGCCAAAAACCAATGGGCACAAGTTCACATAAGGGCACATATGTGTACCAAATTTCGTTTCGATTTCATGCGGTAGTTTTTGCTGTAGAGCGGCCACAAAAAACTGGTCACACACAGACGTGACACACACACATACACACACACACACACAGAGACAGACATTTTCCCAAAAATAGTCCGAAATGGGACTCAGCACACCTCAAAACGTTCGAATCCGCCAAAATACGAAAATTTGCACGAATCCAATACTTTCTTCTATATATTAGATATAGAAGAAAGTAATAAATAGCAAATATGAATATGCTAGTCACGAAAATATATCTCAAGCAAGCAATGTGTTACAGGAACGTCATAACCATTTTTTCACATTTTTTAATGCAGAATATAGCAAGAAGAAGAATTTGGCACACTAGCATCCCCTCCCCCCTTCTCGCATTTTAAAGAAGTTTAAAATGTCCCTAGTTGGCAAGATCTCAATGTTTTTCAAGCACTTGCAAATGAAATTAATGTTTTTAAAGTATTTTTCCTTATTTTAGGATAGAATCATGCAATATTTTTCGAGAGTTGGGGGCCCCCAAACAAGCGGGGAGACCTAAGTTATTTTAGCTTGTTTAGCTTAAAGGTAAATTCAGCACTGATTCTAATTAATGGAGACATAACTGTGTCCTTTTAGACATGTAAGGGCGTTCTAATGCAATTTGATGAGGAATGCTTTCAAAAGCCCCCCCCCCCCCCCCCCCACGTTTTTGTTCTAGAAACAACACTAGAAATAGTTTCAATTTGTATCACTGTACTCAAAACTCAAATCAACTCATTTTAAAACCTTTTTATCAAACTGCGTTTCCTGCCTTGTTTTGAGTTTCTAACGCTAAAAATGCAAGCGCTTATTTAAAAGTTTTTTCCCCCCTTGTCCATTTGAGTAAAGTTCTGTTTATCTTTCAAAGAGAAGCGATTTCTTTTTGCTTTGAATTCACGCAAAAAATAAATAGATAAATAAATAAAAATAATTCTTTTTGGTTAATGGCGTCGATAGGGGACTCACTTCGAACATGATCACTTTCACTGAACTCACTTCGATTCGCAACTCCAATGAACTATAGGGGGCGCTGCAGCCACTGTCTCCTGAAGCTTGTTATTTATCTCAAAGAAAACACGTGGAATGGAATGTTTAATCACCGTAAAGTAGCGTATTCGAGCTCTGGAGTCGCGAATTGAAAACTTTTCATCCTAACTCTAGGAGAATGACTTCCTTCAAACTAAAAAGTTTTCAAAAAAAAAAAAAAAGGTGGGAAAATTTATCTTTCTCTTAGGCCCGCTTCGCGGGCCCCCCAATCTCTCACGGGCCCCTGTGCAATGCATAGGCTTGCCCCCCGCCCCTCTCGACGGCCCTGAAGGTTTTACCAGCACATTTCTCGTGAAATCTATGTGATCTGTAAAATTCGATTTTTATTCGTATATCTTCTATTGTTTTTTGTTACAAAAGTTATTTAAACGAGCGGATGCTAATTTAAGGGCATTAACATGAGCAAAAATTAAAGGTGACGTGTCGACTGAGGAAAAAAATTGGATGTAGTACAGTCGAGTCTCGGAGGAATGCGTTCCAAGACCCCTCGCGTTCGTCAAAATTTCGCGTTGTGAAAAAGGGTTAGTACATATACGAATTTTTTCATACACAAGCCTAATTATTTTAGACATTTGTAAACACCCCTCAAACTGTTTTAAATCATTTCTTATATAAAGAACTGAATTTTCATTTAAAAAAAGCTGTATTATTCAACATAACATATTGCTACGAGGCACAAAATCAATGATTGTGGGAGAGATAGGCATAAAATAAACAGTACTATGCGCACAATTTGTATAAATAATTAAACACAGCACTGTAATATTACTGTGCAGTAGATACAGTAATTATATTTATAATTTAAAAATGAAGATGTATGCTGCGCAATCAGATTGTAATCAGCCTTCTCTTGACAGCGTATGCACACCAAGTAATTCTTCAGAGGAAGAAAGAAAGAAGAACTGATCTGTTTTCTGCCGAAATTATTCTGTTGAAGATTTTTCATGTTGTAGGCGAGGAATTCGCTTCAACTCTAAAATTCATTACTCCGTGAAAAACTCGCGTTTTTAGCCATTTCGCGTAAGTCGAATCGCGTTGTAGCGCGAGTCGACTCTCTCTCTCTCTGTACACATTTCATAACTTCACCCCTGTTAAATTTTTGACGTCCTTTTAATAATTTAAAAAAATAGATACATGTACTCGTGTGTGCGCACTCGAAGTAATATTCATATTTTTTGACACTTAAAACTATGTAAAATATAGAATTTGGTATTTATTAATTAAAATGAATTTGATGTTTTCGTTAGCGTCAGGTATTCAAAATCTAAAGGAAACGCTGTATACTATAGATAAAGCACTGAGTTTGTACAATTCGTCAATAATAATAATTTCATTAAAAGAAATTGAAAAAAAAAAAAAAAAAGAATGAAACAGTAATACTAAGTTTTAAAGCAAAAAAAAAAAAAAAAAAAGTAGAACAAAAAGCACATTTTGGAATAGTTTTGAAAATTTTCGGTTGGCGGTTTGAACCCTAAAAACTCATCCCTTAAATACAGCCATGAACTCAACTATGACATGCATTTGAAGACAGAAATAGGCATTGTACATTTTCCTGAAACTCGATAAAATAGTGATACGCCCAATGAAAACCAAGAAATGAATCTAACTGATCTATTTGAAATAATTTCTTTTTCCTACGAACTCAAAAAGAAGAAGAAAAGGAAAGGAAATTGAAGTGTTATATGACCATTTAGATTACTTTTTGAAAGCTTGAGGCAAGGCCGTATCCAGAATTTTTTTTCGGGATTGGCCCGGATTAGCACATTGCCCTAACACACACACACATATAGTATATATAGACACAACAAACGCATAAAAATGTTAACATAGAAGACTTTTACATTAGTTACATTCTTTTGCAAATCAAGATCAAATAAAATAAAAATTGCTTGCTCGACAAATCATGGAACTTAATGGACAGAGAGGAAAAATGAGAGAGGAGAAAAGAGAAGCACCCAGTCATCTGCTCACATCGGCTTTTAGTGAAGTTTGTTTTTGATCACTAACCCTACTCCCATTTTTTTTCATTAGATGCCATACAGTATGAAAATTGTACAAAATAGTTTAAAAGAAATGGTGTAGACATTCAGAAAATAAGAACGGAAGAGTAATATTCTAGCCATTTGGACAATTCATACTTTATTTTCTTGATAAGATACAAAATTGAAGAACTTTTCAAGGAATTTCAAAAACTTAAATAATTTTCAAAGACTCTCGAACAGTTGAAATTATTTGAAGCTCTTTATTTACACTTTTCAGAAGTTGATTGCACAGTCTTACAAAATGATTATAACTTTGTAAGACACACCCGTTTTAAGTTAAAAATAAATGCAAGGAAATATTTCTCGAAACAAACTTTTTTTTTCAATCACAAGTAGTGCAGAAAATGAAAGAGAGTAGAGTAAGTGTTTTTTTTTCCCTCATACTAAAGGTATTAACAGTATGCAGTAGAAGTAAGAGAAAAAACAAGCAATAACAAAAGAACTTCCACGATACTGAATTCGGCATTAAATAAATGCAAGACAAGAAACATATCAGTCACAAAAATGATCTTGAAAATTATGCTACAAAAACGCGAGAATCGTGATTTTTGCATTTTTTACTCAGGATGTATCAAGGAGCTGAATTTGGCACATCTTGGTAACAAGATACTCGCCTAATCGGAAACTAGGGGCCCAGCCTTTGAGGAGTCCTCGGCTCGAAATCAGTACAGTGTAAGTTTTATAAGAGTTTTAGGGGGAGGAGGGCAGGGTCGTGCACAGAGGGGAGAAGTGACACCTGTTGGCCCGGGCCCGAGCTTAAATGGGGGCCTAATATTTTTAAACCTAGGGTTGAAAATATGGGTAAACAATATGGAGGGGGCCCAAAAGAAGCATTTGTGACAGCCCCAAAATTTCTGTGCAAGCCCCTGGAGGAGGAAGTGCACAGAAGTCAGTTTGGTAGACTTGAAAAGTCTACCGAACTGGCAAAGGGCCTGCTTTAACCCTGGACTTCCCTGAACTGAATTGGGAAAGAAAGCAGGAAGTCCTAATTAAAGGTCTAAATTTCAAGTGTGCCTTGCAGCTAATGAGAACTAGAACTACTTTTTCTGCATTTCTGCAAAATATTATAAATTTTGAATAGTAGCAAAATTAAGAATAAAAAAAAACTTTGTTATTTTCCTTTTCTGACATTAGGAATTTAAAGAAAAAAAAACCCTTCTGTTTTACGGTACAAAACATTTCGGGTTTCGGGGGGGGGGGCGGGCCCGTCAGGCCCTCCCTCTGGATACGGCCCTGGCTTGAGGTGAGAGAAAGGAAAATTAGACTTAGAACACACACACACACACACAGAAACTAGATCAATGAGGAATGAGTCGTCTTGTTGATTCTAGCGTAATTTGTTTCAACTTCATTGAGAAAAGAAGAATTTCCCGAATTAAAAGTAGATCAATGAATAAATATGAAAGTATTCTACGAATCGGAATCTTTATGATTAAAAATCTTTTTTTTTTTTCGATATAAATTCGGTCGTTTTATGATATGAGGTCAGTTTTTTTAAGTAAACTGCGCTGTTTGTAATTCCAGAGGCGTGCAGGGAGGGGGGAGGGGGGGCGAAGGGACGCCTGTTGGCCCAGGCCCGAGCCTGAAAGAGGCTCAATATTTTTAAACTAAGCGTGAAATGTAGGGGTTAACAATATGGAGGGGGGCGGAATAGTCATTTGTGACGGGCCCCAAAATTTCTGTGCACGCCCCTGTGTAATTCCACCAGTTCTGTTAAAAAACAAAAACATTTTAAACAACCAAATTTTAGTCATTTCAATGTTTTCCAGGAAAGATGGGAGGGGTTAGGGAAGGGGGAGGCAAGGTTATATACACAATGCCAGGGGTTCCCCGAACCTAAATTTTTGGGAGGAGGGAAATTCTTAATTTACCGAATGAAATTCCAGGTTTTACCCGGATGAAAAAAAAGGAACAAATAAGCAAAATAAATTATACATCTAATGAAAAGAGACACTTAGGGAACATGTGAAAAAAAAAAAAAGAGATTGCATTACTTTCTGTAATACACTACTACACTACTACTAAATGTTCCGAACAGTCAATCAAAATTTGCCAATCAAGGAAATTTTTTGGGAAGTCACAGTAACCTCCCGTGACCTCGCATCGGAGCGCCCCTGCTTAATGCATCTTAAAGGGGGGAAGTCATCAAAATATTGTAGAACCTCTTAATAGGGGATTGGACTTTTTGTCCCTTGAATAGAGGTGTCCCTTGTTCGAAGATAAGGGAAATGATGCACGTTATGGTACTTAGTATATTATTATAATAAATATAAATCATTGCCTTTTAAGATTAAACATTGAACATTTTTTATGAAATAAAATTCAGCCTTATTTAAATTTTTAACAAAATGAAATTCAATCACAAAAATTTAGTAGAATCAAAATTATTAATTTATAAAAATTATTTTGAAGTAAATTATTTCATGAATTTGCCTCATGTCACATAATTTACAATGCAATGCAATGTAAATAACAGTTCAATCACATTTCAAGTTTTCTATAAAAAAATTAGTCATGAGCGATGTACTTATCCGTCGGCGCTGAACCCATATGAATCAGTTGTGAGAGGGAAAAGCAAGAATTTTGAAACTCATTTTTGCTGCTTTGCATGTTAATGTCAAGACTTACTTTTAGCAGTTAATTTTTAGACAAGAAAAAAAACTTTCTTTCAATAAATTCAATTCGCATGCATTAACTTTTGTATGCATTGGTACATAAATTGCTGCACTTCATCTCTGTGACTGTCCCTTAGAGTGTGCTATAGGGAGAGGCAAATACATGGAGGCAGTGGTGCACACAAGGGAAGGCCCAGGGGGTCCCCTCCCATAGGTCTTGCATTTTTCCCCGATTGATTACGATTCTATGTATTTTGTACTTAAAATAATTTCAAACACAGGTAACAATAATTTCAGTTCAAAAAAGTGAAAAAAAAAAAAAAAAAAACCCCTCATGCTAAAAGATTTTAAAAAATGTTGTGTACTTTTACTACAACGAATTGCCTATAGCAAGCAGAATGGTGATTATAAATGAATACACTGTAATAAAACTATGTTTTTAGTTTTGTAATTACAGAATACATTCTATGAACTTCTATAATCGTATGGTGCTTCTGCAACGATTAATTTGCTTTCTTGAATCCATTTTGTAATTATGAGAAAAGTTAATGCGCATATTATTTTGCTATCTGGTAATTTATTTAAGTATATTTCATTAAATAATGCTAGTTAATTATTCAATAGTTTATTTTTTACTGTTTTTCGTTCTCAAGAATCGATAAAATCAGGTCAATATGTTTGATATCGTATTGGGGTGTGATGTAAGAATGAGGCTTTCGATCGTGGACCCTCCCCTTGCGAAATTCCTGAGTGCACCACTGCATGGAGGTCCCTAGTCAAAGGATCCGAAAAACTGTCCCTTAAATAGAGGTGTCCCTTATTTGGAGGTGTTCCTTAAAGGAGGTACTACTGTACATGTAAAAGTGCCTAATTACTTTTTTTTTGAAGGAGAAAGCCAATAGACCCTCCCCCCTCCCCCTAATCTCCCAAATGACGGAACTGTTCTTGAAGAATATTTGAAAAAAAAAAAAAAAAAACACGTTTAACAGTGCAGAAATAGAAGGGAAAAATACGTAATAAATGAAAAAAAAATCATATTACCTGTTTTATCCAAGTATTTCGGGGTGAGAAAAATTAACGTTTTAAGCTTAGGGGCTATCCACAAATGATGTCACTCTTTGGAGGGAGAGGGGAAGGGGTTCCTGAAACTATGTCAGCTTGTGACAGGGGAGAGAGAGGGTAACAAGAGGCGTGACATCACGCATATTTGTACTATGAGTATATTTAAGAAAAACAGCCTGATACGTGCCAAAGGGGATAAGGATCGGGGGGGGGGGAGGGTGAAGTGTGACACTTTGTCTCAAAGGTAGGTGGGAAGTAAAAAATATTGAAAAATGATGTGATGTCATTTATGGACTTTGTTGATATTTGAAAAGTAAAGATAAATAAATAAAAGAAGACAAGTATATGAAAATATTTATATATATATACATATTTTGTTTGTAAAATTTAGTTGTAAGAACTTGAAATTTTTTAGCATATGAAAACTCAAAATGTTTGCAGAATATTCTTTTTTGACATAAAGGTTCCAACAGATGGTTTAATAAAAAGGGAAATAAATGAACAGAAGAGAAAGGTCAATATTTACGCAGTGTTAGCAGTTTTTTGCAATGAAAGAAGTAAACCAGAGTATTTTAAAAAAGGGAATGGTCAAAAGCAGACCCCTCTTATTGGCTATTGGGGGTAAGTGGTCAATTCTCCCCCCCCCCCACCGTATTTCAATAACAATTTGTATATGTGAAATTTAGTGTTTTTTTCCCCATAAAATGCACTTAGTATACAGGCCCGGACTGGCCCGCCGGGCAACCGGCCACATGGCCGATGCGCCCCTACGCCAGAAAAATATTTTTTTGTTTTGTTCAAAAATATTCTTTACAAAAGAATTATCCCCCCCCCCTTTCTTTTTGTTCCTAAAAAAAAATATTTTTTTCCCCTTTAACTGACGATTTTTCTTCTCTCTTTTCCTGACACCTCAAAATTAGTAAGTACAAAAGTTTTACGGTAATAAGTCTTTTAGATAATCACTGAAGAACCTGGAATTATTTTGCCTTTCTTTTCAAAACTTGTTCCTTTCTTTTCAATCATTGTCACTGCTCACTGGTGCGACTTTGAAGGTTATTTGGGGGTCAAAATCCTTGGTCCCCCACTGCCTTGAACAGAGGTCTTGACGAGTAAATCATAAATTCTAGGAACCGCTGATAGCTTACTCAATACCCAGAATCACCTGCGAAATTCTGGCGGAAATTTAATAGAGGCGATTTGGAGTGAGGAGAGTGGGTAGACATGAAAGAAGATTATTCAGCTTTTTTCTTGGGTGCTTCCTGAAAAGTAATTATCAGTTGTATATTACGCTACCATTTTTAATAGTAATTTATATTTTGCCTCCCTTTTTTTCTGAAATAAAAATTGTATAGCTTGTTTTGTTTCTGTAACAATGTATCAGGACCGCAATATTTTCTACTGCAATTTTAATCATCAATTTTCTTGCTATCGTACCTCCGATGGCATTAACACAGTTAACGAGCATCTCGAGGTGACTCCTCTTTATTTGGCAGAAAGCAACATCCTGTAGCGCCCTTTTGCCTTCTAAAGAGCCCTGCAGATTTTTTTTCTTACACAGACAAACACCCCAAACCTGTAATAGTTGTTGTTTTAACGCCCGGGTGCGCCCTTCTGTCTTCATACTAAAGCGCCCAGCAGCCATACTGTGACCCCCCCTCCCCCTCTTTTTTTTTTCAGGTCTTTAAAAGAATAGTTTTTGAAGGGCCCGTTTTTGCGATCGTGAATTTTAAAATCACTTAAAAAGACACTTTGAGACATTGAAAAAAAAAAAAAAAAAACTTTAGAGAAGAGAGCTCTTTAAATCTAGAATCAAGACAAACATCCCATATCTGCAATTGTTAGTTAGTCTCTAAGTGCCTTGTTGCGTTTTTAGATGCGCCCTCAGTCTTTTCAATTCACGTTATCGCGACAACTCGACAAAAATGTCTTTTTTCCAGGTTGCGGAGTCAGAGTCGAAGAGCCGGAGTCGGACTGATTTTGGGGTGAAGGAGTCGGATTCGGGAGTCGAAGGTTTAAAATTTCAAGAGTTGGAGTTGGAGAAATAGTCGCTCATTTTCCCCCTGAAGTCCGCAACTCTGCCAGAGCTTGCGGAGTCAAAGTCGGAGTCGAACTCTTTTTGGGGGAAAACCAGTAGAAGTCGAAGGTTCTAAAGTTTCCGGAGTCGGAATCAGAGCCGTAGTCAATTTTTTTTATTCGCCGCCGCAGCCCCGCTTTTTTCCTTGAAAAACTCCCCCCCCCCCCCACCTCCGTTTTTCAGGTCTTTAATCCCATTTTTTATATACTGTCGTACGCTACAAGTTTCTTGAAGGGTCCGTTTTTGCTATCTTGCATTTTAAAAAGACTTAAAATGACATTTTAAGACAATAAAAAAAATGTTTTCAGAGAAGAGAGTTTTTTTTTTTTCCAATCTTCACTTAACGACCAACATTCCGCCCCACCGTACCTGTACTCGTTAATTTTTAAGCAAAGCACCCTGTTGCGTTTTTAGTTGCGCCCTTCAGTCTTTTTAAACTGTCCTACAGCCTTATTGTAACTCTTGTAACAATAAATATTTTCGCGCTTTACACGACATTCACATTATTGCGACAAAAAAGTCTTTTTTTCTTAAAAAAAACACTCCTCGCCTCTAAAAATTCTGCCCCCCCCCCTGAAAAAAATCTTTAGGGAACCCAACAAGCCGCTGTATAGCCCCCCCCCCCCTCCCCAATGACTATTCTGTTAAACGAGTGATTGTTTGTTCTTAATTGCTTCAATATTTCTACCTCAATTATGAGTTCATTTGTTTAAATTGTTTAAATTTATTTGTAATTATTATTAGTTTAAGGTTTTGAGAAGTTATGAGGAACTTTTAATCCTGATTTTTATAATAATGTTGAAAATATTTTCAACTTTTTAAATTAACAACACATTTTTTATTTATTTTTTAAAAATATTCTTCTGTCACTCGGACCGTGGGTTTTTCTGTTATCTCCCCCCCCTCTACTGCAGCGTCTGCGGGTACGTAGATTTGGGTCTGCCCCAGAAGAAGAGGACCTTTCTAGAAAGATCTGTTTTTGCCATCTTGAATTTTGAGACAACAGAAACTTCTTGCAATTTACAATGAAACATATATTGACGAACTATGTGAAGTCAAGAAATGAGACAACTTTTATCATTGTGTGATAATTTATTAAATTATTCCTCTAAACTTTATATTTATAACCTTTTACATTTTTGAGGGAAATGTCCATTTTTCCATTTTAATCATTATGTACATATATTATTAATTCATATCTTCTCTTACCTGATTCCACAATCTTCATTATTGCTTTCAGCTCATTTACTTATTTTGTAAAATTTATTCACAATTATTTATAAATTTTCCGTTACTTACAGATAGCATTATATTACGTTCTTATGTTTAGCCATGTTACTTTAGCTTCGGATGTGGTCATAATTTTGACCAAAAAAACAATGTCTTGTAGACTATGGTACGGTAATCACAATTTTTAAATATAATTATACATCCAAAAAAAATCATATTTTCCTTTTATTATAATAAAATATTTAATATTGTCAGTGGTGTATCGGGAATCAATACTATTTTAATTCTCTCAAAAGAAGCAGCAAAGTCAATGAAATGTAATCAGTTGAAGTAAAAATGTCAGAAAAGCTTTACAGGCTCCTTTTGCAAAATTTATTTGAAATTATTAAAAGATTTTTGGTTGGAGGACAGTAACGCAACCAGAAGAGGGACCCCCCCAGCCCTCCCCCCCAGAATGCTGAGCTAAATGGTTTTTTTTTTCTTCAAAACTATTCTTTATTATTGAAGAGGAAAAAAGAACAAGTATAATGGGAACACAAAGTGTAAATTTTAATTAAAAAAATAATACTGTCCGGGGGAAAATCTTAATTTCTTTCAAAGAAATCTTTGAATTAAAAATATTTAATAGTTGCAGCTTATTGGTCGTTTAAAAATCGCTAAAAGTTGCGTTTTTTGAGCTTTAATTTCGAAAAATTCCGGGCCCTAGTATACCAAGATATGGTTCTTCAATCGTGTTTTTAAGACTTGAATTTAAGAAAATATACGAGCAAGGGTTTCCGAACCGCCTTCCTCTAATATAAAAAAATAGGTTCTTTAAAATCACACTCGCCTTCTTACACACACACCGAAAGTTGATGTAAGCAAGAAACATAAGCAATTTTTTTTCTCCTCCCTCGCTCTGCCGACTGCAATCATTGATTTGTAGACCCCAAAGCAATATTTACTGTGTATTATCTTAATTTTCTGACGATTATATATATCTTTATAATATTTATCTTTTTTGTCTATTTGTCTAAGCTTTGTTTGTCTATTTTTTTCTGATATTTTTGTAGTTCCAATTTACCCTTAAAAGGCTTCAAAATGCAGAATTTTACATCATTTTTTCGAAATTTTTCCGGGGGAGAACCCCTTGGACCGTAATTTTAGATTATTACGTATCTCACTTAAAGGGAAACCCTGCACTACTCTCCTAAAAAAGACCATTCCCCCTCTTAAGGTCAATAAAACACACACACACAAAAAAAAAAAAAAAAAAAAAAAAAAAAAAAAACCAGGAACCCCTCCCAAGAACGAGGACTCACCTCCCCCCGAAAATATCCCCAAAACACCCAAATAACAATTTTAATGCCCCTCTAGTGGGATCACCTATACAAGAAGTTTTGTAATTAGTAATGAACAATGACACATGAAAATATTTTCACCCACCCCTTACCCTCCTCGTTGTATACATCTACAATGAGTAAACAAGTACAGAAATATCTTGCGCCCCTCTGAGGGGTCCAGTCCGGCCCTGTTAGTATACACCCTTTGCTCCCCCTTGGAAAACTTTGAAATGACGGGCTTTCTTTTGAAGCGGCTTCGTAAACTCAACTTCTGCGTTCTGCATCTTTTTCTTCTTACTCTGCATTAAGCGGCGGCGCTTTTCTTTTCGACAAACCCCGCCTCCCAAATTGCTGCTTGGCTAAAGCTTGGCGATTAGTTGGCTCCGCTGTCGGCAACCCTATCGGAGGTCGTTTCCCTCTCTCCCCCGTCGATCGAAATGGGCACAGTCGTAGCCTCAGGTTGAAACGAGCGAAAGAGACGCAAAGTCTTAAAAGTTGTTCTGCTTATCGTTTTTGTGTGTGGAAGGAGTGTATTGCGTGGTCGTCCGTTGCAGCCAAGTGATGACAATTTCTAAAGTGTTGGGATGTGTGATTTTTTCATACTATTCGATTTGTGCATCTCGTTGCCTGCATTAATTCCAAGTGCGGAATACGACTCTTTTGCCGCCTCTTAGTTAATTTTGCATCGAGCCAATCCAGCCAAGATTCCAGATCACATGGCCTCAACATGACATATTCATCATGGAGGCCTCGGCTAAAATGCAGGCAAGAATGTCCAAAGTTTGGAGGTGAAATCATTAGAAGATGCCAAGGAAGCTTAAATCACAAGGTACTTCTTATACTTTTTCAACAATATGTGTCTCTAAAATCCAAGTTGAAACGCTCGACCGACATTCGCAGTTAAACGCGCGCTTTATTTTTATCACGAACTAGAGGGGGAGGGGGGCTAAAAAAGGAATTGTGTTAACCCTGTAGTCAGAAGTAACAACTAATGAACAGATAACCTTCTGTTGTGTAAATACAAAATAGAATATACAGAGATCGTGTTTTGCTGAATGCACTTTTTCGCGTAAATATTCAACCTCCAGTGCACATTTTCCTACGCAGCGATTCCGTTTGTCAAAATTGTTGATTAGAAATTTCTTTCATACACAATTGATTACATGATTGTTTTCACCCTCTGTTGTTTGTTTATATCTTTCAAACCGTAGATCACGAGGTTTCGACAGGTCATGTTATGTTACACGCTTTATTCACCATATTTTGTGAACGCCGTTTTATTGAAGCCAGACATTTTAACATATGCTACTGTTAAAAGTCCGCATTATTTCTTTATGTCCCAATTTCTCAAAACTTATGTTTTTAATCACAGACATGACCACATAAATTCCAGAAAGCTTTCTTTAGGTAGTGGAAAATTCATAAAATGTGTCGTTTTATGATTAAAAGAGGAAAAAATAAACTGTAGGAAACTGTTAATATCCTGAAGAAGTTCAGTTTGATTAGTTTGCAAATCGAACATTGCCTTCTTTTTAAAATCCCACGTGCCATTTGAATAAATTTCTGTGTAATATATGAATAAATCTCAAAATATACCGCTACAACAACTCATGTGTCAAAGCTTTGAATTCGTTCAACTTATTTAAATTAAAACCTTTTGAAATAAATTTTAGCCATGTTCACACTGAAGATTTCAATTTAAGTTAAAACTAATTTTGTTTAATACTGCTTTTAGCTTAACTCGTCTGTCAAAGTTTTAGATTCATACTCTTGTTTCTTCAAATAAATGTTTAGAATGCATTTTTGGCTCATAAGAGCCAAAGATTTTATTTCAATTGAACATTAATTTGTACAATATTAAAAAACAATCTGATAAGTTATAGTTCTATGACTGTTAATCAAATTAGTTATGCACAAAATATACTGTTTGAGAATACAAGCTTTCTGAACTAATGTATTCATTGTTCATCACTGATAGTTCATTTCTAAGTATTAAGGTTTCATTATTTGAAAATATATATTCTGTAGCTTATTGTTAGATATAAGTTGTAATAGTGATAACCCCCTCTAGTTTTTGGCATGGTATTTTTACAGTAAAAAAGTTGAAAATTAGTATATTTTTGCGATTGTTTGATTAAAGTAATGTAAAATTGGAAATGTTTATGACAGTAATGTTACTTAAATAGATTGATATGATGTTCATATTAATTGTTATCTTTATATTAGGCGTCGTCATAAAAAATAAAGTACTGTTAGTTGAGATTTGAAAGTGCATAAATTTTCAACTCTGTATCTCATTAAAAAAAATAACATTGAGGGGGGGGGGGGTGCTAATTTTGGCATTAACAGCTATACTACTTATTTTCGCATTTCAATTAGAGAAGAGGGGGTCATATTAGATAGCTCAATTTTCCCAAATTCAAAAAAATATGAAAATTATAAAAATAATATATTTAAATGGCAACACTGATCCACTTCCTAAGATAGTTTGAAGCAATTTGCACAAAAATGTTCCCAGGTTATGTCAAAGTCTGAAGTGATAATGGTAGAAAAATTTCTTTTTTTTTTTGGAGCGATATTTGGGACACAATGTGATCTGGGATCTTTCACATTATCTCTATGGAGTAGAAAAATACTAAGAAACACCCTTTACGGTAGTTGACAAATGGTATGAGTACTCAATTTGCCTTTGTATTCATTCATACACGATATGCAACATATTTGTTCAAGATATAATTCAGCATTTTTTAGGGGTGCAAACCTAATCTTCATGCTATCACCTTGTTACAGCAGTGGGTGCACTAAACAATTTCTATTATGGCTTTAATATGAGAGCGGAATAACACAATATCATATTTATATTGCAAGCTCATTTTTAACTTAGAAATGTTACTTTTATTTGAGCTCATAACAATTAGCTATGGGGCACATTTGGACACTGATTTTGGGGCACATTTGGGCCCAGTAGCAGAAACTTTCTAACCAGTCTGCGACACTATTTTAGGCAGTTGAAAATAATCTGCAGCATTATTATTAGTTTTACATTAAGTTTTCATAAAATATACTAGTCCTTTCTGAAGGTCAAGACTTGGAAATTTTCTAACAGGTCTGTCCCGAAAAACTTTGTGGCCGCCGCTGTCGCCGAGTTTTGAAGTATAAAAGAGGGGAGGGGGGCAGATTTCACTGTTTTCGTGAAACTAAGTAGAACTCTGTGCACTATGAAAAATAATAGTTTAATATATTTATTTAAATATGGAAAATTTATTTTGAAATAGGTTTTTGATTTTTTTTCTTTTGAAAATGAATAAGAAAATAGTAAACGGAGAAGTTGGCAGGAAACTGCATTTTAGATGAATGTTTCAGTTTATAGCAAAGCCTTCAAAGCAATGAGGATCAAATACAATTGTGCAGATAATAATTTACATTTTTCATAAAAATAATTAAAAAAAAAAACATGATTTATTGTGCATTTTATGTTATCTTTGGTACAGATGTGATATACCCCCCCCCCCCCCATTTGGCGACATTCGATTTTTTTGCACAAAATTAAAATATTTTTCTCGCCAATGAGGCGATAATTTTTTTATGCATGGCATCCCTGGCCAAACTAACCTGTGTTTAGCAACCCGAAGGCAATCTTACAGATCTGTTCAAACTTGTTTACTTGGACCCAGGAGAGATACGTGGTGTTGTTTCGTGCAATATACCTTACAGGAATGCTTATTTTGTGTTAGTTTAAATTCAGTAGTTGTGTTTTGAAGTAAAAACCTTAGAAAATGCCAGTTTCTTCAAACTTGAAGGTTAATTAAAAGTTAACTCCAACGTGGTGTGTATCTGTAACGTGCCATTGTCATATGATGTATTGTTTTAGACTGAGTGTGAATATTTATACCATATAAAAAGGTAAGTTCTTTATTTTAGAATTCAAAAAAAACCTCTCACTTCCAAAATTCTTTGTTTTTACAAATCCTTGAGGGGTTCTTGTAGTATACATAACTGTGACTATACTCCTACTGTAATGTATATTAACAGTCGGAGGGATAACGGACCGAGTGGAGCAAGGTCCTGGCGAGCCAGAGGTCTCATAGTACTTTCGTAATGAGACCGATTCAGGGTCGGCGAGCCGAGGTCTCATTACGAAAGTACTATGAGACCAAGGGCTCGTATCCCGGAGAAATGATGAAAAAAAAATTAATGCATTAATTTCGACTTGTAATGAATACAATAATTTATTTCATTGTATTTTAATATGTTTACAAAAAACCCCGGCCCTGTACATTTTTGAAGCATATATTCGTGATGTTTTTTGTTGTGCTTTTATGTTGTTTTTATATATATTGTGTTCTGAAGTGCTTTGATCATGTTTTTTTATCTGATTTTTTCCTGTTGGCACTAAAAAAGCATCGCTAAGAACGATGTATGACATATGTCGTCATACATCGTTTTCTTGGCGACGCTTTCTTGGCGCCAACAGGAAAAAGTCGCCAAGGGTGGGGTATATCACATCAGTTCCTTATCTTTAATAGTTTGTATTGAGGTAAATATCCAATTCTGTTTTTAGAAACCTAGGCAAGTTACAGTATCGTCTATTTCCATCTTGAGAATGACCAAACATGGCGTCTGCGCGTTAAATTCATGATTATAAATAGTTTTTGTCTTTGTTACATTAGAGTAGTAATAAATTCAAAATCCTTAGAAAACTACAATTTAGATGAAATAGTCAGTTTTCAGCACATTAGCCTCTAAAGCAAATGAAAATAAGATAATATTCTAAAGATAAAATTTTGTATTTTTAAAGACAATAATTAAGAATAATCCGAAGAAACTGCACATTTTGCATTATTTTCAACAGTTTGCATTGGAATGAGCATCCAATTCCGTTTATGAAAACGTAGGCACTTAAAAGTTGCGTACCAACATCTCGGGAATGACCAAACATGGCGGCTACGTCAAAAATTAAGACAAATTTCTGAATTTATTGCAAAAAAAAATTTAAAACTCCCCATGAGACTACACTTTAGTTGAAAAGTTTTCAGCGCTTTTGAGTCCAAAGCATTGAGGATAAAGTGAAATTTAAAATTTTTTCCATTTCTCAAGAAAATTAGTTAATAAAAAAAACGATTTGATGCACATTGAGTTATTTTTATTTAGTTTGTAGTTAAATAAAAACATCCAATGGGGGTCTGTTTCCAAAATTATAAAAGTATTTTTTTCTGAAAGAGCATGCTTAAAAACATAAGATCTGACCATTTTTTAAATAATTTATTTAAGTTTTAATACTTTAAAAAAATTACTTAAATCGGTTGCACTTTCATTGTTTACACTTCTGTCGTGTGACATCACAAATGATGAAATGTCATTCTATGTTGCCATTCACAGAACAAAATATTTAATTAGCATCCTGACTCACGTGTATTGGCAACGATATGGTTGATAGCAAGCGTAGAGCGCAATTTTAATTCGCTGCTTGATTTTCATAACGTGGAAACGTAGTAAAAAGATGCGCAAAATTGCATCTCTTGTGACGTCATAAAGACCACCGCCTTGTTTGAAAAATCGGACATTTTAAAACATTAATTTAAAAAAAAAAACTGTTGGGAAAATGAAAGTATTTTCTGGGTCCATGTAGTTATTTTTGCTCATTCTATCCATTTCAATGACTAAAAAGTAGTACTTTTGACTGAAGGAAACCACCGCATTCTGCTTTGTTTTTGAAAACTTTTGCACTTAAGCATCTTATCTACTTCAATTTTGTGAATAAACAAATATGGTGGCTATGTTTCTCAGGGGGCGTAGCTAAGGGGGGGGTTTTGGGGACAAAACCCCCCCCCCCCCCGAAAAGTTAGTCTCAAAAAAAAAGAGAAAAAGAAGAGAGAAGTGAAAGAAAAAGAAAAGAAGAAAAGGTAAAAATTCCAAGCGATTTTATATATATATATATATATATATATATATATATATATATATATATATATATATATATATATATAAATATATATATATATAAATATATATATATATATATATATATATATATATATATATATATATATATATATATATATAAAAGAAGTAACCCCCCCCCGAAAGTCGGGTCTAGCTACGCCACTGATGTTTCTTGCTAAAATGCTGATGCATCCATCGCCTTTTCCGGTCAAAAAAACGATCTCCAAACGATCTTTGCCAAGTTGCATTTTCTTTTCTTTATTTTTTCCTCCTTTCTTTTTGTTCTTTGGTAAAATTATCTGCAGGCCGAGCGAGGTGAGGCACGTCTCGCGTCTCACAGTTTCTGCTACCGGGCATATGGGCAGTATCAAATTATGCTCAAGTATATAAGGCAGATGATCTTAAACTGAAGGAAGAAAAACAGAATAGCTGTGTGTATGAGGCAAGGTCCAATCCTTTTTCTTTCAAGACCAAAGAATAAAAGTTAGCCAAAGTCGTTATTACAGAAACTATTGATGATTAAAAAAAAAAAAAAAAAGGTTAGATATTAGGGCATTATTTAAGTTCATTCCAAGCAGACTTCTAAGTTTTGATATGTCTGGAGTCTGAACATTCCTACCAAATCCAGAAGTAATTTCTGAAAGAGACAGAGAAACAGTTTACTCTCTCACACACACAAGCAGCTTTGGGAGTAGGAATAGTTTCCCCATTTGTGGGAATTCCAGCCATTTATGTTTGCCCTTTTAAATACAAATGCAACAACCAGCAAGAGGCTTTAGGCCCTGCTAAGCTAGACCTAGTCGGTTTATTAGTCCCTAATGAAGATCAATGGCCCTCTTAAAGCTATCTACCCCTTTACTCATTGCGGTCTCTTCCGGTAAGCTGTTGCAAGCAGGGGTGCCCCACCTGGGGGGGGGGGGGATGGTCATGGCGCAGGACTATGCCATTGAAAATTTTGTTTTGAGAGGTATTTTTCTCATTTTTGGGGGAGGGGGTCTTTGTGATATTGAGGAAGGTGCACCATTGACCTTAGGGGGGAAGCACCCCTGGTTCCAAGTGCCCACAACTCTGCTAAAGTAATAATTTTCCCTTATTTCTAGATTAGCCTGAGATTTGAATAGTTTAAAACAATGACCTCTGTCCTGCTTTCTTTGCAAAAATTTAACCCATAAACATCTTATTATTAACATTGTTTTATTTATGGTGTCCCCAAGCATGTCCAAATGTACCCCATGTTGGGACACATGCGGATGATTTTTCCATATGTTAAATTGTTAAAACAAAACAAAAAAAAATAAATGTTATCACATCTAATATTTGAACCTGCACATTTAAAGGAATTAGGTGTAAGATTATGGTTAATAAAAAAAAATGTAGAAAATAAAATATTAAAAGTTAAGTTTTTAGTATGAAATTAGAAAAAAAAAATCCTACATGTGCTCCCCTCTCCTCAACTAAGTATTTGAAGACTTCATTATTCTTCTATTAAATATTTTTATTAATGCCAGATTACTTGACGAATTTATATCATCAAAAGCTAGTTGACTACCGTTCACACTCGGACAACCATTGACATATAATTTGTCCAAAATTCATCCATCAACTAGTGTCAAAAAGAGATGCTCTATGCCGGCATTTGACTTTTAAATGAAGTGGCTTGCTCTATGTTCTCTGGGGAATCCTTATATCACATCATCAATTTCGGACCTCAATACTTCTTGTTTTTGGATATAATTGCCTAGTAATATCTATTTTATTCAGGTCATGCACTTATAAAAATGTTTTAAATTACTTGGAATTTTATCTAGATCAACTGTAATATTCTATTCAGCAAAGCTCCGACATCAGCATGCTTTGAAAGATATTTTTTTTAAGTTAATTTTCACCAAAAAAGCCAAAGTTTTTTCAATTTCTTTTATTTTATTTCTAACTGCTTGTTGTTTCATCTTGTTGTAATTAAGTACATTTTGCTCTTCAGGTTTTTGTAATTTTAACTGCTGCTACATAAATTAATAGTATTATGCCTTAGTTCATAGGTGACTAGGACTAATACACCAAAACAGTAGAGGATTACAGGAGCATGGGGGGGGGGGGGCAGGGTTTGGTGGGCAGTGCCTCTGAGGCTAGCCTTCTTTGCTTTTAGATCCCAAAAATGTACAGAACATTTGCCAATGAAACTAATTTTTTTTTCCAAATATAATGAAGATTCAGTATTGTGAAACATTTTAATATTTTATTTAGTAAAGCTGTGACATCAGCATGCTTTTGAAAAACATTTTTTAAAGTTGATTGGGTCACCAAAAAGCAAAAGTTTCCTCATATTTTTGATAATTTTATTTTAATTTGGAGTCGGAAGGGGGCCCGAAAATTTTTGAGCTTTTATCTTCATTCAATTTCATCAAATTTTTTCCGTAATCTAATTTAGCTCGAGAAGCCTAGATTGGCTACGGAGTACCAAACGTTTGCTTTTCTTTCCAATGTAAGTAGAGACAGGGCCCGACAAAGATATCAGGGGCCCTAGGTCAACCACTTTTTTGGGGCCCCTTGTAGCCAAACATTAGTTTTTTTTTCCATTAAAAAAAAAATAGTTCTATCCACTTGGGGGGCGCCCCAAATAGCAGGCGACATAGGCCACGGCCTTGTTGACCTATTCAGTACAAACCCTGAGTAGAGAGAGGGGGGATCCAACCTTCATGAGCGAAAATTAAATCTTGACCTCGGTGCAAAAAGTAACATAATGAACCCCCCCTCCCCCCCCCTTCCACCTAGGTCTCCTGCCACGTAGAAAAGGAAAATCCTGACTGCACGGGGGCCCCAGATATGGAGAGCCGAGAGAATTTTTTTGGGTAGGATCTGAGGTGAGGGACCTAGAAGTCAACATTATGACCCAGCCCTCCTGCACGTCGCGTCACATATTAAATTAACGTCGCATAACAGGGATCTGGCCAGAGGATATTTGGGTCCGTAACGGACCCTTCACAAAAATCCGATCAACCAAAACGGACCCTTTCACAAAATCCCGACCAAACAAAACGGACCTTTCACAAAATCCGGATCAAACAAAACGGACCCTTCACAAAATTCTGATAAACAAGATCGGATCTGTCACAAATTGTTTATTGAAAGAGCAAATCTGAAAGCAAAATAACGCATATTTCTGTGTATAAACCGATAATTTTTGGAACCTTTTTTTAAGTCAAATTAGAGGGATCAGCTTATACAAAATCGGCTAATTTTGAAAAAAAAAAAAAAAATCGGCACTCTTGCGATTCTCCTGCAAGCGATAAATAATTGCTACTGCAAAATAAATATCATGGTTGTTTTGTAGTAAGTTACAGGCCCTAAAGCTCCGGATGGAATAACTGAGCTGGATGGAATAACTGAGCTGGCGGTGTAGTTTATAATAGTTGTTTGTTTTATCACAGCTAATTAGCAGCGGTGTTGTAAACTTTTCTGAAAAGGCATTGGTAAGCACTTCGCGTTTGGCGTTGAACCTTTATAATGACTTGATTAGAAAATATTCTCATCATTTTGCCAGCTTGTCAATAGTTGCGTTTTTTACGGTGCGGTGCGATGTTTAATTGTTATTTTGGGAGAAAATTATATGGGTTTTGATTTTTCGATGCTAACAAGGATGATTAACTTTAAATAAACTCTTTTAATTACCGTTTTTTTTTTTCTTTAGATGTCTACATTTTGAAATATGCAATCTTTTAACATCCGATATGAGAATCATATTTTGAAATCTTTTTTTCAAGCTAACTTCGCTTTATTAGGAGTCAAATAAATGAAAAGTCTCTTTATTTCTGTTAGAACTCTCATTTCAAGTTTTTAAAAGCAAAAATTCCATTTTCTGTTATGAGTCAAAAAATGAAAATGCTGAGATGGTTTGTTTTATTTTATTTTTTGGGTCAACTGTGTCCACAGATATTAATGAAATGGTTATCATAGGACTCTAAAATGCAATTTTAAAAATAATTTTATCAAAAATATTTCTTTTACAAGCCGTTTTTTATACTTTTGATGCCTTCACTTTGAGAATTGCGATCTCTTTGCATCCGATATGGGATTCCGATTTTTCGAATTTTTGATGATTATTACGCTTTTTTAAGAGGTAAACAATTGAAATATCTTTTTATTTTTGTTAAAATCAGGGAATTTATAAGTCTTTAAAACGAAATTCTGTGCTTTTTTAACAGTGTCTTGGGTCAAAAAGTTGAATGCAGAACCCTATTCTGTATTTTATTTCATTTATTTATATTTTTGTTACAATTATTTTAAATACTATACAGAAATATATCTAGTATAATTTAACATAATGTAGAATGTTAGATAAATATTGATACTTGAAAGAGCGATGACCCCCCCCCCCCCCCCCCGCCAAATGTCAGAAAAAAAAATCCAGTATGATTTTCTCGACATAGAAGAGGAAAACACTCAACTTTAAGTTTAATTGATGCAGTTTTGTGCCATCTCTAAGTTCTAAAATTTCGTTTTAACAAAAAAAAAATTTACTGTTTTTTTTTTATTATTTATTTGTTTATTTATTTATTTTTTTTTTTGCGAAATTTTTTTGATTTTTTCACAAAATTAATTCATTTTTCACAAAATTATTTGATTTTTCACAAAAAACGGACCCTGTGAAAAATCCTGGACAGACCCCTGCATAATAAAAAATAAAATTTATGCTCGTGAAAATTTGTCAAGGTTTATATATGACCCCAAATAACGAGTAATAGGGGCCCAATCTTAGCAAATTTCAACAATTTATAACTATTGTCAAATTTCATTTAAAAAAGGAATATAGCTGCTATAATTTAAGTCATGAAAGATCGTCTAAAATTCGCGTTTTAGGAGCAATTTCAATAACTTTTAAGGGGAAAGTCCCAGAAACCTTCTCTTCTTATCATCTTTAAATGTGTCCCACGATTGCGTTTGTAGGACTTTAAATAAGAACAGTATTCGGAGGTGAGACTTGCCCCCAACCCCCGTCAATCCAATATTACTGAAAATCGACTAAAATTTGCCGTTTTAAAACTTTGATTTTGAAAAAATGCCAGGAGAGCCCCGGAACCCCATCCCTTGAGGTCATCAAAGGTGGTTTCAAATGTGTTTTAAGGAGTTCAATTTCGAAAATTTTCCGTTTGCGCCCGTACCCCATTCTTCTAAAATTACCGAAGATCGTCTAAAATAGCGTTTTGGGAACTTTAATATCAAATAATTTTCGGAAGTCTCATCTTTGAGCTCATTCTCTTTACATACTATCATAAAAACGCATTTCCAGACCACTTTCGATGAAGTATGGGGAAAGGATGAGAGGGTTTAAAACTTTGCCTCGAAATTTTTCAAAATCGAAGTTCCAAAAAGGCAACTTTAGGATGGCTTACAGTCGGATTTAAAATTTTTCAATTTCAAAACATTTACAAAACTTACCCTCTTAATGTATCATCAAAATTTTCCTAAAACTGCGTTTTTGGAACTTCAATTTCGAAAATTTCTGTGGCAATGTACCCAAGGGGTAGAGCCCCCGACCCCCCCCCTTTTATTAGCATTAACAAAGATCGTCTAAATCCACGTTTTGGAAACTTTAATATCAAGAGATTCTCGGAAGAGTCCCTGACTCCTTCCCCAAAAAGCGGCTTACATGTAAAACTAAAATTTCGAAGATCTTCTAAAATTGCGTTTTTCGAACAAATATCAAAACATTGCAGGAGGAGAGTCACTTGACCCCATCCCATTTCATTATTTCGTTACTCTCTCTCACACACACACAAAAAATGCTTACAATCGCATGTTTAAGACTTAATTTCGAAAAATTTACGACGAAGGACCCGGAACCTTCTTTCCTCCAAATACAGTATAAAATTTTTTTTCAACTAGTATTTCAGAAGAATTTAAGAAACTCCACCTGACCATTTCTATAAGTATTATACTTACAATTAAATTCTTAATTATTTTTCTCCTCATATTGTGACGAATTCTTCTGATTTGTGTTACAAAGGGAACCTTTCTAAACTAAAAGCTCAATCCTCTTTCTCCATCTATATAATATTTATTTGAAAAAAAAAATGTACTAAAAATATAACTTAATGTGATTTTAGTAGAGGGGGAGGGGGCAAAATGAGATTTTGCGGGTGGGCCGAAAATTTGTAGTTACGCTACTGGAGCGATTACTTATAAAAATGTTACCTTTAAATGATCATTTGGTTGCTTCCATTTTTTAAATTTCAGGGCAAGCAAGGTTAAAAAAAATTGAGCTAGGGAGGGTGGGCGTATAAATTTAATGACCACTCGATTCTTAAAGTTCTAAATGCACAATTTTAGTCTACCTATGAGGAGTCTTGCCTGGAATTTTTTTCTAAAATAATGTCATAAAATCATGATTGTGGAACATATTTTTCCGCAGCATTGAAACTGTTTACATTGACCAAAAAGCTGGCTCTATACTTGTATCTTCAAATCAACATTAGAAACAATTCCCATGCTGGGAAATTTTTGATTTTTGACCGACTTCCTTAGAAGGTCGAAGCAGGTTATATAACCATTTATTCTTATTTCCAGATTTAAGCACGTTCATCATGTTTCTTTTGTGAACACCCTCTAAGGGGACTTCTTTGTAGAAATTGTCAAAAACTCATGTTTTAAAAAGAACATTTTAGATGACTTAATAAAGTTGTAGGGAGCCCCCCCCCCCCCCTGGAGAAATTTCTTTACGTTCCATGTCTTAAAAATTTAATTGTTGGCCATTTTGATACTGTGAGGGAAGGGCAAGGGATTCAGCATTCCCTCGTAAATTATTTGCAAATGAGGTTCTAAGCATTATACTATTTATTGGACTATGGTTAGGGGAAAGATGGTGTTCAGGAATTTCTTGAAATTGTTATCCCATAAACAATCTTTTAATGATCTTCAATGTTGTTTAAAAATAGGGGTGGGGGGGGGGAGACATGACAATGGATTATTTTTTAATTAAAAGTTTAAAAATAGCCTATCTTTCCTGTACTTTCTCAATATATAGATAGGTCATGTGATCGTAGGCGGATTTAGGACTGAGTTCCCGGGAGGGGGGGCAGGATTTTTTTTTAGCAACATAGTTGTAATCCAGGCTGGATTTAGACTTAACACGGTCCAAAGCTAATTCAGCTTTTGAGTCTGTTTTGTAGTCCGGACAATTTTTCTGTCGGTGGCAAAAAAGGCCATTTTATAAAGCCCCCCCCCCCAGTGATTTCGTAAAGGCATGATGCCTTTAGGTACTTTTTTTGTGTTTGCATTGCTTTCTGTTCTTTTGAGTTTGCATTGCTTTCTGTTCTTTTGAGTTTGCATTGCTTTCTGTTCTTTTGAATTGAACTTAAGAGGGGAAATGGCATCCCTAAGTGGGGTATAGAATATTTCTAATTTCAAGGGGTCCGGGGGTTTCTCCCCCCGGAAGAAATTTTTGTAAAATAGATGTAAAATTCTGCATTTTGAAGCTTTATAAGGGGTTGTTGGAACTACAAAAATCTCGGAAAAAATAGGCGAAATATTATTTTGCAAATTACAATAATACACAGTAAAAATTGTTTTCGAGTCAACAAATCAATGACAGCAGTCTTCAGAGTGAAAAAGCGAGGGAGAAGAAAAGATTATGCATTATTAATTGCTTAACATCGGCTGTCGGTTCGATTCAATTAGCTTTTGATCACGCCTCCAACCCACCCACAAATACAGCATTGAATTAAATACAAAATGATCAATAGTAAAAGATGTTTTAAAAGAAATTGTGTAGAGATTTTGAAAATAGGTAACAAGAGTAACACGCTGCCAGTGGCGGATCACCGCATAGGCGCATGAGGCGCTAGCTGGGGCCTCCAGAAAAGCAGGAGGCCTCAGAGCTGCGAACTGGCCTATCCTCAAAACTAAAATTTTTGTTTTGAGAATTTGTCGTGGAAAGCTATAATTTTGAGTGGAAAATGTTCAAAACTCATGAAAATTGATATTTAATCATGAATTTTAGGCGCGGGCTAATTTCTTCCAATAGGGCCCCCTGAGTCTTAGGGGGCCCCTTGCTTCAGGTACCTATGTTTGGATTTTCCCTAGAGTTTGGATTTTCCTTTTTCTTCCCACAATTTCAGCATAAAATTGTCTTCGTAAAATACTTGACAAAATTATTCTGATAAAATGCACAGTTAGTCTTGCCAGCAGGCCCTGCGTACCCGCAAACCACGCAGTGCCGGGGGGGGGGGGGGGGGGACACGACCTAAAAGGGCCCAATGTCCCAAGAAATTGAAAAATAATAATAAATAAAAATAAAAAAACTGGCACTAAGTTTTTATTAACGGTACGAATGTACACACTGCTGGCCTCTGGGGAGTGGCCCTACAGAGTTTTTGCAGGGGGCCCCCAAAATTTATACATCTGGGCCTGATAACCAGTCGTCATTTTTGTGTCAGTATTATATCAGTCCTCAAAATATACCAATCGTCATTTGTGCGATGCGATTACGCCCGAATCGGTGTTATTCTAAATAAGGGGAGCAGGCAGCAGGATTTACAACATGGGTTGTAAAACTCGACCTCTTGGAATGGTCACTCTTCTTGACTAACAATTATATTCCCTTTCCTTATCTAGAATGCTGAAGGGAGAAAAGACAGATCTGTGGGGGGTCCAGATCGAAGTAGTTTTCACACGCTGGGCGCTGGGCACAGCGCACAGCTGTGTTTTCCTGTGTTTTCTTTCTTTACTTTTTGCTAAATTTCCCACTTTCCCATCAGTGACCAACCCGTAACAAGATAGTTTTGTGACGTATTTAACTAAATAAGCAGTTTGGAAAAGGCGGGAATTTTTTCTTTCTTTCTTTCTTTTTTTTTTGGAGGAAGAACGAAGAAGTTATGTCATTTGCTGTTTTGATTCACTCGTGCTCGTGCTTTTGCTCTGTGTCTCCAATCGACGACAAGACCGTCATTCCTTTTGAGATAAGTTGAATATGTTTTAATAACTATTTTATTTTTAGAATTATGCTGCAATCTTGGTGTTAAATGATAAATTTTGAAATATAATAGGCTACAATTAAAGTTGTACAAAGGTATTGCTTTTGAAAAAAAGAATACACTGTTAATTCTTCTTTAAATCATATTTCCATTACAGAGAAAAGAACCATTTGTCAATTCATTACAAATACGCTTTATAAAATTACTATAAAAATTTTAAATGCCTTGAGTGTTCTCCTTCTTTCACTGGTGCCATTTGTTGTAATATATTTTACATTTTCAACTTCATTAAGATTGATTTACTTATTAAAGACAAACGTTTTATATAAAAACTGTAGTTGTGGCAAACCTAACCTGACAGCGTCGTAATGCTATAATTAAAATCTGCGTAGCTTTCTTAATGCTGCCAGGTTAGTTTCTCCCCAACTATTGAAGTGTTTCAGTTTTATTTTCAGGAGTACACCAACATTTGCCATGTACTAAAAAGCATGTTTTACGGCTTCAAAAAAAAAAAAAAAATGATGGTAATGATTATATATAAAAAAAACATAGGCTTTAAGATTTGCTTGAAAACTTCTGAAGAATTAGAATTTTCAAACATTAAAGGAAATTAAATTACGAATTTTGAATTTCAGAAGTATATAAATAATTTCAGGAAAAGTAAAATATGAGAGTAAGAATTTCACTTAGATTTGTTCATAGTTGCGCATGCGCGCGCGCGCAAACTCATTATCTTTTCTCCTTATCACCCCACTTCTTAGCGTACGCCTTAGGATTACCACCAGGACTCCGAAAGCCGATGAACTCTTTGAATTTCAGAAAATATTCGAGCAAAGGTCCCCGAACAGACTTTCTTTAATATCATAAAAAATTAAATTTTTTAAAATACACTTAGAAAAAATTAAAATGGTATAGCCCCTGAATATAAAATGTTGCTGAAGTTTTTAGGACCATAATTTTGAAAAAAAAAATTTCATGGAAGAGCCCTAGCACCTCTTTCCCGTAAAAATTGTTTATCATGTAAATTTTGTCTGCAATAGTGTTTTTGAAAGTTCAATTTTGAAATTGGAAAGGGGGGGGGGGCAGAGAATTTATTTCGATCTACTTAAAAAAAAATATATTGGGGGCACTCCCTGGGCTCCATCCCTTACCCTAACGTTAATAAAATGGCCTATAATCGCGTTTTTAAGGTTTCAATTTCTACCACTTTCAGCTGAGACAACTTCACCTTTTTGTCCATAAACATCAGCAAAGAAAGTCTAAAATGGCGTTTTTAAACCTTCCAAGTTTCAAAAATTTTCCCGGGGAGAACTCCCGAACCCCCCTTTCCTTATCAGATTACAAGTTTTCTCTCTCTTCTTTTTGCTAAGTGCATCACCCTCCTTAGACTTTTTTCTGATTGCACAACTGAATTATACTTGGATTGGTAAGCTGAGGAAAACTCGGATTTTGCTAAATGCCCAGGGTTAGGAATTGTCCTAAAATTCCTAAAATTTCTACAATGTGCACACTATATTCCCTACTTGTGTAGAAAAATAAAACTTTTCATTCTGATATGCCTGTATTTTAAGACAAAATAAACTTCGTAGACCTTAATTTTTTTTTTTTTTTTTTAAGAAAGAGAAAAACTTATGCTGCTGCTACTTTTTTTCTAGAGAAGGGGGGGGGGGGTGCAGTTAACAAAAACAAATGCTCAATATAAAACTGTTTTATCTATACTTTCTAAATCTTGCAGTCATTCCTCTTCTACAAAAAAGCTATACAAGAAAATAAGAACCCAAATGTAAGCGCTTGGTTCAAAAAGCTTATTTAGAACAAAAGTTAAATGGTTCGTCCCCAGGTGGGAAGTAATATTTATTTTTATAATGCTTATCTTGCGTTATAGTTTGAGCATTAGCTTGTTCTTCCAATACAAAGACTCAGTTTGCTTTTATTTGTGTTTCTGTTCAGTGAAGTTGGATTATTTCTTGCACATATAATTTTTAAATTTAGTCACTAACTTTTTGTTTTAAAAATGTGAATAACAGTTTGTTTTATTTAAATGACATGGGAAACGAAATTCTCTTCCCTGTGGTTGAAAAGGCAGAGAGAAATAGGTGCAAAATTAGCACATGGTGCCATGCAGACAGGGATGAATTTAAAGCATTTTATTTTCACAGATATTGTCTCATGCTGATGCGGCGAGACATAAGAGGTTGACAAGTAGCTTGAAAAATCAAGCCGTATTTTAAATTCCATGTTCTTTGTCTTTTACTGAAAACATATTGGTTATAATGAAGCAATCCAAAGTTTTTGTTTCAATTTCACTCCAAGATAAAATTTCGTAAGCGGAGGTTTTCTTATAGTTTTAGTGGCCATAAAAAACAATTATTCATTTGCGTCTTTAAATGATTTATCTGGAATTTACAGGGGTATTTTTGATGATTTTGAGGTATCAAAAAGTATCAGATTATCTGATAAAAAGAAAAATGCAATGAATTTTGGACTTGCACCTTGCACTCTGCTTTTAAACCCTCCTTATTAAGGACATTTTTTCAACAACAACAAAGCAAGTAAAGAAGCAATCGGACATATGTACATTTATTTTTATTTCATACTGATCACTGTGTTAAAAGAATAAAAGATTGAATGCATTGTATTGTAATTTTCAAGATTGAATTTGAAACGTTTTATCATCCACTGCGAAAATCAAGCTTATACATTACGTTTAAGTTTTTAAAAAAAACTTGATATCTGTTGTCTTAAAATTTTATCAAAATTGTATCATAAAATTTTTGAAATCACCACTCCGACCCCTGTAAATGCCAGAAAGCGGGGCTCGGAGGATCTCTCCCCCTGTACTGACTAAATTACATACAAATATAGTAGGCAAAATTTTTCACTGTAATTTTTTTTTGGGGGGGAGGGGGTCAGAAATGTTGTTTTTTCCCTTTTAAATAAAAATGTAACTGTCCCCCCCCCCCAAAAAAAAAAGTTTGTTCGTTTATTCAAAAAATAAAAAAGTTATGATTTCCAGCATTGTTAATATTAGTAAGACTGTATCGTTTTTGTTGTGAGGGCCTCAGGATCAGGCTGCGCCTGGGGCCTCACAATCACATGATCCGCCACTGCACGCTGCCCATTTGGACAATTCATAATTTATACATTTGATAAGAAATAAAATTACACTTTGCTTAGGAATTTTGAAGACTGATCTAATTCTTTTCAAGGACCCGAGAACAATTAAGATTATTGAAGGCACTTCATTTGCCCTTTCCAGTCTCTGAAATTTAGTACTAGATTGTATAGTTTTAATGTATCGTTCTAACTTTGTAAGAGTAACTATTTTAAGTTTAAAAGAAAAAAGATTTCCCAATGCACCAACTTTTTTCAATTAAAGCACTACAAAAAAATTCCCAAAATACAGCATTCAAAATTAAATAAACAGAAGCAAGATATAAAACATGTGAGTCACAAAAAATTATCTCAAGTAATATGTTACAGAAATGGGAGAACCATGATTTTTACATTTTTGCTGCAGGATATCGCAAGGAGCTGAATTTGACACATTTCGGCATTTCTCGTCCTACCCCCCTCGCATTTGTTATAAATTAAAAAACTTATAATTTGTATCCGCACTTGTCCTAATTTCCACTATTTTCAAGCACTTTAAAATGAAATTAATTTTTTTAAGAACTTTTCTTTTTGTTTTGGAACAAATCATGAAATTTTTGGGAGTTGAGAGCCTTCAACAAAGTGGGTGCCCTAAGCTATAGCTTGTTTATTTTATTGGTAAATCCGTTTTTTTTAAATCTGTGTTTTAACTACTAATTCATTGAAATAATCGTCGAGTGTTTCAAGTATTGCAGCTGAACGCATAGCTCAATCAGAAGTTTTCAGTTCAAAATAGTAGTTTTCAACACATTTCAGCAACACAGTGAGAGCCTTAGTACTTGTAATACAGTGTATGTTGTCCCCCCCCCCAGGAGATTTGCTATTCTCTTCATTTTCACATCTAAACTATTCAAAAAAGAAAAAAAATAGCATTTTTTCTTTTTTTAAAGATTTTGGAAGGTGTGTTGTTACTATGTATAAAGTCCATCCAAGATTGGGAGGGCACTGCCCCTCCTCGCCCCCCTTAAATCCGCCCATGCATGTGATCATGCTGCAATTTTAAAAATCTTTTTCATTATTTGACATTTTATTTATTCAGGGTGGTTACACAACCTAAATAACCTGAAAATCAGGGAATTCTCAGAAAAATTTTAGTTTTTGGAAAAAATCAGGGTATTTAAAAAATTTATTTAAAGTATCAGGAAAAATTGTAATTTTAAATCACCAAACCTTTGAAAATTTTCTCCAGGTAATTTCTTTTCATTTGGTCCCAAAATAATTTGCCAAACAAAAGTTGTTACATAGTCTAAAATTATTTTAACTGCTACAAACCAACAAAGCCTTGAGATCAAACCCAATAAAAATTTGTAAAAATTGTCCTAAATCAGATATCTATCTTTTCATTGTTTTTGCTTCCTTTTACAAACAAGGAAGTATTGTATTCGCAAAAAAATTTTCACCCAAAGTTCGGCCTTAATTTCCACTTTGCTCACCCCCGAATTAATGTTGAGTTTTTTTTCATCCCCACCACACCAACCACACCTAAGAACGTATAAAAACTGGAAGTATCCATTTTGACATTCCCCAAGTTAATTAGGACGACTTTTCTCGTGACGTCCATATGTATGTATGTCGCATTACTCAGGAATGGTATGTCCAAGAAAGTTGAAATTTGGAACATAGACTCCTAGTGGGGTCTAGTTGTGCACCTCCCCTTTTGGTTGCATTCGGGTGTTTCTAAAGGGGTCTTTTGCCCCTTTTTGGGGGGAAATCATTGTTAATTTCGATGTAAACTCAAGTGGTGTTATAATTTAACAGACACTTGGCGTTATATCGCCAGTATTTTGGTCGACAAGTTGGCGACAAATTTTGTGAATTTTTTTTATTTTTTAATTTAAATATGGTTTTTATTTGGCCACTGTTGTGGTGATATTTAGAGAGTAAACTATTGAATCACATTAAAAATGCCAATAATGGGGAAATGACATTAAATTGGAGTAAAAGGAAGTCATGTGATGCACACATCTGCTTGTTTTAATTTACTCAAAAGTTCTGATAATCAGGGCATTAAGTATATATTGATACTATTTCAATTTTTCGTAAATTTCAAACAGCTGATGATCTCAATATTTTTGCATCTGTGTTTGGAATTGTTCCCCCCCCCCCCGAAATTTTTGACTATTATTAAGCTTTGTTGAAATGCTTGTAAGTAATTTTTTAAAATTTTCTTTAAAACCTTAATTCAAAAATGTTTCATTGAAATTTTGTGATCATTTTGAGTGCTAGTTTTCAAATGTTGAAACTGAACAAAATTAAATTAAAAAAAGCTTACCTTTCAAGTGTTTTAAATGTTAATCTTACTGTTTTCTGTCTTGTTTTCTGAAATAAAAATAGACTGTTTTCCCTCATACTTTTTGAACTAAAATCTACTGCTTGTGTTTCATGCAAAAATAGCAGGGTAAACTACTTTAATGTGGATCTATCGGATATGCATGATTAGCCATGATTGTACAATCAGGAAAATTTTTGCAGTACATTGGGGAATATCAAAGAGAATTATCAGGGAACTTTTTTTCCAGGATTTTGTTACCACCATGTTATTGTCGCCATGTTTGGTTAATGCTAGGTTTGGCTGCGTTTTGCCAAGGGTGATGGAGAATAAACAAAAAATGTCCTGGTGAAAATATATTTTTACCTAAGTGTCAAACATTGATATGATTTATTTCTAATAGCTAGGGTTGATCATTTTGCCAAGACAGCTGCTTAAACTGTAAGATTGACAGGATTTTAAACTTATACAAAATTTAATGCTCTTTAGAGCGACCTCCTATTACTGCAACTCTTCCAATAAAACAACCTGCAGATGAAGTTCTGTTTGCTATTCTATAGATTTAATGTTATTTTAACGTATGTTAGACTGTCCAAACAGCTGTTCATTCCAATATTTTGTCAAAAATTAAGTTTCAACTTTTTTGTAATTCTCAACAGAAGCTATTCAAAGGCTAATATTTAACAATTTTATGTTTCTGAAAATAATATATTTCAATTGAAAGTTATTTGATGGTAAAAAGTTTAAAGAATTGATAAAAATTGCACAAAAATGCTTGACAGTAATGAAGTTTTTTTTTTTGGAAAAAATGGAAAGCATCTACGCTATCTTAATTTGTTGATAAAAGGAGAAATAATGTTTTTGAAAAAAAAAATCTCAAACAAGGCAGAAGCAAACCACGATCTCTAATTTGAAAAATAATAAATTATGTCAATTATTTTCAATGTACTTTTTAGCAAATTGAATTAGTCTAAATGTAAGATGATATTGTAATGTATAGTGTTTTTGAAGAAATTAAAAGATTGCAATTATTTATTATTTGTTAGTTTTTGGTTCTTTTAAAATTAATCAAAATTTATCTAAAGTTATTCCAGCACCTGTAAAATAAAAACATGCAATATCTTGTACAGTTACATTTAGTCAACTGTTGCAGCGTAATTTTGTGCATAATCCTATTGAAACTTGAAACAGTTAATTCAGACTTAATTATGTTTTTCAATAATATTACAGTCTAAACCCCGATTTAACGACTGTCGACTCAGTGAAATGTACATTGATTTGAGGAAATCGTTAAATCAAAGTTATACTGTGATTTGATCATTAAAACAATTTAAAGAAATGCTCTAAACTAGAAAATAAATGAGAAAAGATTGTGTTTTAAAGTTTTTTTTTGTAATGCAATGTAAGTACAGTAGGCGCCGCTTGATGGGATCACTTTGGGACAAATATAATTTGATAACAATAACCAGAAAGAATCCAGGAGACACAAAATAATGATTTTTTCCAATTTAGGTGCATTTATTTTGGCAACCTTAAATTAAAATCACAATGACTCAACTGAACACAGTTTTAAATTATTAAATTAACAGAATGGAAATATCTGAATTATAAAAAGTTAAACCTAAATTGTGCAATTTTTAGTCACATAGTAATAGGTGAAGTAAAATATGACCGTTTTCCCTGACATTTGTAAACCAGTTTCAAAGCACATTCAGCTTTTCTATCTTTTCCAGCATGGTTTTGCTTGTTGTTTAAATTTTAATTTAACTTCGCTTTGTTTTCAATCTCGACACAATTCTTTAATAGTTTACAAAGTAATGGCAACAATGGAGGTCCTACATCAATGCCTGCAACATGTCCAATGACTGAATTTTTTTAGGTGCAAAAAAAAGTTTTCTTAGGGGGGGGGGGGTCTGGGGCGAACTTTCGGTAGCTTCATTCCTAGAAAAATTTTGAACTGCTATTGAAAACCACAAAATGCTATACCGAAAGTTAGTCTCATCAGGGTTTGCCTATGTATTTCTGTTAATTGAGGAACAAAAACGAGGAAAAAATTGAAAGTTTATGAAAAAGTGATAACAATAAACAAAGACGCTGATTACAATAACCGACTTTTTAAATATGTATTAACATACAAGTGTTCCGGGACTTCGTGATTCTGATAACATTAAGCGAATGATAACAATAACCGTAATCACATTAAGCGGCACCTACTGTAGTTACATTCAATTCTTGTTGATAAAGCGCTTTTACCACTTGGGCAAAAATGTGTTTTTGTCTCAAGATGGCTTTTACTAGTTTTTCCTGTAAATTTCATTTCACCTATGGCAAAAATGTGCTGCTCTATGCTGCCTCTGTCCTTGGTAGGGATTTGAAATTATATCTAGTCTAAATGAATATCTTTGATAGTGTATGAAAACAAAGGAGCTAAAAATATTTCAAGTACTAGTGTTTACTTTTTATGCTATACTCTTAAAAATATTATTTTAACTGGATTAGAATTTTAACCATTTCTAAAATTTTATAATGTTTTGCAAACTAAGTGAAATAATATTGGGCAATTCCACCATTACGGACGTAACAATCACAGACTTGAAATACACATCATTTCAATTTGGTTTCATAAAAGGCTACAATTTTTTTTTTCTGTTGTGTATAGTTTGGTGTTATTTATGCTATTAAAAATTTGGGTGTAGATTGCTTGATTATAAAACAAAAAATTAAAACTACCTGTTATGGACGTAACTCAGAAAACAGCAAAATGTATACATTGTCATACAATCGCCAATATTCCTGTGAATTATTCATAGATTTCGAAAATTTTCTTTGAAATACTTTTTCTAGAGATAACAAGCTTTCTAAAACCATAAAGTTTTCATAGATATTCTTAGTACAAATTATGATAAAATTTAATATATTTGTTATGGACGTAACAAAAAAGTGTTATGGACGTAACGTGTCTGATATGCTAATTGCACAAAGCAAGTAAAAGCTTATATATACTAATAATTTTTGTTAAGAGAGTGCAATGATCTAGATTAACACATTATTTTGACACTTTAAGTTATACCTTAAATGTTTTCAAAGATTTGGCGAGGCAGGGAGCAGCCCCCCTTGCATATACCACCATGTAAATAAATATAAAAAATAAATTGGTGCGTCATAAGGAGTAAAATTTTCCAAGGGGAAATTCACCAAAAGAAATGTGTGGAATTATTCAGTTACAAATAATGGTTTCAATGTTTTAACATGAACGGGGGGGGGGGGGCTTCTATAAGGCTAACCTTTGTTAGGTTGTTTTTTAACCGTGAATCTGAGTTTTCGGGATACATTTTACAGCTTGAGAATTTTTGATGATTTTCACTATCTCTCACCAAACATATTAACTGGGTCAATTTCTTTTAAAGCTTAACAGTTACCTTTGATTTTGATCGCTTGTTAATACAATAGGCACGTTTTTGCCAAAGGTTGAACAAAACGGCCGAAACTGTCATTGGAAAAATACATTTTGGTCAAAGTTTGCCTAAGTAAATCTTAATCTTGCTTCAAAAATATGTGCTTTATCTGACCAGGAAACATCACGAGTTCAGTAATCATGAAAAAAGTTAAAAATGGTCGCATTCGAAAGAGTATCTTTAGAAAAAAATTTGACCCAAATATTGTGTGCCCTCGTCCTTTTGTTTTTGAGATATGGGGGGTCAAAGTCTGTCGAAATCTTACGAAAATTTGCCAAATTTAAAGATTTGGCAAGAAATGGAAAATACCACGTGATTTCATCGCCTGCGTCTAGCAAGACTCTCATTCCCATTTCTGGTCATCTGCAAAGCGCGTAAACGATGTTTCGAATTAACCCTTTACTTGTGTGTGTAAAATTAAAAAGTAACTATGAAGCCTGTGAAATGGAAACTAGAGAGCTTTATCCAGAGGAGCTACAACTTTATAAAGAAATTGAACGTAGGATTTAACTTTGTAATTGTGATAATAATGCATTTCAGAATTTAAGTGCATTTCAAGTGTGTTTTACTTAATTTAAGTTTGTACTCTTGTTATGAAATGTGTTGTAAGTAATTAATAATTATGTACAAGAATTAATATGAATAATTAAAAAAAAAACATGCTTATTAAAGCTTATATATTGAAAATAAAATGGATAGTTTTTGATGTTGAAAGAAAATGATCATGGATTGTAGTATCCCAGCTCTTATTTATTTTTTCAAAAGTTATTATCATTCATGAAGTTTTATTGTCTGACCACTGCTAGCGAAAATGTTTAATTTTTAATTTAAAATCGAAAAAAATAATAATTAAAAAAAAGAAAACAACGGATAGTAAATGTCAAAAATTTGCACAGCAAAACTAACGATGTCGGAAATTACTTCATAACAGATTCTTATCAAAAAATTTATAGTCGACGTTCATCAGAACAACCCCTGTACTTCGAAAAAGTCTGTCACTGCAACTGAAAGTCGCTATAACGTAAATGCACATCATATTGCATGTTATTTAGTCATTTTTAAAAATACTGAAGTCACTTTTACCAATTATGTTTCACGTTAAAAGGGAATTCAAATACGAGCAAAATAAAAATTAATACAGTTTTTTTTTATTTGACTTGTTAGAGGGCTTACACATAACTTGAAAACGATACACATGACAAAAAACACACTGGAAATAACTGACAGAAATCGTTTTTTTTTTAATTTGAGAACATGGTTTGAAATCTTTAAAAATGTCGTTTTCTTCGTATTTAGATACTTTTGAAGACTTCAGATTTACGACTTTTCAAAAAAAAAAAATGTTAAAGTGTGTTTACCGTTTCTCTACGGTTATCATATTTTTTTCAAAACAGTTTCATCATCGAATAAACTCTCAGTGGAAATATTTCACCCGCAGAAGCATAAAAGTTTTAAACATCAGTTTTTTAACAGACAGTCTTAAGAATAACAAAAAAGTTTAAACTTTGAACGGTATATTCAAATGTATTCAGTTAATACGTTCTATTGGATGCTGAAATATCATTACATCTGTGGAATTTTAAACGAGATTTTGTGCTCGAACCCTATGACAGATCGGTCGCAGTAATAGGAGGTCGTTCTTGTTGACTGCAGTTAGGAGCGCTCTGATTTGAGGTCACTGTGACCTCCCAAAAATTTTCCTTATTCGACAAAGTTCGTCTGACAGTTCGGCAAATTAGAGGACATAATTACTATTTTTTAACTCCCGAAAGTCACTTTTCATACATTATTATTTGCGCATACTCGTATTTTATCTCTCGGCAAAATTTGAATTTTCTTTCGATAAATTGAGAATTTTTGCTTTCCCAAAAGTTTAAGCTCGGGGAACCTCTCACTGCAGTATATTTTAATTTGCTTTATTACTACAGTAAAGTGTCAAAAATCAGAACTAATTGGTACCATTGGTAGTTTGAATTTTTGGAAATAACCAAAAAAAAAACCGTTTAAAAAACAAAATGTCAATCGATCAAATAAAGTTACAAATATGTGTGTACATAACGTACAATACAGCACATAACCCGACACTATGTGTTGACAAACCTATTAGTTGCTTATCGCTAGTGCCTCGACGATACTTTGTTTCTGCAAAACACACTTCTCGATACATTATTTATTGAGAGACTGATAGTTTCCAACATTTCATCTGGGAAGAACTTTCTTTTGTGACTCGAAAAAATTTGCACTGATGCCAAACTTTATTTTTTGTTTATTAAAATTTTCCAATGGATTTCCTTGCCATTTTGCGGGGCAACTACACTGTTAAAAATTTTCCGGAAAATTTACGGTAATTGTTACTGGCATCCATGTTGCCAGTAACTGTTACCGTAAAAATCAAATGTTACTGTAAAATTTTACGGTTTCCTCGGTAGGCCACAGCAACCAATTGGCGCTGGGATCGCTTATTTCTCCGGTATAAATTACCGTAAATATCAGTGATGCGTTAAGTCCGGCATTTTACAGTAACAATTACCAGAAAATCTTCCTGAATTTTTAACAGTGTATAATACTCCACTTCTATTACATCTGCACTTAATTTTATTTCTTTAATCATTGTGCGTAATTTATTTCACGAAATGTATGCATAGCTTAGCAATTGTCAAAAAGTGTATTTAAACTTCCTTGATAAAACGTTCTGATTTTTGAGGCAACTCTGTATTTATGATCTTATGTATACTCTTATAAATATTTAAATTATTTTAACGAGTATATTTAACACACAATTTAGGATTAATTAATGCGACGGTTGCATCAGGAAGCATTAGTTTTGAGGTGCAGGAAGATCTTATTATTGACGAATTTGGAGAGAATGATGTGTTAAGCGATGAAAGTGGTGATTTAGAAGACTGCGAAGAAGAAGCATCTCAAAAATCATCAGCATCTAGCTATCATCCAAGTTCTGACAGAAATAAACTGTGTGTTATTACGACAGAAGACAAGAAACGGGCAGTAGAGTACTGGAAGTCTGGAAAATCTCAAAGATTGAGTTTAGCTACAGTAAAAAAGTCCTTCTGATTCGTGTGACATCCCTTTCCCAGTTGTACGATTGGGAGAAACAACTACAAAGCACTCTTTCTAGTATATCGAAGCTTTTGAAGTACAAACATATTTCTCATCACGTTTATCAGAAGTTCCTTGAAGCTCGTGAGAAATGATATCCCATCCATGACGAAGATATACGTATTTGGGCATTGGAACATAGTTCTATGCAACAAGTTACGGGTTTCAAAGCATGTCGCTCTTGGGTGCATAAATTTAAAACTCGGTACAACATTGTGTCACGAAAAATCACGGGTTTTGTCGGGAGAATCACTGCACAGAATGCAGCTGAACGACAACAAGCCATCTCCAATTTCACCGCTGAAATATGTCCAAGTACAATAAGTAGTCCATCCAACTGGTACAACTCAGACCAAAGTGGATTCCACAAGGAGACGCACAGTGGCAGAAGTCTATAGATACACGAGGAGTGAAGAAAGTAGAAGCTGCTGCTCAATCAAAGCACAGTATGACTCATAGCTATACTATTCAGCCAGTTATTAGTGCCGATGAGCGATTGCTGTCACCAATGCTAATCATTCTTCAAGAAGCCAAAGGTGAATTGGGACCGCGTGTAAGACACACAATGTTCAAGCCTAATAATTTGAGCATCCAAGCTACGAAGTCTGGGTGAGTGGAAAATTCTTAATTTAGTTGTTCAAAAGCTTTAATAAATGTTTCTTTGGGGCCTCGGTGGCTCTCAAGAAGGAGTCTAGCTTCGCATACCGGAGGTCATGGGCTCGATTCCCATCTGTGCCCTGAATGTTTTTTCCTTCTCATTGTGTTGTAAATCATTCGTGTGTTTGTTCGGAAAAAATGCGCTTTGTTCGCGGTCCTCCGTGTATGTGAAGCAGATTAGCTTCTGGTATTGACAAGAGTTGAGGCCCCCTTAACTGGTATGTCATCAAGTGATAGGAACGGGGGGGGGGGGGTCCTCGGGCGTATTGACAAAAGCAAAAAGTTGACTTTAACTAAATTTTTTTCATTAGGGAAAGTCACGAAAGTGCTTCTAAAGAGATGGCTTCAAGACGTTTATTTCCCCTATGTTGGTGATGAGTCTCACCTTGTGGTAGATTCTCTAACCCAGTATTATGACGACTCCATCATGAGTGAAGCGGTCCCTGACGCTGCGACTTTTGAATTAAAAAAAAATTCCACCAGGTGCTACTGCAAAAGTTCAACCTTTAGATGTTGGAGTCTTCAGATCCTGGAAACAGTTGGCGCAGAGAATATCCGACAAAGCAATGATGGAGGGAGGAATAGATATTTTTCAACGTGACAACATCCTGAAACTGCAGTCGCTAATTCATTTCCAGTTTAGTGCACCACAATACTCGGACATGAGCAACTTCCATTTGAAACACCTCTGCAATTTTGTTTTCCGCAAGAAGTTGACCGTTGCGTTTCCTGTACGAAATTTAAGTTCATAAAATGTTCCTGGTGCCACGACTTCCTATGTTTTAATCATTTTTTTGTTCAGTATCATATTTGTCAGCAGCATGTTTTTTTTCCTTTCCATAAACGTCTTTCGTTTGTATTTTGTATGTGTCGGATCTGTATTTAATATTAATTTGCTTAATAAAATTTCTGAATTTGAATGTTTTTTAATAGTTTATATCATCTAAAGTAAACAAATTAGCTTTGCACAGAACCTAAAAGAAAAAATAATTAATACTTATGAGAACCTTGTTTAGAAATAAAATATATTTCACCAATAATAATAACCACGAAAACTAGTTAAGTAAAATCTACTTACATCTACTACTACTACCTAAAATGCTAAAAGACATTTTTATCTTGACCTTCTCGATAACATTTTACAGAGGGGAGGTTCAAATTAAATTATTCAAGAAAATTACTTTTAGTTATTCGAAAAGCAACAAAAGACACACCCACATTCACATTTCTGTAGTTGGAAACAAATGTTTGAAGGAACTCCCCTTGGGGTCTAGGGGATTCGCCAAAAGAAAATATGATTTGAAGTCAATATACATTATATTTGCATTGTTTTTACAATAAAATAAAACAATTATTTCGGGCGGTGGCGTTTTCCCCTATACAGTTGCACGTTAATATCCCGGAACACAAGCCCCTAAAAATTTTAATGTCGCAGTCTGTGCCACGACACCCCGCGCCATGGTAAAGAATTAATGCGATATTTCTCACCCGCTTTGGTGGTGACCAAATATGGAAGTGAAATGTCTTGTCAGATGCAGATGTTGAATTCGCGCCGTACCTTCCATTTCTGAACAAAACTCGCTAAATTTGGCGACTTTACTAAGAATTTCGGTAATTTTTAAGACCTCATATTTCGATAACATGGTCACGAGGGCACGTAGTTTCAGTGCCATAAACATGTTTTCCAATGCTCTTTCGAATGCCACCAATTTGGAATTTTTTTGAATTTCCTTGATCGTGATGTTTCCTGGTGAGAATTAGATGTAGGTAGTTTAATATTTAGTACTTTTATCTCTAATCTAATTAAATGTTTTTAAATTTAAGTTTTAAAACTATAAAATATTCAATTTATCAATGAAACAGTAATCCAAATATTATTTTTTTGTGAAGAGTAAATGACGATTAAGTAACTCAGTAACTTTGGTTTAAACTATTAAAGCACATGACAAATTCTTATCTCTTTTAATAAAGAAGTTAATATCAATTTGCCTCTGCTGTCAGAATGATAGAAGTTTGAAGAGAAAAACTATAAAATGTAATGTGTATGTAATATATAAATTTGAAAAAAAAAAAACTTTATTAATGAAAATTAAGCAAAAAATGCTTTGGATTTCATCATGTTAAATGATAGAGTAATTTTCTCTGAAATCTAGTGAGACATATGCATTTTTTTTTACTCTTTAAATAAAGTGAATTGATGAAGCAAAGTTTGAAAAATTATTAACACCAATTCAATTTATTGCATGATTTGGAGAACAAAAAATATTACCTTGAGAGGAACACACGTATATTTCAATAATTTAAAAAAATTAAGTTAAATATCTACTAACATTTATAGAAGTTTGAAAATCAGAGTATCAGAAGTTTTGTTATATCATATTACATGTCATACACTATATTTTCTTTGCCCACCCTGTACTTTTTTTCTATTTAATTGGAAATATACATGTGTTACGGATAAAATGTACAGCTTTTTGTTACGTCCGAAACTAAAAGTTACGTCTGTAACACTATTTTTAAAAAAACTTTAGACATTGTAATGTTTTCAACTATGGTAATTAATTACTCTGATGAATTGCTAAAAGGACAAAGAAGGGTTTATTTTAATTTTGATTTTCTAGGAAGTAATGGCAACTTTTGCTAAATTTTTGTTACGGACGTAGCGTCTAACTTCATTTTTTTTTAAATTTAAATTACCTGATTTCACTTTGCAAAAAAATAAATTAGTGCATGTTATTATAGTATCATGTTAACAATTTAAACTGTACTGCAACTAATTCTGTTTATTTTCATTTTGCTATTAGAAATAAGCATTTGATAATGTGGTATTTTTTAATGATTGTTGTGAAGACCCGAATATCATACTTCGAACTACTGGAAAAAAATATTATTTTACTTCTTTTAAAAAATCAATGCAATATTCTAAAAATACACATTTTAAGCTTTACAATGACTGGCAAAATCAAAGTAACGGACCTACCATTTGCAAGAAAAATACAATGATTCATGACATTTTATAGCTCATTTATTGATTTGCTGGTTATAATTTTGGCATTTTTAGATCAAGCCTCACATTTCCTTTCACCCTATGCAAGTTTTCATTCTCATACATAAAATAAATCTGAGAACTATGCATTTTTGCAAATGGTAATTGATGTACTAATTTTGAACAAGACTATCAATAGGTATTGATCAAAATTCTGTGATTTACTACATCTCACAAGTGAAAAAATATTTTTTTTACTGACTTAAGTGTACAAGGACTCAAAAACAGTCACAAAATGTAAAAATTTTTTTTTATTATAATGAAAAAAATTGTTTTGTGTTGGTAACGGACGTACCAACATTGGTAACTGCCTTTTCCAAAAGATTTAGTATAAGAATGAAAATAATTGACAAAAAGGTGTGTATGATTAAATTAAAACTTTCATATAGGATTTTTTAAATAATGTCGAACAAAGTTGTCAATAATTAAAACATTAAACAGATCCATAGTATTAACACAGTCATAATTAAAGCAGTAGTGTAATACAATGATAAAGTTCAGGTCCATTGTCAATAAATATCTTACTATTTTCAAAAACATTTCACCTCATATCCAACATCCACTCACATCAGATTTGTAAATTCAGCTATGAATAACAGGTTTTTGCATTTAATTGCAATTTTAACATGGACAAATGATCATCATTTTTTAGCATTAGAATCATTTTCCTCCTCTTCACAGGCTGTCCCATTTAATTTTCCACTCTTTTATTTTATCTATTCCTGAAAACTCATCAGGTACAAAGATTTGATAGTCTTTTTTAGATTTTATGTAATGTAGTCTTAGGGTATTAGCTACAGCTGTTATCAAACCTTGTTAAATGTTGATCAGTGTGGAATCACAACGTATTAAATATGTATTTTTAGATTGTCCTCCGTTGCAAGTGAAACAAATTCTAAAGCAGTATTAACTATGCTTTGACAGCTCCCCCAACACCACCAAACATTCCTTTCCTAAGAAAAGTTACAAATGATCTTGAGAATGTTTCATTTTTCAAGCAATTTGAATTTGAAAATTATTTATTTATTTATTTTTTTAAACTGCGAAGAAACTCCATCTGGAAATGTACTTTTCACTATCTGAGATACGTATAAATTCTACCTTTTTCATAATCTAAACAATCAGAAACTAACACATAACTTTTATTATTTTCTGTCAATCTATGCATATCTAGTGTATAATTGAGCATTTGCTCAGTGAGCACTTTAAATGTTCTTTTGACTTTTAAATAAAATTTAAGAAATTCACCTGTGAAACAACTTAGGTCACATTAAAGCTGGGCGATATCAGAATTTTAATACTGCGATGTATTGCTCTCAGAATATCAATATTTTCGATATATCAGATTGTGCCCTGTTATGAGGGGTATTTTTTTCTTTTTTTTTGGGGGGGGGGGCGCCTTGCTCTTAGGGGGCACCCCTGTCTGTAGAAAAATGATAATAATTAAACAAAAATGATAATAATTAGACAAAAATTACATCAACTTTTTCTCTCTCTTGTATAAATCTTGGAGAAGCATGTTAAAAGGGTGGTTTTCTTGTACATAAAATTGCTTGTAATGAATCGAAAACTTGCAAAAGAAATTTGTATTTTTACAGATACTTATATCTTTGTGAGTATAAGTGATACTTTTACGAACATAGTTGTATATTGTGAGTTGCAGGATTTTCGTGATGCACAATGAAAAAAAACTTAGCTGCTTTTTCAGTTTGTAGTTGGTCTTCTAAATGCATGTCTGATTAAATTTTCTCTGTTAAGTGTGAAATAACGCATATTTTTTACATAACAAAAGTTACAGAGTAATTCATCTGGTGTTTAACTAGAAATAAGAAAAAATGTGAATTTTTTAAAGTTGCCGGGGTGAGAATCTTCAGTGAAGAAACAGTCTGTATTATTTATATTTATTTAAGTTATATTCACACATGTAATTCAAATTTAAAACAAAATTAAGTATGTTTATAATACAGCATTAATGCATATTTATATTTCTGGGGATGCACTGCTGCCATTATTTATCCCTTTTTGACAATTTTATGCTCATGAGTTTGTTTTAGACAGATAAAGATATTCATTTCAACTAGGGTACAAGAGAAAAACAATTGATAAAAGTACTTTATTGTATATAATATTTATACTGTCAAAACAATCATCTTCATCTTCTAAAACAAACCAATTGACAATATTAATAAAGATACCAAGCAGTGGACCCAGTGCATCCCCAGAAACATAAATGTACATTAATGCTATATTACAAACATGCTTACTCTCAATTTTGATTACATGTGTGATTGTAACTTAGATAAGTAAAAATAATACTGAAAGTTTCTTCACTGTAGAATCAAGATGTACAATGCGGCTCATTATAAGGTTTGGTGCTTCCATTAATTTTTTCAATGCATGAAATTTTTACAAAAACATATGTTCGGATATGAGGCTTATACAAGTGTGGCCAATACTATGGTTTTACATCAAAAAATACAGGGAAAAATAAAAGAAAAAGAATCTAGAAAAAAAAATAGTTTTTTCGATTTTCATTTCAAGTGAGAATACCTCCTATCCTAAGTCTCCTCCCTTGCTACAAATGTTCATATTTTGAATTGAAGGGCTCAGGACAGAAATTTGAAGAGCCACAAGGAGTGACTTTTCAATCAAATTTTTTGTTTCTCATAACTAAAATTTAAAATGAGCATGATAATGGATTATGTCATTTGAAGAAAAACATATGTTTTTAGTATTGCAGAGTATAGAAGGTATAACCTTTGAATATACCTTTGAAAAATTCTACAAAAATTATTCATAAGTTGGAAATTGGCCAAAATTTACATTATGGGGCATATCACATTCTTGCCCCGAGCCCTTCAATTTTATTACAAAATGTTGAAATGAAAAGCAATTTCAATTGAGGGTGCATTCCCACAAATTTTTTCGAACTAAAAGCACTCTCTCACTATATATATATATATATATGTGTGTGTTTTTTGTGCATCATCACATATTTCAAGTGTAAGTAAAATTATTACATCTTCAGTTTTTCATTAATTTTAGATGGGAATCCGTATGACGTCATACGGGGCATGTGGGAAGGTGCTTACGTGTCTCATTTTGTCCGACTTTTCCGCAAGAAATTTGATTTCAATTGTTTAACCACACAGGTAAGATTTTAAATACATTTTTAACCACAGATTTTTCCTGCTTTATGCTTTTTTGATAATAGCTATTCGTCTTGTAAGCCACAGGTAAGTTACGTCAGTATCAAAAGTAAGCGATTGGTGAGTGATAGTTTGGAGAAAGTGTACATTTTATGTTAAAATATACATATCTACAGAGAAGAGGTAAGATATTTGATCATTTTAGTAAGTGGGTTCTTAATGAGGTGATATGGATAACTTGATATAACGTAGGTTTTTATTTAACATCTCACTAGAGCACTATCTTCTAAAATCTAATAGGTCATTTTCGCGATGTTGTGGATAACTATGCAATGTAGGTTATCTTTTGGATTATTTTAATTTGAAATAATTTGTTTCTTATGCACATTTCAGTCTTTTTTTTTTTTTTTTTGTTTACTTACATCTATTTTTATATAGCATATTACTGAATAAATATGTTCTTGATATTTTACGTTCTACGTTTTGAAAAGTTTTGTTTACATTTCTTTCGATACTTCGTTTTTTAATGTTGTCGAACTTTGGTTTTGTGTAGTGAAAATAAATGTGTGTTGATTTGTGAAACCACTCCTTGCTGTATAAAATCTTAAGTTTACACTTTTTCTAAAACATGGTTTTTGAACTACAAGAAAGAGTATAAATGCTTTATCCCCTTCTTCAGGAAACCCTATTTTCGAATTAGTTAAAGAACCATCATTTTTACGAAAGCGCTACTACTAAAAAAAAAACGATTTGCGACGTCTCATCACTACAATTAAATGACCTGAAAACTAAACATGTCCCTAAACGGTAGTTTAGTATGTTTCAAGAGCTTCGAGATTGTAACAACCGGTTTTAGGCGCCGTGTCTCAGGTTCTCTTCTACCCCCTATGCATTGGGGGAAAGCAAAGCCATGGGTTTAGGCACATTTTCGCGGGGGAAAACGACTTCCAAGAATCCCGGGCGGTATTTCCTTGTCTTTCTACCTGAAGGGGCCGAGTTGTTGCCTCGTAGTTTTTCGAGGAAGAACAAAATGCTTGGTGGGGGACACTAGAGTGACGTTGTTTCGTGGTCTCGGCTGTAAATAATTTCTACAATAGAGTTCCTAGACTACCCGTTATTACCGCAATTAACCTATGAATTATATCACAAGTTGAAGTTGATTATTTTTCTTTGTTGTGCCTGCATTTTGTCTCATAAGCTGCAATTTCCTTTTGCTTTCATAAAAACGGTACGATGATTACTGAAAGACTCCTTCCTATGTATATACAGTCGAATCTCGATAGCTCGAAGCTTATATTCCATTATCTCGAAGGTTTCATCGGGTCCAAAACTCTTGAGACTGTTGTGAAAACTTCCCATAACTCGATTAACCAATAACTCGAACGTTTTAGCCTGTCCCTTGAGACTTCTAGCTATCGAGAGTTGAGTGTATATATCGCTCTTGAATTAAACATAACTTTTATCACAAGTTTGTTGCTGTAAATTAAATTGAAATTAGCAAAAGAAATTAATAAGCGCTTGCAATAAACTTTAGGGGGGAAAAAATGTTTTGGTTCGCATCCAACGTACGTAGAGTGCTTTACGTAGAATAGTCTGCATTAACAATTTTGATTTACGAATTTATAAGTGCATGTAGGAGCTAGAAGTTTTTCCTTTTTAAATAGTTAAATGTTTTTAGTTTTTACTTTTATGATTGTTCACATTATTGAAAATTTGTAAACGGTTGAGGCATTTTTCTATTTCAAGATTTATTCTCCAAAACGGAACAAAGAAATGCAGATTATTATTACTGTCATGTACCTGAAATTAAACTCCGAAATTTTTCTATTCTAGAAGCACAATTGTAGATATACTGTGAGTCTCTTCTTTCCCCCAAGTATTAAAATTTCGAGAAGTACTGACTAGTGAGAACTTACGTTTGAGTGAGATTTATCTTATTTGCCGAATTGAAAATTAACGAATAAACTGCAATACATTGTAACACATAGATCGTTTTTTTTTTTTTTTTTGCATACAGAATAAAATTCCTCAGTAATGGTACGAGTAATAAATCAATATTGTTCAAGATAAGTGGTAAATGCTATATGTCGTACATAGTTTCAATTTATTATTTCTGGAGATTTGGTTATACTTAGTAATTTAGCTGCTTTGTTTTCATATTCCTTTAAGCTTGGGAAATTTTGTTTATGATAGGGCGGATCGCGTGCAAAACAACTTCCGTGATAAATTTATTGTGTGATACTACACGTTTTATAATGTAATGGCTCATTTCATTACAATAAAGAGTTGCTCTTTTATTTAATGTTCGGGCATGCAAAATAATTTGTAATGCAACTATTTTCCGATATATATTTGTTGTAGCATTAGTTCGTCAACACATAGCATGCGGGAAACGTACTTATACGTTTTTCGTAGACCGTCACTGGAGCGTGGGTCACGTAACAGTACGTACAGTAGAACCCCGATTTAAGGATTATCAAGGGACTGAAAAAAGTTATCGTTAAATCGAAGAGCATAAACATTCAATGCAGTCAAATCCGGGCCAATGAAAGGTATCATTAAATTGAGGAAATCGTTGAATCGGATATCGGTTAAAACGAAATTATACTGTATTTTTAGTTTGTTTTTGCTACTAACGACCCTGCATACGGAAGTCCGAGATTAAATTATCCCGCATACAATGTGTTAATAAAGTGGCGTAAAAATGTTATTGTTAATGCTTTAAATAATATACTTCATATTTTGCTTGGAGCTTGGTTTGTGAGCTACTGTTTCCTGTATTATGCCTTAGTTCATAGGCGACTAGGACTAGTACACGGGGGGGGGGGGCAGGTTAGGTGGGCGGTGCCTCTGAAGCTAGCTTTCTTTGATTTTAGATCCCAAAAATGTATAGAATGTTCGCCAATGAAACTAATTTTTTTTTCCAAAAATTATGAAGATTCAGTACCGTGAAACATTTTAAGGTTTCAGTAATTTCTTTGATTGTTAGTCATTCATTTTCGAATATTACATTTGTATCAAATGCTTGTTTCCGAAATTGAAAACTTAAACTGGAAATATAAAGTGCATAAAACTTCGAGCAGAGCCGATTTTTAATAAAGCGGCAATTTTGCCATAGTGTACAATAAATTTAGGTTATGCAAAGAATGTTTGTCACGAAAATCGTGATAATCATGCTTAGTTCGACTTTGCACTGTGATTGTAGAGTGCAATTTCCGGGCCAAGCATCCAGTTCACAGCTGATATTTGGCAGATTGGATTACGTAAATACCATCTCGTTCTGATGTGAAACGCTTTTCTGTCGAAGAGCGGAGATTTCGTTATCGTTCTTTCCTCTGACCATGGCAGTGATAATATCAACGAAGAAAGTTTTTTTTTTCTCATCCCCCCCCCCTTCATATTTCCCTTACAAGAAATCTTATCCCTGTAGATTCTAAGAAACCTATTGATTGTATAACTGTGAAGGCTAGTGTGTATTGGAAACAGTTTTCCGGTACAATTTAACTGCAAAATTTTCTTATCTAGTGTTTGAAAATAAAGTTAACTGCGAAAGCGTGATCACATTACTGCGGGGGATACCAATACGAATTTCGTTAGGCGAGCTAAAATATTATCAAGAGGGGCATCGAGATCTAGTAGAAAAGAAGTAATTATTGCTAGAGTCTGGGGCCAATACTGTAACTATATATTTCTTTAAAAAGCATTATTCATTTTAAATATTTCCATTTCAACTCATATTAACAAATACGCTATGTGGCCAAGTATACTACGTTGAAATACGTCGCTTATTTCATATCGAGAATTTAAGAATAATCTTCCAAGTTTTTTTTTTTTTTTTTGCGATGGAAAAAGTTGGTACAATTTCGGTCGAAAGCCATTTACGTTTGCTTTTCATTAGGTATATTTTTAATTGCTGCAATGTTCCGTTTATAATCTTTTGGGATTAGTATTGGAAACATTTACGAACATAGGGAGGCGGAAATACTAGTTCAAACCCGAAGAGAACTGGCGCCTAAGCGGTTCTCCTCCCCCAAGTTACTTTGTTTCAACGGGGGTAAAAAGCAGGGATGAATAAGGGGTGACAGCCTGGCGCAAAATTCTCCCACGTTCTTTTGCTCTTTTCTCCCCCGAACCACATGTATTTCCTACTTAGCGTTGGGGTTTCTCTGTATTTGAAGTTACAGCAAAACGACTTTTCCTGTGACGATAACATTTTCCAGTGTGGCATTTCAGCAATTGCCCCAATATTGAGAGTCAAATTGTCTTATCTAACTGCGAGCTATCTTTAATGGCTTTATTAATATAATACCTCGGTTTTGCATATTCCTCAAAAAATATATGTGAAAAAATGAAGGTAATTTTTTTGTCTGCATTTTTAATTAGTTCTGAAAATTCTTAAATTTATTCTGAATTAGTTCTTAAATTTGAAATGTAATATCTATTTTGCGAAGACATTGATTGATGAAAATAAAAAAAAAACAGTGATAGAGAAGTGTTAGTTCAATTTTAAAGTTCTATAGAAATGTTATTAAAAAAGAAAGTCGTAGTATAGGGGGCTTTTTACGTAAAAGTTTGAGGGTTCGTTTCTGCGATTTTTTTTTTTTTTTAAAGTTTCGTTATAATCTATCCTGATTTTTTTATTTTGAAAGTTCATTGTTAGATTAAAAAATCGCCGTATAATTAATAATAAGAACAATGAAGAATTCACTAAACGACTCATAAATACACACGTATAATATTTAAAAAATAAAGTGTTGCATTTTAAAAGGAACGTTTGCTTCTTTTTTTTTAAATTATTTCTATTTAAGTCATTTCACACGCTTTAGTTTATCAAAAATTAACGTGAATTAAATCATTGAGCAAAAAATAATCAAGATATAGCTCTTTCTCTCAAAAGAACTTCTCTGAAGCAGCATTTTAAAACTGTTAAAGCCTCGTTTGTAATTTCTGAAAACGAATTGCCCTTGTATCTGTTTATATCCCAGCAAGAGCAATTAACCTCAAAACTGTGCTCATTTTCAATAGAAATCTTGCTGAAGGAAAAAAAAAACTACATTCGCTTTGTTAATTGTTACATATAAAACTTCGCGCTGATTTTTGCCGCCACTGCAGCGCCAAACGCCAGTTTCCGATGGCTGTCTATCTTATTCACGTAGTTAGATGTTCTACCTTCTAATGTGGGCCGACTAAATGCCTCCTACTCGAGAGATATCTCTGGCAAAGACCATCTCTTGGTGCTCGCCTGGCTGCTTGACAATACCCTCTCTATGAATCAGCCATCTTTTTTGCATCCAACGCATCTTGCTCGACGACGCTACATGTCGCTGCTGATTCGTCGTCCTTTATTTTGGCTCCAAAATAAAAGACTACGATCGCTCAAAATAGTACACTAGTTTATTCTGTGGTGTAACAGTGTTATTTAGGTACTTGTTCACTGGTTTCGTAGAGAGGGGTGGCCTTTTTTTAGTCGATATGCGTGCGAAAAGCATTTTTAAATTTTTTCTTTCTGAGAATGAGATGTTTTTGTCGCTAAAGAACACGTGGTTTCTTAAAAACAATTGCTTTGAAGAGTATTTCCGAAATTAATTCGTCTGTTGGATATTTCTCTTTAAAAAAATTAAGGTAAAAGTTTCCTTTCTTTTTTTATGAATATGTTCAAAGTTTAAGTAAATAATGTTGAAATGTTTTGCGAATTTGAGTATAAATGCATATATTTGTACCATGTAAAAGAGTCCGATAATTAGATGTTGTTTGAAAAATGTGATTGAGTCTCATTGACGTATTATTTTCTGATTGAGAAATTTTCGGAAAACATGACACACTTTAGGCCGGTTTTCCGTAGAACTAGCTGTGTTCTATTTCCTTGTTTAAAGCAGCTTCCAATCAAATTTGGAAAACAATATAGAAACAGTAACCAACAATACAAATCTTAGTTGAAAAGCTTGTAAGAACTGTCTGGCATTGCTTTGATGAATTTAAAATGATGTTTCCCCCGCAGAAATATAAATGATATTGTGCATGTTTACGTGTATATTATTTCGAGGTTGTTTCATGCATATTTTCAAAATTTAGTGTACACATTCGAAAATTCAGCAATTTTACTGCAGAATTTATATTTTCTCTAACTTGTGCTCAGAAAAATGATGTTTTTACATCGAACATATCTGAAAGGTACGAATATACCTCTTGTTATAGCATATTGTAAACCAGTGATGCCCAATCTTTTTTTACCCGGGCGCCGTACCTCTCATTAAGATAATCCTCGCGGGCCAGAACATACTGTAAAATTTTTAAATAATACAGTGGCCGCCGTTTATATGAATCACGTTTGCTCTAAACAGTTTTGATTCAAAAAGCGGCTGATTCAATAAAGCTGCTACTTCAATAAAACTGGATTTTATTCTGTTTTTGACAATTTGATTCATTAAAGCGGTTGATTCAATTAACAACTGATTCAATTAACCGGCGTCCACTGTATAAAAAAGTAAGGAAAATGGAAGAATCTTATTTGTTGTTATCATTACTTGATATTTATTAATTAATTCGAAGTTTGCATCTGTTTTCAAAATTTAGTATCATTTAGACTATAGTTTTTGGGCAAACCTAACCTGGCCGCATTGTGACGGCTACGAAGATCCTAATGAATCGTAGCATTATGGCGTTGCCAGGGTAGGTTTAATGCTACTATAATCGTGGTTTTCGATTTGTGAAATTGAACTAAACAACGGGCCATGAAGATCAGCTACACGGGCTGCATGTGGACCACGGGCCGTAAGTTGGGCACGATTGTTTCAAACAATACGTGAAAAAAGATATAATTTTTGGTTCCATCAAAAGCAGTGCCTATTAAGTGAAATGATAATAATTCATCAGTGTTGCCCAACCTACGGCCCTTTAATAAAGCAAGCAGCAAGTACTGATAACAAGAATTATTCGTTGTTTACTTTCCTTTTCAATATTTTCCTATGTTGTTTAGAAAATAATGCAATGTTTTGAAATTTTAAGATGATTTTTATATGAGGTCCGGCCCTCGGTCAGAAAAAGGTTGGGTATCGCTGATTTTAACTGTTCGGCGAAGGAAATCTTTTTGGTAATTTTGAAAGAATAAGCTATATTTAATTTAAAAAAAATATATATTAAAGTTATTTAATTCTGTTGAAGTGAAAATGTAAAAAGTTTGCATTTCTACGAAGTGTAGAATTATTTCGTTGTTGTGAACTAGCGAAATGGAATGAAAAAATCGATTATATTTTTTCCAAAATACTTCTAGTTATTTAAACTAGATTAGCATCTGTGATGGCGAAAATATTAGCAGACAGCGCTATTCTTTACTTATTTGACGTTTTCATTCACCCCCTAGGTTTTTCATATTATTGTCCACAAAAAAAAAAAAAAAAAAAAAAAAAAAAAAAAAAAAACATTCGCGTTGACCTTACAGCACAGCAGTTACATCACGCGCAGAACCAGAAAACACGTTTCTGCCACGTGGTGTTGACGAGGGGGAAGAAAAGCGCGAGTTCAAATTATAGTTTGCAACATTTGTTGTCATTTAGGGAATTCGAAATTTGGTATCATATTTAGCTGTGTTCAGTGTATTCGTAGTGCTCGGCAATTTTCATGTTATAATATGTTGTTTTGAGAAAATATAAAATAGATTGTTGTCACGATAGAAATAGTTTCGAATTTGTCCCATTTTCAACTTGACCTATAGTGGTTGTTCTCTTTTTTATTTATTTTTTAGTACAGAGATTATATAGGGATAGCATATAAATCTTGAATAGTTGATAAAATTGAGATGCCTTCTTGTTTTGATTTAATTGGTTGAATGCTAGCTAGAGCTCCATATTCAGCGTATTATAGCAGTTAAATTGCTTTTCTCTTTGTATCAATTTGGTGGGTTTAAATTTTTCTGAGTAATTTCGTTGAAATTGCTAGTTGAATGACTTGTAACTTGATTTCTATTATCTTGGTTTGTTCAGTCAGTCCAATTGCTTTACATAGATAAAAGCTCTAATACTGAAAAATTACATTGAGTAATCTTTATCATGTATTATTTTAATGAGACAAGTAAGTGCGTTTTGAATGCGTAATTTTATGCTATTATTAAGACTCTAGAAAAATATTTATTGATCTTTCGATCGCAGTCCAGAACTCAAATGAAATGTTTGCTTATGAAAGCTCGTTACTTAGATTTGTTATCACAAAAGTTCTTAGGAAGTTAAAATTTGCATAAACTGAAGTTGATAAAGAATGGTTTATTTGCTAACTAAACTTTTAATTGAAAATCAATACTCATAATTATTTTAAAATATCACATTTCTGTTATTACTAGATAGTGTTAGAAGTAGATGCATTGTAAGAACTGAAGTAAGAATTTCATCAGATTGCGAGTAAGTCAACATAGTATAATATAATTATATCTTCCACGATTAACGTAGTTATTTCTTCAGAAATACATATTTTTTTACTGTATTTGTAGCAGTAGCGCACACAAGAGGAGGGTTTAGTGGGTCCGGACCCTTCCCATCGCCATTCAGTTTTTTTGATTGACTGTAATCCTATGTATGTCGTTCGTAAAATATTCCAAGCAACGGTAACAATAATTTCAGATTTATAAAATGAAAAAATAATATTTATTTTCTCTTTCTTTCCCTTCAAAATCGAACTGTATGTGAACCTAAATTGTTCTACTATAATGATTTTGCTTCGCTGTTTTTCTTTTTAATTATGCGAAAAGTAAACGCATTCATTCTTAGGCTTTCTGGTATTTTAATTATTTATTATTAATAAATTAATTTTATTCAAGAATGCAAATTATTCAATATTTTTTGAAATGATTTTGGTTTCCCACATTCGATAAAATCAAAAGAATATGTTTGAATGCGTGTTGAATTTCCTGTGTGCGCCACTGATTCATAGTTTTCTTTATTTTTTTAGTCTTTCGGTTCAAAAGTAAATTAATATTATCTACCTCAGCAATCTTTTATAAATCCGCTGCCAATCATCACACCTGATACTTAAAGGATAATTTATGGCTATTTTAAGAGGCCATGTGGCAACTATCTTTCCGTTATGCTTGAGATTAAATGGATCTCGAGTAAATGCTTCTGGTTTATAATGTGGGAGTTGCTCATGTCATAAATTTACTTCTTCATGTGAAAAATTCATTGTAAAATTCATATAGAAATCCTAAATCAGTAATTTAATGAGTAAACAAAATGTTTGCTGATAGTAAAGGATGATTAATTTTTCTAAAGATTATTTTGATGCGATGTCTTCAAACTTTGAATTAGATTGGCGCTTTATTATTGTTTTTCGTGCTTTGAAAATATGTTCGCAAATTTAAATAAATCATAGTTTTGCTACAGAGTAAGTTTCTTTTTTTCCCTCGACTAATCGTCAATGACTTTTGTATGTAAGACCCCTATTAGGACGATATGGACCCTGTGGAACATGAAATTTCGAGGCGCCCGTCGTTCTTCCATTATTAATGTTAAGTCATAAAATTTAACAACACTAAAATTTAAACTTTACATTTGTCTCTTAAATAGGTAGTATTTCTATTTGTCTTAATTCGAATCTCTCAAATTTCGTTTACGTATTAGTTATGCACAACTGAAACTATCGTACTTTTTATTCCGAAAATAAAGCAGTGCAAAATGTACTCTCAATACAAATCTATTGTGTCGTTAAAAATGCAATTAATATAATTTTTTTTAGTTGTCATATTAGATATGTATATTCAATAAGAATACTTTTTAATGATAATAATAATAATAAAACTGCCTGCAACAAAAGGGACAGCGAACAATAAAAGACAGGGAAAAATCAATTGTACACTTGTGCTAAATTGTAAAACAGAAAATCATTTAATAAATTTTTCGTATTAAATATGCAATAACGGTAATTATTTTTTCTTTTGCCAGGACAGTGATTATTTGATGTTTTTCTTTTGCACTTTTCCAGACAAACTGAAGTGGTCTCGATGCAAAATCCGATATCGCTAATCAATTATATAAAAATTTCATCCAATCAACCAATTGAGATTTGTTCATCGTGACTGAAAAGTGTTTTCTGGAATCGATTTTCGTGTGAACTCTTTTATTTATTAGGTTTTTGAATCGCTATTTAGTGGTTGATTTTTGTGTTTTTTACAAATATTTTTTTCAAGATGTCATATTGAGTATAGCTGGCATTCGTACGCAGCTCAGCAAATCATCCGTTTTGCGCAATTAAAATCAAGAAGAGCATTGGTGCTTTATCACCACCATACAAGAATGTGAGTAAAATTTTGTTATGATTTCGACCTTTCAAAATACTCCTTTTCTAAAAATATATATGTAAGCTTTATTTTAAATTATTAACTTGTTTACTGGGTCATACACGGACTACTGCAATTTGCACATTATGTTTCTTCATTGGAATTTGCCTCAATATTTTGAACGCATTAAGTTTTATGTATTCATTATGTATTAAGATTCTTGCGTGGTTATAGGCATCATATTTTCATATTGTTCACGTTTTGGCATTTTGTCACTAGAGTGCTATTTACGGGAAAAGTTGCTGCTGCACGCACACACCTGCTCACTGCATACATTGTGATCGATTCTTCGAAGTTGCACAATTTGGTTTCATTATAGTCTGAATTTCCGTATTTTACGCATTAGTAGTATGACTTGCTGACTTTAGCATTTGTTAATGTTTTCAAAATATGGCGAAAGTTATTTTTGAGAAAAAATATTTTTGAATTGCTCTAGAGTATCTGTGAAATATTACCCAGGAGGGCAGGTTAACGACGTCGGATTACTAACAGCAATGATATGAAAGGCGTTGAACAAAAATTTATTCCGCGGTGAACAGGCAAATATTAAACTTTTTTATTAAAATGATTGTTTCCTCGCAATACAAGCTCGTAATGCAATATTTAACTCGTAGGCTTGCCACACGTCCCGGTTTGACCGAGACAGTCCCGGTTTTCAGAAAAAATCCCGGTGTCTTGGCCGGTTTACTTCACGTCCCGGAAAAAGATAAATTTGATTACAAATGGCCACAAAGGTCTAAAAATAATTAACTGTGAAGGATTATTTAGGACAATTACTTTATCATTTGTACCATTGATTTGTAAAATTAAAACCAGATGAGCTTCTGAGGATTTTACAACATGATTAAAACCAAAAAAGACTGTCTAAGAAAAGTCCAATAAAATGAAAAAGTGCATCTAAATAATGTACAATTATTTATTCCTCATTCAAAATGTCTTTTCTAACTAGAATAAATTGTAAATATTTACATAAAGAAGTGAAATGTTCAAATTTTATCTGGTTATTTTTATTACCCCTTTATTAGTCTCATAATTAGGAACCATTTGTTCATGGCATTGAGAATAAACTGCCCCACCCGTGTATAAAACCAGCCACAGGTGTGTACATTTTTTAACAGTAGCTTTGCTAGGGGAAGGGGGGGGGGCATTCCGGTGTTCTGGTTGAACATTTTAGAAATCTGTTAAGCCTTTGTAAGGGGAAATACGAAGCAAAAACCTTATGAATCGAACCAGTTGCATATTGCATATGTAGTGTATAATAGACATGATGAAATAAGATTACAGAAGGGTTTGCCGAGTGTTAGAAGACAGTCTTCAACAATAGTCGGTTACTGTATGGGCTTAACTGAATTTATGAGATGATGCATGTAAATTGCACCCTCCCTTCCCGGTACCCATTTTTTCAAGGTCCCTGTAAGTACCAAGAATTCTGAATAGGTGTGTAGGGGAAAAAAAATAACATTTAACTTTTTTTTTTTGCTGATATTGAAATTTCGATGTCACGACAGGAAAAAAAATGGGCAATTCCACGGATAACTGACTAACATTTTTTAAGCAAAACAATACATATTTTGTAATATTCAACGCTAAATATACATTGTAAAAACAATCTTTTCCCGTGGAATATTGCATTTTTTCGGCTGAATTCAATGGTATAGTTAAATTCCCAGAATACATTTTGAGCGATTTAAAAAAAAAATTGTTTAAAGCATGGTAACTGACATCTTTTTAAAATGTCAGTCAGTTACCATGTTTTTAATAAATAATTAAAAAATCATCCAAAACGTATTTCGGGAATTCAATTAACTTTAAGCTTAAAAAAATCAAAATTCCAGTTCAAAAGATCGTTTGCACAACATATATTTTGTTTTGAATGTTACAAAATCTGGATTTTGCTTCTAAAATGTCAGTCTTACTCGTGAAATTGCCCATGTATAACTTAAAAATTATTTGTGTTCTATGATTACTCGAGTTTAGGGGATTTTTATGTCCCATAATGGTTTTTAAGGGTAAATCAACGCAATATTCGGCTGTTTCATAACGGCACTAAACGCCTCTCTTTTACCAAAAGCATTTGGATGAAAAAAATATATATATATTAATAAAATAATAAAAAATTCTTAAGATCGTTATCTCTTTAAAAAAATCTTGACAAGTTTTCAAAAACTAAATGCAGTATGTTCTTCCGTTTAGTATTTAAAAAAGAACATTCAATGCTACTTAGCAAGTAATTGAATTTAAAGGGAGTGGGGGCGTGAGTTTCAGCATTTAACGTTCCATTGATTCTTTTGTGGTTATTCTGTGTTTAAGAATAAATTCCGAGCACAATACAATGATCGTATTCGGCTTCTTAATACGCAGCAGTAACCTAATAACATTTTATCACTTTGTTGATTATAATTTTAATCTCATATTCCTACACTGATAAGCATTCAAACGAGAAGTTTCGTAGGATAAAATGTGATGGCGAAATTGTTGAATTCTGGATTACTTGATGCTGGTGATTGTATTTGGATCAATTTATGGATAGTAAGTGCCGAGAAGTAAATGCTCATTTTTTGTATTGTATGACATTTCTGCAGTCTTATTTTTATTTATTTATTTATTATTATTATTATTATTTTTTTTTTTTTTGCGTATGATCCATTGCTTTCAATTGGTTAAATTGCATTCCGGTTTGACATAAGTTTGTGGGTAAGAATCGTCGTCATTTCTCGTAGTTCGCTGTAATGGTGATCGATTACGTTTATCGTAATCAGGTTTAAGCCTACTAGCTATTATAATCGACTTTTGCTCGTTCTGCTGTAGCACGCTCCAACAAAACAAAAGAAAACTTTCTGCTTCTCTTGTTGAGAATAATCCCTCCCGCAGTGTGCGTACCCCTATTCCAGAAACCGCGAACAAAGACAATGCTGATGAGGTCAATTGCTGCATTTTCAAGGGCATTACGAACGATGACCAAGACCAAGAGACATTATATCCCTCGAAGGCTGAAAAGTTGGTTTGTGATATGCGATTCAAAATGTACATTGTTTGTCGAAATTGCTTGACATTTTATGATTTCATATTTTAATCTCTTGAAATCTCCATACTTTCTTTTCGCAATATTAAAAAAAATATTTTTTGTTAAAACTCACATGAAAAGGAAAAGTAGAACTTCTTGAGTTGAACTTAAGTTGAAAGTGCGTTGTAGTAGTAATATTGACAGTCAGATATGTACAGAGCTTAGTTTTCTTACAAATTCCCGGAGCTCTGCGATCATTAAAACTTGTGTTCTTGCATAAATAATCTACAATTCTGCTTGATGTGTAAAATTTCACAGAAAAAGAAAAATAGCACAAGAACTGAGCTCTTATCAAGCGAAAGCGCCCCTCACGCTGCGCCCTTCAGAGAGGAAGGGGTTTGTGGGCTAAAACTCGTCCCAGAAATCTTGGGTTTTAACCACATGCCAACCCTAGTATGTTAATATATATACATGAAAGGACTATTAACTATTAGGACATCCTCCGGAGAGGAAATTCTGTTTGCTCTGTGTTGGCCTTGGTGATATGTAATACTACGTGTAAAATATACATGTAGTTTTTTTTTTTTTTTTGTCTTTGTTTTAGATTTTAGTACACTAATAAATAAATTTTTGTTGACTTACGTAACTAATGGTTCCTGAAAAGGTGAATGTTTTCAGTACTGTAATTGCCCCGTTTTCCGTAAGCATTTAAATTAGTATTCGGTTGTGTCTGACCAAATTCTTAAATGCTTACTTTTATAAGTATTGTTAAAACAGTTCATTTTCCCCTCACTGCTAATTTATTATGTTTTTAAACTGAAATATAAACAGTGTATTAAAATCTAACCTTAAATATTTTACAATGAAATCCCGTTACAAAGAATACCAATACTACGAAATAACTTTTCAGTTCCGTTGCAATTTCCATTACATTGCTTAAATTCCATAAAAACGAAATACCCGTTACAACAAACAGAATTTAGTTCCCCTTGAAGTTCGATGTAGTGGGATTTCACTATATTTTTGAATCATTTGCTGTGCTTCATTTGGGTTTATGCTTCCCCCCCCCCCAAATATACTTTTCTCCAACTCACCCCACTTCTTAGCGTGTAGTGTTACGTTGTACCACACTTGAGGCCGACAGAAGTCTGCTGATCATTCTTGAGTTGTCTCTGTGAAAGAGAAGAAGAAATTAATGCTGCAAATACAAAAGAAAATTAATTGAAATCTGCTTTAGGAGTTGGTCTCAACGATATCTTGTGGGAGATAACGCTTGGAATGAGTGTCCAGTGCCCACCTTAATAATGCAATGGGAGAAAAAAAAAAATTGAGTGTAGGAAAGTGCATTTAAAAAGTAGAATTGCGGTACACCGTTTACAGTACTGATTTGGAAAGCAATTAACTTCTTTCCAGGATTTATGTTTTCTCCAGCGAAGAAAAGGTGGAATATTAGTTCACTATTTCATTTTTTTTTTTTTTTTTTGATGAAACTGTGTGGGACGCACGTAGGCATATCACAGCGGCGTAGCCCCTACTTGGGGGGAGGGGGGGAGAGGGGGTACAACAGCAATGGCGTTCGGGCCGAGAAGGGACCCGGAATTTAGAGCAGGAATTAGTAACCTGTGTGTGAGGGAACAAGTGGCTTAGGAAATACTAAGGCAAAGATCTCAAGTCACATGGTTCAACTTCGATGAATGGGAGGAACAATTTTCGTGAAACGAGTGGAAGAAATAGTTCTCTTTTATTATATCACGTGACTTGGGATCCTTGCTTCAAGAATCGGACACTTCTGTCTTTCCGCCTTTTATTTCTTCTCGGCCCGGAATGGAAAAGTGAATCAACATGTATATTTATACTGAATCTATTTCTAAGCTTGGAAAAACTGAAAGGCAAGCCACAAAAACTGGAGGGGGGGAGGGGGGCAATGAAATTTGGTTTTGATGTGCTGTGTCAGTAGAATACCGTGTACGGCTTAACTCAGATGACTCCATCAACTGCAGCGTATCACGTGTGTTCATGAAGATAACAGTATTACTGTAAATGACTGGCGGGGGGGGGGGGGGGGGGCATGACCTGCTGAACTCTATTGTAGTTCATATGGTTCAACCTAAAAAATTAATTAATATCTTTGATCGCTATAAACGAGTCCCATTCAAATATTAGTGAATGGGACTCACTAGATGTGATGTATTAGGTTTATTCGTTCCCAATGCTCTTCATCTGCAACTCTTTCGCTGTACGGCTGTAAAATCAGCATGGATAAACATTTCTCCCTACCTCTTACGACGACTTACGGACATATTCACCAACCAGCAGGTGTCCTGGGAGAAGGGTCATTTTCCCTCGCTGCAACTTTATTATATTTTTAAACGAAAGTATAAACCGTGTGTTTGAATCTAACCTTAAATATTTTGCGGTGAATTCTCGTTACAACGAATACCAATGTTACGAAATATCCGTTTCAACGAAATAACTTTCAGTTCCGTTTTAACTTCCATTACCATTGTCTAAATTTCATTGCAACAAAATACCCGTAACGACGAACAAAATTAACAACAAAAGAAGGGTTGTGGGTTACGGTTTTAAAAACAATGTAAAAATGCATGTGTGCATGTATTTTATTGTTTTTCCTTTTGTATTAAGTTGGTACTCTCACCCCTCTGGATATCTTTGAAATGATGAGCCTGTCACCCGAGTTGCCTCAGCCAATAGTCACCGATTGAAGAAGACTCCGATCCACGGTTCGAGTGTATGACTGATATTAAACTCTGCTGGTGAATATGGCCGTTATTGATTCAATGACATGTCGTGTGGTTGCAGTTTCCCGGGTAAAAAAAGAAATCTCCATCATTTTCGGATGTACTAGTGTGTCAGAATTTACCCTGGAGGGATTCCCACCTGGTAGGGGGGGGGGGTCATAACAAACTTTTCATGTGTGTATAACCACATAAGGATTGGCAATACATGTTAAAACCTAGGGCTCTGGGGGGGAGGATTGACCCCCTCCAATCTCGTTACCCCCCCCCCCGTTAGGAGGTATTTCAAGGTTTTGACTCTCAAGTGTAAACTCACACTCAGCAGTGGAGTTCCGTAAATGATGTATGTCAACTAGTTTAAAAAAACATTTTCGCCCTCCCCTCCCCCCTCTCCTTGTCACGTGTCATGTTTATGAACATTTTGTTTTTAAAACGTTTTTATTTCTTCTCAAATGTGACGTCACACTTTTTGTTACACCCGGCCCCTTGTCACAGACTCATGCTTTCGTGACCTCCTAAAAGCGTGATATCATTTGTAGACGGCCCCAATAACCGGACAAAATTTTGTTCTTCCACTGCAATTACTCCTTCAACCGTGAGCACTCGCCCATGACCAGTTTTCGTAAACTGTTTGGAAAAATCCCAGTAATTTAGACAGGATTTTTTTGAAAAAACTTATTGAATACGTAAACGGAAAGGAAGTAATTGAAACATTTTAAATAAAATATTTTCTTCAATGTACAACATTGTTTATAGGCTATTTATTAAGCACTTTTATTTCTGATCTATTATTTTCTTCGCCAAACACGTGGTTGATGCCGCCAAATGGCGTGTTTTTAAATTTATAAGTGGTCTATTTTTAAATGAACGCAATTGACAACGTGGCTGGATTCCAGGGTGGCGACAGATCGGGAGATCAGATAAAAGTTAGGGAACTTTATCACTCAGGGAAAAATCAGGGAATTTTGAAAAAATGACAAAAAATCAGGGAAAATTGATTAATTGAAAAAAAAAAAATTTTTTTTCGTTGCAAAATAAAGTATTTTAATTCCCTGCGAGTTCTCCACCAATTATTTGTTTTAAAAAAGTAAAATTAATGAGGTACGATTATACACTGCCGCATATTAGTGCATCTTTTTTCCTCAAGGTCAAAGTATTCAAGCTTATGATGAGCTTTCTAAGATTGCTTCTGTGTCTGTAAAGTTGTTCATTTTAGCTAGCTTGAATTTTCCTTTCACGCATTCCATGCCAGTATTTAGCATACTGTTATCACAATTTCAAGAAAAAATCTTTATTTTTAAAATTAATGCTAATAAAATCTTAAAAGTTATCACTATGCGTTTTTAATTTAATAGGCAAAATTGAATTTTGACTGAAAATCAAATTTATTTTTGCTATGGTATTACTTGCTGTCACATCTGATTACACGATTTTTTTTTTTTTTTTCAGATTTTAAAACTCTTTTATTTTAAAACCATATGCATATATATTTTGAAATTAATAATTGTTTTTGCATTTCAATTTTGTTTGTTACTCAAGTAATCTAAGATTTTTTTTCGACAACCAATGAAATCATTTGAAATTGAGTTGCGTACATAAATATTATTATTATTTTTTAATAGTTAAAATGCTGTATTCATTCATTAAAACCTAACTTCTTGATTAGAGAATAGCTCACTATGACTGGTTGTTGAAAGATTTCAATTTTGTTTTACATAAATATGTCTATTAATGATTTAAGTAAGTAAAACTACATTACTTCTATACTTTAACTCACTTATTATTCGTGCAGCAACAATTATACTGCTTGAAAATTCAGTTCAAGATTATTTCCATTTACATTTTTTAGTTGTATCATGATTCCATATGTCTTTAAGAGTGGTTTTAATAATTTCTTAGAATTCTAATCTTAACTGGTTCCTGGAATTAAATATTATTTGTTTTAGAATTCTTACAATATTTCTCTGTCGATAATTCAATATACTATTTTTACCAAAAAAAAAGAGCATCTTTTAAAAATATATTTTAATTAACAGCTTAAACCATTTTAAACACTGCATTTTATTTAATATGCAATGCTTTTCAAGGAGAGCAAACAAAGGAAACCATTATCATCGGTGATGTAAATCAGGGAACTTTTTTTTCCAGTTCCTGTCGCCACCCTGGATTCGTTGCCCTGTTTTTCCACCTACAACAGTCAAAAACAGTGACCCCCAAACCTACGGCCCACGGGCCGTATGTGGTCCGTGAGATTCATCCATGTGGCCTGTCGTTGTGCATAATAAGAAACAAAAAATATACAGTAAAACCCCTCTAAAGCAGACACTAACGGGACAATATTTTTTGTCCGCTATAGAGGGGTGTCCGCAGGACAGGGGTTTGATGATGTTATTTGCCTTGGAATCAGGGAACTAAAAATTGTCCGCATAAGAAAGGTGTCCGCATTTGAGGGGTGTCCGTTAGGAGGGGTTTTACTGTATTCTGAATACTTCCATAATTACGGATCATATACAGTTTCATTTGATGTTATGAATGATTGTTGCGAATTTTTAAATCAAGTAGTCATAAATTGGTTTCAACAGATACGGAGTTTGTGTCAATAAAATAAGCATATAGTAATGTCGACAGCAATTTTCCTTGTTTTCCCATGCTATCTAGAAAAAAAAAAAAAAAAATTAAATATTGTTTCTGGCTCTCGAGATTCATCTTAATGTTAGGTATAGTCCGCGGAAAAAAAAAAAGATTTGGCACCACTGGTCTAAAATATAAAACTTCCGCAATATTTTACTTGCTGATAAAATGTTGTTCATTCTGTCGTAATATAGAACTTACTTCTGCAAGAATTTGTAAGTAGATGAACGAAATGATCGATATACTACTAGTCGATTTTAAGTTTACTATTGTATCGTCAAATACAAATAAAAAAATTTTAATTGTTGATGTGTGCATTTCAATTAAATATTTTTCTAGAGAAAAAATTCTTGTTGTCGATTTTGTGCTGTGAGCATTAGCGAGTTACAAGTTTTTATTTCGTACTCCATTTTATAAAAAAAGATTTCTAAAAATAAAAGTAATTATCATTTTTACTTTAATCAATTTTATAGAATACGATTTATTTAAAAAAAAACATCTTTATCACTATCAAGCAGTGAACTCAAGCGTCAAATGCGATCAACAAGTAGAATGCGCAATACAACCCTAAAGGGCTGTAAGCGGACGGAGGATCGGCGCCAATTTTAAATGAAGTGGAAAGCATTGCAAACATAATTTAGTGGGAAAGGGTGTGTGTATGTGTGTGTGGGGGAGGGGGGGGGTGCTTCCTTAGGCATAGTAATATACATCACCAATGTGTAGAAAATTCAAATGATGTTTGCTACTCATAAATAAAGGCACAGACAGAAGGATTTTATTCATTTTATGTCCGACTCATTAACTGCTTTTTTGAGCATATGTGCAATTTGAGTATCTAATATTCTCTCTAGATATCCGGGAACTCGACATGGTATATATCAGGGGCGGATTTTAGGGGAGGGTAAAGAGACCAGGGGCGTGTACTCCATTCTAGGATGAAACTATCCTCTAAATTTTCAGTTTTCAAAAAACTTTTTTTGATTTTAATACATTTCCAGTCATAATACGGTAGTTTCTCTACTTGTAAAGACTATGCCCCCCCCCTCCCCGCCCAGAAGATAAACTGTGACTGTGCTTAGGGGTGAGGGTTGACTCTTTCACTTGAGAAATATATAGATAATTTTAAAAAGTTAAAAGTAAGGATATTGGTCCGTTTGCTGACCTAATTTTCTTGGGTTTTTAAATTTTTTTTTAATGATTATATTTGTTAGTATTTAGTCCGCTTAAAATAATTAAAATTAAATGTACGTCCCCATTTGAAGCAAATTAGTTCATAAATACACTTATCGGAGCTTAGCGTTTCCATTAAAAATTGTTTCAGAGCAGTTTTTAATCTCTGATGTTTTTATTCCAGTGATTATTTCTGGATCCGCCTTTGGATCTGGTATACACAAGTCGTTGAGAGCAAACGTGGTGTAGGTCGATAAAACAAGATTTTGTGTAATTGATCAGTTTAGTAGCCACTTTTGCTCAAAACTCGATTGCTGTTCCCTTTTATCCATCGACAAATGGTTGAATTTTTACACCACAGTAGATTGAGGTTAAAACTAATTTCTGCTCGTTAAATACGAACTGCAGAAAGTTTTAACTTACACCGCTTTTGCTCTTAACGGCTCATATCTTCTGAAAAACGCCCCCGGAATAATATTAATATAAAACCCTTGCTGCAGACGTCATAGGGTACAGAAGTCATCATCGCTAACATGTAACCGAGAATCTATGGCAAAACATTAGTTAGTAAGCGATTATAATTGCCATATTTAGTATCCAATTTCTATTGATTGAATGTTGGCCGAAAACACATAAAAATCAGAAATTAATTATTTTGTTTTATTATTATGTTCAAATTTAGAAAGTTTAAATGACGAGGAAAAAGCTGTTTTCCCGTTTCTTGCATACTCAATACTAACACATCATTAATTTTCTTACGGCCTCTATCGTATCAGTTTCAATAGGTTTTTTTTATGAGCTGTTATATCTTTAAATAAGCCAGACACGTAGATAAGTTTTATAGGTTTACATAATAGAAAACCCTACCACGTTTTAGAACTTGTATCTTAAGCATTTTATCGGATAAATACTCTAAAATCTTATGTAGCCATTTAAGCACTTTTCGTATTCATCTAAAAGAATAAAAAACTTCAAATATCGACTCGTAACTCGCATAATAAAACGCCACGGGTTTAATTTTTTTTTCTTCCCATTATTAGAACGATGTTGTGATGAACGGGCTATTTGGCTTGTAAAATTGATATTTTTACTCTTTTAAAAGATCGGGTAATTTATCTTGCGAATCTGATTCTCTTGTTAAACTTCCCTTTAGATGTTGATTATCAGATTTTATCGTTGTTTTTTTTTTTTTTTTCGTGTTGCATTAACACTTCTGACGCGTTATGTTGAACTGGTTTAAATTTCGCAAAAAAAAAAAAAAAAAATGCTTTAACTTAGTCTTGTTTTTTAACTTTGCAATTTTAGAATATTAGACGTGCTAACGACAACTCCGTTTTGTAGATACTATGCGGAATTTATTTAATTAAAACTCGCGTATTTTTCACTGGATGTTTGTACAGTGGCCGCCGCTTATATGAATCGCGTTTGTTCCAAACAGTTTTGATTCAATAAAGCAGCTAATTTAATAAAGTTGGATTTTGTTCTGTTTTTGGCAATTTAATTAATCAAAGCGGCTGATTCAATTAACCACTGATTCAATTAACCGGCGTCCACTGTACTTTATTCTTCATTACATATGCAGTGAAATCCTGTTACAAAGAATACCAGCGCTACGAAATACATTTTCAGTCTTGATTTAATTACCATTACGTTATTTGAATTCCATTACAACGAAATTCCCGTTACAACGAACAACATTTGCGGTATTTTGAAGTTCGTTGTTACCGAATTTCATTGTATTTCCATTTAAACGTAGTTCCTCAACTGTTTGCGTACGACGACATTCTTTTTTTATTCACATAAGTTCACATCATTTCTGTTCTGGGAAAAATTATATCTGAAAAAAATTAATTTTGTTCTAATTTTTCAAAGGGGGGTAGTTTAGAGAGATTTTGGGGTTTTTTAGGGATGCACTTTGTAGGGAATTCCTATTGAAACAAGGATGGAAAAGTGGGATTTGAGATAAATTTTTGAGATGTCGTCTTTTTTAACTATAATATATATGAACCGCTAAGAAGCCAATGCGGTTAAGTCCATTTTTTGATATTTTCTGATTTTTGGAAATTTTGATGAAATTAATAATGTTCTTAGTTATTAAAGGATTTACTCATTGGTTACTTTTTTCTAGGTTAGACAGCCCTTTTTTTAATAGCTTCTGAATATATTGTATAATAATTTCAGAAGCCATTGTGAATAAGTCCACCTTTTATCAATATTTTTTTACATAAACCATGAAATAAAAGTTAAATTCTTCTTCTTCTTTCGATATTTGTTGGCAACACTGAAAAACAAGAAATTCATAGTAACTTTAACTGTCACCTTCTAATTAGAATTGTTTGAGTTTTATGCGTCAGAACACAAAAATATTACGTTGAAGTGTTTGCGAAAATTATTGTGTTATCAAAAACATTAAATAAATTTTCTTTAATAACTGTAAAAACTCTGACTTTTTAAAATAATAAAACAGATTTATTATAAGGGTATAAAAACTAAAAAAAATTCAATGGAAATAGAACACAGTGAAAGTGAAAGTGATGCGATATTTCATTCTAGTTCAAGGAGAGTTAACCGTATTGATTCTGATACATCGTCAGATAACGAAGATACAGAAAATCATCGAAATATCGGAAAAGTTGGTAGAAAACACAGCAGGAATCTTGGGAAATGGTCGAGAAATGTTGAGAAACAAAAAAGGATACAAGGTAAACAATATCAAAATAGAAATAAAAGAATAATTCCTGCAAAGAAATTTGATAATAAACCTTTTAACTGTTTACGACTTCGTAATCGCAAGATAACCTTTTATCAAAGAAAACAGGCGATGAAAATTTTTTACAAGCTTAATGATCATCATATGCAAAATATATTTTTAAGTGGGTTAATTAGAGTCCATGTTATCGAAAGACAACGACCCAGGAATAACACCAATGGACCAAGATCTCAGTCTTTTGAATATTTTATTAGACTTAACGGCCAAGATGTTGGTGTTTGCAAAAAATATTTTACAGAAACATATCAAATAAGTAACGGGCAACTATATAATTGCTATTCAAAGGAAGATCTGAAGGCCCACCGGGGGGTAACATATTCCAGGTAACAAAATACATGATTCCCATGTACGAAAACATATACATAAGTTCCTTTCCTGCTATTTCAAGCAATTATACAAGTCATAATCCCAGACGCAGATACTTAAATTCAGAACTTTCTATTGTAAAAGAAAGAACCCTTTCAGAGTTATAGAAATGAATCCACAAGAATTTCTTTCCACAAAACCATTGGAAGAAGCTGTTACAAGCAGAAAAAAATCAACAAGTAGACTAACAGTCAATTGGTTTAATATGAGATGGATAAAATTGGAAAGGTCAAACCCAAGCAGCATTAAGTTCAAACATAAATTTGACGAGGTTGATACCTTTCATGTAATTGATATTAAAAAAAAAAGGTAGGCCAGTAAATTTAAAAAATATAACTCAACCTATATTATATCCTAATGGCAGAACAATTTCAAGAGAAACAAAAAAACACATCATATGTTTATTAAAGTATATACCTCCAATTAAACACGACTTTTACAGGACATTAAGGACAACACGTGGAGATCAAAATTTACATTTAAATAACTCGCCAGAAGATGATGTTTATTATGATGAATAAACAGAAAACTTATGACCCAATAAATGTTATTTTATTATTTTTACATAAATTTCTTATATTTTTCAGCTGCCAAAAGGTATAAGTCCTAAAATTTTTACGATGCTGTCATTATTTCAATAAATACTTATGTTTTTATTAACACATCCTGTACATATCTTGTTTTTTTTTGCAAAGTTTACACCTCGAAAAAAAACTGTATACACTTTTCCAATTAAATTAATAAACCAAGAATTTTAAAAACTAATGTATCAAAAAACATTCCTTTTCTCACTTTTTGTGTTTTGGACTTAACCGCATTGGCTTCTAAGCGACTCATATGTGTGAAGCTGCTACTTAAAAACTGAATAGAGAATCTAGAAGGCAAATTTCAGTTGTTTTAAAGTGGACTTTTACTTTCTCCGGAGCTCATTATAAACTTTTGAAATAGCTTTAGTTAATTTGGAGTTGGTTATGACTAGTAAAAAGTTTCACTATGACCGAGAGTTCGCTGTACCCCAGGTACACTGTAGCGAGTTTCGACAGTATTTATATGTACATCTATAAACCGATATGTGCAGTGGCGAACCTAGCATGGATGGTACCCGAGGCGGCAGTTTGGGGTGTCACCCCCCCCCCCCGCACAAACGCAAAAAAAAATCTAAAATTTTGAATTCAAATTATGTTTTTCACAATTACGAGCTTAGGCAGAACCCTGCTCATTGGAGTTATTGTTTCTAGAAACGGTTCCTGTCCCCCTAAGCCTACCCCTCCTCCTGGGCGGTTACGTGTGAATAGTTGTGTGTGTGTGTGTGTAGACCTGTGTGTATGCACGTAGGCGTGTAGGTGTATGTGTGTGAGAGTGCGTGCGTGTGTATGCGTGTGAGCGTGTGTATGTGTGTGAGCGTGCGTGTGTGTAGGACATCGACAGCTCCGACCAAGAGAAGTGGAGTCCTCAGGACCGGAGGAGCCGCGCCTGCAGAGGCCGGTGGGCGGTGGTGCTGGTGCTGCAGAGGCCCCTGGTGCAAGTTGAAAGAGGAACCGGACATCAGACGGTCAAGTGAGAACAATAAGCAATCGTGATTGCTCAAAAAAATCCAACTCCTCTCAACAAAAATCCTTATTCGACAAATTGTGTCTGCACGATTCGGCAAAATTATCATCATTTGGCAGAAATTGAAGCTCTATTTGGCAAAATTATCACCCTTCGGCGGAATTTGGAGTTCTATTCGGCACAATTATTCGGTGTGGCGAGATTCCAAGTAGCTGCGGTGTCTTGAATTCGTTTAAAGAAGCAATTCCTAGTTATTTCGCAAGTTTTTGGGTTATTTTCTACGTGAGATATTTTTTATGCGGTCTCTATCTACCATTTAATTTTTTTTTTTTGTTTTTAAACAATTGCGAAACCTATTTTTTATAGTTACTCGTCAAATTTTAAACGATTTTTTATGTGATTTTTTTTTATGCGGTCGCTATCCATCGCACAAAAATAGGTTTGAGTGTTGCTAACATCACATAAATTATCTCTGTGATTTTAGGGGGACATATTCAGCTCGATCGAATCGAACACAATTGAGTTCAATATGCTCTATTACTGCTATTATATTCAGCTGACTTTTAAATGATGAAATCCGAGATTTTCCCGACTTTTTTCCTTTTATAAAACTATACTTTTGAGAGGGGAAATGTACACATTAAGTTACGCAGTTTCTGTGGTACCATGTCATTTGTCCTTAAAGGATAGCTTTTATTAAAAATGCACCCCAAAATATTTCATTTATAATGTGTTTAATTACACTGTGCGGAAAAAAAAAACCTTTCAAAATGTTTTTGATGTAATTTTTGCTGATTTTTATGTAAAATGACCCCTGAATCCAAATATGACCACCGTTTTCCCCAATCATGTCCCACTTTTAGGAAATGGCGCCTCCCATTTTTTTCTAACTTTTTGATAGTTTCAAGCCATTATTTTTATTTAGAGGAACAATGAAGGGCCGCAGAGAGCGAAGGCGAGCATCTTGTCAGTTTGGTCGCCGTCGCCGTGCCCTAGAGAGGTAGGGCTCGACCGATGGCATATTTTGGCCGATGGGCCGATGCCGATTGTTCAAAGAGGGCCGATGGCCGATTGTTTTCCTCCAAATGGCCGATGGCCGATGCCGTTGGCCGATGGCAAAAAAAAAAAAAATAGAATAAAATAAAATAAATAAATAAGTTAATAAAAATTGATAAAATTATCAGGGATTTAAAGGATCATTGACTCATTTCACTTTACTTCCTTTCTACGAGTCAGGAATCGTGATCACAAAAAAAAAAAAAAAAAAAAAATCAGATTTTGACATAAATTTCTATTTTACGATCACCCAATTTAAACTTCACAAGTTTTTTCGGCACATCTCTACACGCATATGTACCTAAGAACATATAGACCGAACATATGACTGAAATATCCATTTAGAACACCTCCTCAGTTAATTATCCCAAATTCTCTTGTGATGTCTTCATGCGCGTTAACTTGCGTCACTCAAAAACTTTATGAAATAGTAAGTTGAAAACTCACACGTACAGTGGCTCCCAAAAGTGTTCGTACACCTACGATTTTCAATGAAATAGGCCATTATCCATTGGTTAGAATTAGTATTTCGGAATAGGTATTTTATTATAAGATCTGTGATCTATATTTAACAAAACTACATGAAAATTTTTAATAAAACATTAAAACATAATTTTTAAAAATCAAAAACCAAAAATTGCCGGAAATTTTATCTCACAAAAGTCTTCGTACACATTGAAAAAATGTCAAAAATTAGTAAATAATCTAACTTTTTACAAAGTTATTATTTAGTAGAACATCATGCAGTATCAACAAGAGCTTTTAAACGTCTGGGAATAGATTTCATTGTTTTTTCTTTCTTTTTTTGCGTAATTTCTGAGTAAGTGTTCAACCCCAGTTTGAGTCTTACTGTTTCTAGCTCTATTTTCGTTTCAAAGTTGTATTTTCGTAATCTATCCCCCAGATATCTCTAAATATGTTACATTAAGTTCAAATCTGGAGATTGAGGGGGTATTTCTAAGCTTAAGGACAATTTTTGAGGCACCAAACGCAAACGTGTGCTTCTTATCGTTATTTCGATAAAAAACAAAGTTGTTTCCGATTACCAAATTTTGGGCTAATAGCTTAAAATTGCTTTTTAAAATATTTAAATCAACAGCATGATTCATTATTTAATCAAAAAATTCCAAATTTCCAAGTCCTGATGCTGTAATGCACCCTCACATTAAAACACTTTCACCGTCCTGATTAACTGATCCAACTAAGTTCTTCAGATTAAATTCCTCATTTTTTCTTTTATCTACAATTATACAACAATTTAACCCAAAATGTTAAATTTATTTTCATCTATAAGTAAGACGTTGTTCCAAAACGTTTTGAGCTTATTTATCATTGATTTTGCGACGGAAAGCGTAAACTTACTGTTATCCGCACGAACAAGAAAATTTCTGCAGGAAGAGGTCCCATTTAATCCAGTTAATCAGAGAACTTGGCGAACAATTTTAGGTGAAAATTAAACGTAAAATGTTTCATTCAATTCTGCAGAAATTTTTTCAGGACTCAAATGTGTATTTTTTAAAATTTTTTTAACTGTAAACCTCCGATCACGCATTGTTAACTTTGCCAGTTGACCTTTTCTTACCGTGTTTTCGATCCTATTCTTGTCTTTAAAGCATTTTATCAAGCACTTCACTATAGAATGGTATAAATTACCTAATTTAGAGACATTTCAAACCAATTTACCGCTACTGTGAGTAAACAATTCAAATTTCGAATGGTGTTTGTGATGTTTTTCAAATACCAGTCATTTTAAAGTAATAAGCACAATATTAAGGAATAAATAAACAAAAAGTTAAAGCCAAATGACTTTTAAGGGTCAACACAATGCAAAAATAATAAAAAAAATGACATATGATAGTTTTAATCATGAATTTATTCGAAAAAATTTGAGTGTACGACGACTTTTGTGGCGTATTATTTCTCCGTCTCTTCATTTTTTGACAAATTTCAAAAATAAAATCTGGCAATATTTTGAAAAAAACTACTGAGTTTTATTCAGAATGGCATAAGAATGGTGTGGAAAAAAAAATTGGACTTTATATTCAAATTCGGTTTTGCGTTATTTTGGTTTTACTACAAAATTTCAAGGTGTACGAACACTTTTGGGAGCCACTGTACGTAGTATGATCTAAAAGTTCGAAGACAATTTGCATAAATCCTTACCCTGAATAGATCACATTACCGAAGCATATCTATCTACAAAATAGTCACCTTAAACGACTATGCATTTCTGCCAACGTTCGTATAGCTTTTAGAAGCACTCCTGGAAGACATTTCTCGCAATCTCCTGTAAGGCCTCTTGCCCTGCTGCTTTAACTTCATCGCGGGGAAGAAGGCAACTTTCATGTTCAGAATGCACGGTTCGATTGGTCAATACTCTGATATGACAAACAAATAACATAACGCTTCGTCGGACTTAGCTCCGTGTGACTTTTACCTGTTCCCAGCAAAAAAAAAAAAAAAAAAAAAAAAAAAAAAAAAAAAACATTTGCATGGACGCCGCTTTCTTCCGTAAGAGAAGATAAAGCTGCATCATAGAATGTAGCGAAAAATGGCTTCCAGGAGTGATTCCAAAAGTTATATGAACACTGACCGAAGTACATAGTCCCTCAAGGTGACTTTTTGAAGGTGGATGTGCTTCGGTAATGTGAACTATTCTGGATAAGGTTTTATACAGCTTGTCCCCGAACTTTTGGATCGTACTACATACAATCTGTATAGGGTGTAGTTATGCTTCTCCTTTTTTGACTGCTGTATGATGAAAAAGAAAGAACAACAGCCAAAAAAACAAGAAAAAGAACGAAAGAAAAAAAAAGAGGAAGAAAAACAAAGAGACTGTTTAATAACCAATTGATTTTTTTATTCATTTTTTTAAAATTGAATATATATAACTAAGATTTCAGTAATATTGTAATAATTTATGAATTTAAATACACTAAACATAGCTTAAAAATATTAAATTATGTTGTTTAATCATTAAAAAAAATAATTAAGAATGAAACCATGAAACCGTCAACAAATTACACAATTAAAGTGGAAAGAGTGGCGCATTTTTTAGTCATCAAATTAAAAGGGTAACAGATAAATTACAATATTAAATCATAATAGAAATATTTTTATACTTATTTAAAATTTATGAAGAGAAAAGTTTGCATTTTTCTTAAAAGCTATAACAGTGACATAAATTTTGCTGAAAAAGAAATAGCCATGAAAAGAGCGAGGTTCTTAAAACACAACTACAATAAACAAACTCAATGTTTACATCAAGTTAATAACTGGAATGAATACATATACTACTTGATCTGATGTTTGCGCACATAATATTAAACAATTTGATTGTTTAATTTTTTATGAAGCTTTACAAACAAGTTCAAATAAAATTTTTCAATTTTACAATAATTTTCTGAAATTAAAAAAATTGCATAATAGAAAATCCTTGAAACTTTTCTATAAAAAACGAAAATTAACTTATTTATTGGTTTTATATAAATAAATAAAAATAGTTACTTACAACAGGAAAAAAAATCGATCGCTATTAATGATGCAAAAAAGATGGCGCATTACGAAATATAGGTGCAACAAGTATGAGAAATACGCAAAATGACATTTCTTGACCAAAATAAATAATCGATAAATATTTAAGAAATGTTTGAAACGACGAGAAAGGGTTGGGGGGGGGGGAGGGTCACCCTCTGATTTTGGAGCAACTCACACTTCGGCCGCAACTTCAGCCTTATTTTTTTAGTACAGAACCGCTACCGCCAACGCCTCGGAAGGGTTTCTGAATCTACTTCAGCACTTCTGAAGAAAAAACTCAAAAGTCTCTTTGATTTCGGAATTATGTCACCATCCAAAACATCTTTAATCAATTTCTTACATTAATGCTCTAAATTCTTCCTAAACAATAGATAAAGTTTGAAAAAAAAAATCTCTAATTTTATGGATGGTGATAGTTTTAAACAACTCAGAAGTACGAATAGAGTTTAATTTCAGAAATTCAGGGAGTGGGAGGAGGGGCACGCAAGTGTTCTCGGAAATTCAAAAAATAGTCGTAAAAAATAGAATTCAAAATAATCATAAATATGAAGCGGAATAAAACTTGCACCCGAGTTTGTTTTGACGTGCAGTGGCGGATTTATTATATAGCAAATGTTGCAATTGCGCGAGAGGCCCCATAGTCATAGGGGCACCGTAGGAGTTACAAAAATGTTTATGATAAATGTTTTACAAGTTCCGTAATAGAGAAAGAGGGCCCCAATATGTATTTCGACGCGCTGCAAACTTGTAACTCCGCCGAAGCGATACAGAAAAGACTGCATTACTGTGATTCATATTATAAAGATCGAAAAATTAAAAATTACCGTCGGTTCAACGGCAATTTAACAAAATGACACAAAAACCGGTTTCGTTATCTCATATTTGTTTCCATGGTCTCCAATTCGACAATATATCACCAAATGATTGTCAGTCTGAGACGATATATTAGTTTTGCATTGAAATAAGTAATTAATAGCTACAAAAAATGAGTAAACAGGCTTTTCAGAACAATCGATGGAAAACAAAAAGGGAAGTGCACAACTGGAACGTACGCACACCCCACATGCGAAACCTTCTACAGCTTACCATTTTTGAGTTATGACTTATGAGAGAGATATAAGTACATCCAGCTGCAGGAAACAACGCAATAATTAACTTGTTTGGTACCGAATGCAGTATTAAAAACTCTTTCAGGGGTGACTAAAAACTAAAATAGAAATTCATACTGAAATTTAAGTAAACAATTTTATATGAAAACAATAACTCCTTTACTTTGTATTAAAAAGTAAAACAGCAAAGGTCCTTTTTTTTTTTTTTTTTTTTTCAAAAACATCGGCCAATTCCATCGGCTTTTCGGTGTATTTTAAGGCCGATGGGCCGATGTTTCCTGCAAGTTTGCATCGGCCGCCGATGCCGATGGCTAAATTATTGAACCATCGGCGCCGATGCATCGGCCAGGCCGATGCATCGGTCGAGTCCTATAGAGAGGTGTAAGGTTCAAAAGCATGAACATTTGGAGCATGTCGAGAAAGTCATGGAGGTATATCTCTATTTATATATCCCCCCCCCCCCCCCCCCAATATTTAAAAAATCATCAAAACCTATCCCTTTTTTCTCTAGGGTTTCTTGAACAATTTTTTCATTTATTTTTCGGCATAAAACCAGAATATTGGACTCACTCCTACGAGCCCCATAACCCAAAAAAATTTACATTGAAAGTCAAGAGTCGGATCACATGTCTTAAGTAAAGAACCTTCCCGTATTATTCAACTTACATTCCCAGATATGATTAAAAATGAACTTTGATATGCCTATAATATAGCATTGATGTACTATATTATTTATATTTCTGGGGGTGCTCTGCTACCATTGTTTTTCACTATATCAAGAAGTGATGACCAAAGGATTTTTCAGGAGCTGTTGTCTTTATTCTGACGAAAGTTTTTAACGGAACCGTTGATTTCATTTATGAATCAGTGTTCTCAGTTTTTTGAAGATTGTTATTCTCATGCTGAGAGTTTTTTATTATTATTATTATTATTATTATTATTTTCCTAGATTAATGTCTTTTCAGAAATGGGAATTTTTGGGAGTTCCTTTTTTCTGGAAAATGAAGTCAGGACTGTTTTCTTTATTTTAATGTCCCAATTTCGGCTATATTTCTTATTTATTCGAGAGAAAATTTTAGTCATGCATAACGCGATTTCTTCGTCAAGGAACGGTGTAAACATTGGGGTAGCCCACGCAGCAAATTTCAATATGTATTGGGATTTTTAAATGCAGCGCTGACTTTATTTTAGAAGTTGTCCTCTTTCTTTTAGGGACTAACGTCCTTGCTGCAATGACAATTTTAAGGAATTGTTGTCCTTATTGTAAAGGGAACTTCAAATTTTTTCTCTTTTATCCACGCCTGAGGGTTGAACATGTGTCACTAGACCTCGCTTTTTTAGAGGTAGACGGTGCGACGCAGGGCAACGACGTAGATAGTAGTTTATAAAATCATTTCAATAAAAATACTGAAATATGCATAATATTCCTAAAAGTTGTCGCTTTCTAGGAGTTGCCCTTCACTGAAATCGGAGTCACAGTGATAACGAGTTTTTTTTCATGCATGAAATAGTTAAATAAAAGCCGCGATTCTTTTTCGTAGGAATATACAGTATGTGCGGTTTTCAGCTAATCGATATTCAACTGGAGTGTGTATTTTAATGAAAATATTTCCTCTTCGGGAGGGGGAGGTTGAAGATTTTTATTTATTGTAACTGCATCACATATTTCCACTAAATTATTTTTCTTTTGAGAAGGCGGACTTTTAAAACATGGTTGTTGTAATTGTCATCATCATTTCTTAGAATGTTTGCTCTTTTGTCGCCTTTTTTCCCGTCTTTCTCAAAAATTACGCTCTTTCCTTGAGAAGAGGGCGTATCTAGTAGGGTGCAAATCTGGGTCCTACCCGAGGCAGCAACTTCTGCAGAGAGGCAAATTAGAACTATGAAACTTGATACAGAAACTTGAAAGGAGGTGGGTAAGGGCGGCAATTCCATGATTTGTCCCGCCCGGCGCGGAAAAATCAAAGATCCCTGCCTTCAGCTTCAGATCCTACGTGAGAGCCGAAATCGAAAGAAACACCTTTCGCAACTTCCAAATAATAACGCGGTGCGGTCCTAGTACTTCCTACCCTTTCGAGAACGGAAAAAAGAATCGTGTTTTATTTTTTTTCCCTTTAGCTGCTGTTTAAAACTTCTCTCTTTTCCTCTTTATTTTTTTAAGGCTTATTGGAGAAGGCCAGACCCCGATTAGGCCTCAGGGATAAAGAGGAAGACGCCACAACGTAAGTAGGTGGAGAAGGTAGGTCTCGAAGGAGGGGATTTCAAAATGTGCCTTTTTTTTTATTATTTTTTCTTGGATGGTTTCGATGTTTGGTCACAATCTTGAGGATTTTTTCGACCTTGCTGGTTTGGCGGGTTTTCTTTTTGATTTTCTTGATTCATTTTTGTGGGGGTTGTCAGAACCGGCCGCATTAATTTTAGATCATGTTTTATATATATATATATATATATATATATATATATATATATATATATATATATATATATATTATTTAAGTGTATTTTCCTTTTTAATTCTGTCCGCATGTTCTTAATGCCCACTCCGATTGTGTAATGGAAGCGAGGTCAAGAAATCGCTTTTTTGTTTCTGTCGGGTATTTGGGGGAGATTTTGATAAGGCGGTTTAGCTATCTGAAAGTGATGCTCCATCGTGTCGTGCACACACATTCCTAATTCGGGTCATTCCATAGAAATGTCAACCTCAACCTCAGAAATTTTTTTACCACAAAACCTTAATTGTGACCTATCATTTCATTCAGCATACTTTCTAGTGCATAAATCCAGTAACAGTTTGCAAAAATTTCATTCGGTGTTTTTCTTCTGGCTCTAAACGTGCGAGGTTGTAGAAAAGGCTTAGTATGTGCAAAAAACATGCGTCTACGTTTTCTTGTCTAATGTAAAAAATTTTGCAAATTTTTAAAAGAACTATGTTTATCCTAAATAATCAGATGTTGACCCAATAAAATTGACTGTTCTTTTTGCATACATTATAAGATAAGTATTTCAACTAATTTGGTTATTTCACAGAAAATATTTACGTTACGTTAGTCACGAAAATGTACTATTTTCTGCTTAAAAGCTAAACCAGATGATTGAACCAAACAGCACTTTTTATTTTCTTATATCTGTGTCATATCTAATTAAAAAGTGCAAAATATTTATTTTGGTATCAGTAGATATAAAATATATTGGTGTGACTAACGTAACAGTTTTGCATGTGACCTAACGTAACATTTTAAAAATGACTGCTAATATTTAAAACTTATTTAATTTAATGTACATTTTCATGAACAATTTTGAATATGTAGGCATTCTGGTATTGATTAAAAAATATAAAGGGTGAAAAATACCAGTAATATTACATTGCAGACTTTCTGTTTACTTAGAAAAATCCTTTTCTAAAGGTCTTTATAAAGATACTTCCAATTTTAAAGAATTATTAAAAAAGAAGAAAAAGGTGAGTAAAGCAAAATGAGTATTCTGCTGAATGTGCATTCAACACAAGAATCCAAGCTTAAGAATTAAGATAATAGAAATACAGTGTTAACAAAGGATAACGTCTCTATGTTTTGGAAAATACATCTCCACCAATTATTAACATGAAGTAATGGGCTGCTCGTTGGAAAACATTTGAAGATGTTACATCATGATACAGTGACAAAAAGTGCTGCGGTCATATATTTCAGAAAATGCAAGAATGATCATTTAGAAATTCAAACATTTGCGGTGATATGTGGAATTAAAATGCATTCTCCAAAAACGTTCGAATATTTTTTTTCAATATTACATTTTAATTCAAAAGCATGCGCAACACTATTCGTTCGATGAATCAGTAAACCTTAAAAAATAATATGCCATTGAAAAGTACTACGGAGTTTCTTATAAACGATAACTAGTTATATCGGCAGAATACTAGAATTCGGTGAAACTATCAACTTGCATAAAGTTAATTTTTTAAAAGAGAGAATATTTAGGATTTAATAACCCAAGAATGATGTCATTCAGTTTGTAAAAGCAGTTTTTTTTATTTGTTTAATTTTTTCTTCGCACATTCAAATTGAGTTAATTAAACTGAATCCTTCCATTCAATTTCTTACACTAATATAGAAAAAAAAGTAAAGAAAGAACCATAATGCAACACAAAGAAGGTTCCTAAAAAGTGTAAAAGTAATATCAGAGCAAGATATTAATTATAAAAAGTGTTTTTATATGCATTCATTGCTTGTTATTCGATTGTTACGTTAGTCACGTTACGTTAGTCACACACAGTTTTTCGTAAAAGTACCATTAAGGGCCAAAAAAGATTCATCTGTAACAAATCTGTAGTACATTTTAAAAAATAGATTTTTTACCTCTTACAAATATATCGGCCAATTTTAAATGCCTGCGTAAGTTTCAGAAAAATTTGCCTCGTAACATAAGCATTGTTTCTCAGGGTTGCAAAAATGTTACGTTAGTCACAATGCCTTTTTTGGTGAAAAAACACCTGTCAGCGCTTATTTTGCTTCAAATTCTTGGTAGAAATGAAAAATAGTGACCTTGTACATTTTAAATCTGCATATTAAACCAAAACACATTTATTTTTACTCCCGGTGTAAGTAAAAAGAGTTTGAAAATCAGCTGCGAATGTTACGTTAGTCACTATGGAATGACCCATTCGTAAATTACCTTTCTTGTGTTCTTTGCTTTTTATTCACGAAGGCCAATACATTCTCGAGTTGAATGTCTTTCAAAAAAAAAAAGTAGGCTTTCAAATGTTTTTTTTTTCTTCCTCTTTAATTTTTTTTTTTTTTTTATTGGTAATGCGTTGTATCAAGTAAAATTTAAAACCAAATTAAATTCGTTTTTATTTTTATGACAGAAACAGATTTTTTTTTTTTTTTTTTTTCATTTTTGCCATGCACAAATTTTTAGTTCTGTCTGAAAAGAACGACACCTCTTGAGTAAAGGAGTCGGGGAGTTTAAAATTCCCGAGTTTTTCGGCGTCTGTCATTTTCCCACCCGAGTCCGCAGCTCTGAACGGTCTTAAGTTAAGTCCATTGCAAATTGAAAACTATTTAAGTTCGCATAGATGCATCAAAGTTCACGGAAATTGAATGTTTTTTACAAATTGACTTGACTGTGTTAACGAAATATTTTACCCTTATTTTATTTCGTTTCTTTCTTTTTTTTCTTCTTCCTTATCTATAACAGCATTGCTCATTTTATTCATATCAGTAAATTGGCGATAAACTCCCCGGGCCTGTTTGGCGAAATCGTTAGTTAAAGTGCTGGTAAAAAGCAATTTCACGTTTTTCAAATTCCTTTTAAGTTGTCCTTTTTCCAAGTAATCCATCCTATTCTTCTATGCTTTGCCGCATCAGTGAGAAGCAAGAAATTTGCAGATAATCAGTACAAATGATAGGAGAACCTCTTCTCTGCTCTGTAGTAAAAAGTAGTACTAGTAGCTCTAGTAGGTGCTGCTTGCTGCACGGCATGATTTGGAAATTTTTTTAAATGAAAACCTATCTAGGATCTGAACTTTAAACGCGACTTCTCGAAACTTCAAAAAATCCACTTACATACCTTTGCTTCTCACGGTCTCAAATGTCGATTGCTTGTGGATGGTGAAAAGCATTTTTCACCCTCACTTGTGATCTTTCTTTTATTTATGCGATGTATTTATTCATTTAAAAAAATGTCTGTGGGGTGGGTAGTAAGTTAGTCGAATGATTATTTTACCCCATTTTTAAAGACAAATTATAAGGAGAACGTTGTAAAGAGTGATGCGAGTTCGAAACCACCTTTTCCCACTTGTGACACAAAGCGATGCTTTTGCAACCCCCTCCCACCAGCCTCTTTCCGTGTTTTTCTTTACAAGAGTCATTTAAGGCTAGTAAATGGCATTATAGGATCTGATATCCAAATTATTACTTGCCAAATAGTTACTATTACTACTACTTCAAGTACTTATTTTGTAAACCTATGATTAATAGATAATTTCGTCTCTCAAAGTTTCTATCATTTTTCGTTATAAGTGATTTATCATGCTTTTTTTTATGCCGAGTTTGACCACAAATTCCGATGTGTAGTGATAGTAATTAACTACTAATCAACAATATTTTTTTTCGCTTCAGCTATTTTTTGTTTCCGTACTCATAAAACTCCGACAAGTCTTTTTTTTTTTTTTTCTTTTCTTCATTTTCGAAATAGGAAACCTCACTCTGCTATCTCTTAACTTAATTTTTTTTTCTACCCCATAATTCTGATAAGAGCTCTTAACTCTCAATTGAAAACACTTTTACTCTCCTGCGCTGTAATTTAGGAAAACCGCATATTCTGATAAGATGCTGAATACTAAAGCAGTTCAGCTTTTCTTTTTTAATTCATCACGAATAAGAGATCACTTTGTAGGTATTTTGCTTAAATCTATCCTCCCTGGAGTTATGAGTTCAGTGTCAGAGCAATTCCGATGATGGATTGGTGTCACTTAGTGTCACTTCGTCGTATTCAGACGGTGACAAATTTGGAAGGAAAACGGCGAAACCTGTTCTTTTTTTAAAGAAAACATCATTCACTGAATGACTTAAACGCATAAATTTTAGAGTGTCTATTTGGAAGGGGTCTTGATAAAGTTGCTATTTTGAATAATCTAGCCTAAAGGTATTAACTTATTTTTTGATAATTTATATCGCAAGATGAGATTATAGGTTCTCATAACGTCTAATGCATATTTAGTGGGAAATGAACGGAAGACCAGTTCGATATAATTGGAATGCCCTCATCCTTCTGAAAAAGAAGACAACTCGTAACTTCAGATAATATATATACTACCCGTCTACCTTCCTAATCGAGAATGACGATATAGTTCTTGCCACTGAGCGTATTTCTTAATATTTTTTCGAACGCCTTTAATAGTTGCCCTTTTTTTTTCCATCTCAGTACATCGAAATATAAATTCTTATTTAAGGGGGCAATCGTTTCTGGTCAGAATGCTCCGTAGCATTTGGCAAAGAGGGGGGGGGGATGTATTGTTTATGTACATTATGTTGTATATTTTGTGTGCTTAGTGATGGCAATTATTAATCCATCTCAAAAGTGCATAAAAAGAGCTCCGTGAAATGAAATATATTTTAAAATGGCTGTTAGTTAGCTTCCTTGCAGGAAATTGTATAATTGGTATGAACTCTAAGTTTCTTTAAGTTAGACGAATATAATAAATCTGAAACTCACAAGATCTAGAAATGAGAACTGGTGCTTTGTACTTAAAAAAATAATTATGTAAGTAAATGCATAAATACATTAATAAAAATGCGTTGGAGCCATTCTATTAACAGAGACGGATTACACTCATTATATAACGTATGTTATAATGAAAGCCCAAGATCTGGTAACTGTCAACATTGGCCGATGAATATCAACATTGATATACCTAAAATATGGGCGAAAGACTGAGTCATACCGGTAAATCGCCAGTGAAAGTGGACATTCTCCGATTTCTTTCTTTCGTGGTAACATATATAGCTAGATTCATTCAAATTCGGGAAATTATAGAAATTTCTCTTTGTGGTTAATTATTATTTTTTTAATTCTTGAGGGTGCCTTCATCAGAATGGATACGTCGCAACGTTCCATTATGCGAGTTATGTAGTCGAAATACGAACTCCGGAAGTGCTGTGGAATATTCAGTTAACGATAATTGTCCCCTTGGCCTAGTGCTAAAAGGTAAAGATTAGTTGAGAAAAATAGTTTCTACAAGGAAAATATTAAGTTTTGGAGAACTTATGGGCGTTTTGAGGAATGTCAAGGAGAGGGTTAATTGTCTAGGTGTGTGTGTGTATGCATACAATGCATGTATGTATGTGTACGATAATGTACTTTGTAATTTCATTCAGAGCTGTCAATCGTGTCAAGTTACTGGTCAAAATATTGACATACTAACGCAGGCACAATGCGCCCGTGCAATAGCAAACAAAAATGCTTTTAAGATGACAGGAAATAAGGATCCCAGCTGTTTCCATGGTTACGTTTTGCGGCATCCGTTTAGGCTTGGAGCGAACTCGGGAATTCATGCATAAAATTCATCTTTTGAATGCTTTTCGAAACTTGTGTCATTCCTTTGTATTGTCCTTTTCTGTACTTTTTTTTTTGACTTGAGGAGTTACTTTGCTTCGAGGATAGTCGAGAAGACAAGTTGGTGTCATGAAATACATCTTTTTAACATCATTTTTGATAGATTTTTTTTCCTATTATTTATTTATGCTACTTCAAATGTACAGATTAATGTTTTGAGTTGTTAGAATGATTTTATGTGTCTGTGTGTTAAAATGCTCTTCGAACTTTTCTTTTATCTATAGATTTTGCAAATCTGGCTGTTCTGAATGATTATGAAGATGGATATTTGTATGCAACCGATAGAAAAGTTACAGTTTTAGTATGGTGTATATATGTATATGTATGCGCCTCTTAATCTGTTGGTAAGATTTCGGCAATTTATAATCTGCATCCAGTTAGGTGATCAGGACAAGTTTTTGGAATTTTAACTTCCTTGGATAAACTATTGGTGAGCATTTCCGATTGTGATTACTTTCAGACTGTATTGCCAATAGGCTTTTATGTCACATCCGTGTGTTTTTAAATGCAAGTGCTTTGTTCAGTGCAGTTGGTGGTATGTGAAGGTTGAGTTTTGGAAAATTGAAAGTGAATTATGTTGTTGATAAGTTGCCGGCTTTGATTCTCGTTTATTTGTAGATGATGATAAAAGCAAGTGTTGAGTAATGTTCCTTTGCTTTTCCTGTTTGTGGTTTGCATTGTGTAGAAAGCAGTCAATTTTCGAGTTCAAGATGAATTGAATGTTTTAGGTTGAAATATGTGAAGAACAGGTTATTTGTATCAGGTACATAAATGATGATTCACTTGCAGATATTTACTTTCTGAGGTTTACTGAAGATGGAAATTATTTATTGTCCCTTACCCTCTTTTTTTTCCTCTGAAAGTTGACATTGAAATTCTTTGTTAATAATTGTTATTTGTTAAATCTCTTTTATTCTTCAAGGATAGTAGAAAACAACAAGAAATTGCCTATCAATTGAACTGGCTCTCTTTCTGTTTCCGATTTTATTATTGAAAATGTGTGAAAGAAGTATGCTTTTTAAAACGAATGCTGGAGGGAGATTGTGTATGTTTCGAAAATATTTTATGTTGGAAAATATTGAAAATAGATATTTTATATCGGGTTTGCGAATGATGATTTAAGAGGCTATTGAGCAGCAGATATTGTTAAGTGTGTTGGTACTACTTGAAAAAACACCTTACGTGCCTGATGTTTCTATGCCGAATCAAAAACAGCTTTTGCCGGTTGCGAACTCATTCTCCTCATGGATTTTTTGATGACGTCAAATATATACGAGTTTGTGAAATATTTTTGTTGCCAACTCTCCCGATTCATTCGGGATACTCCCTAATTTTGATGCCTTCTCCCGAATTCCCTACTGAAGTAAACGTTTCCCGAATTTTTATCAAAATAACGAAATTCCCGAAAAAATAAGATTTTCAATGATTAGAATTAGGAAACATTTTCTTAATAGTAAAACATTCGCAATCTACTAAAAATACGGTAAAACGTTCCCGATGTTTTATTAAAATTTTTACCGGCTGCAGGGAATGTTGATTTACTTATAAGAGAAAACAAACTTATACCTCTTGTATTATAACCTACCCACCCCCCTTAAAACTGTAGATTTCAGGTTTTATACAGGCTTAATTCAAAAAATTTCTACTGAAATTTAAAAAATCCCTTTCACCCTCGAAACTTTGATCGTGAAGTGTATTGCCAAGTCTTCCGAATTTTATCCCCAAGTCTCTGAATTTTCATTATTTTGTGTTGGCAGCTATGGCATATAATGCCTACGACATTCAAATTCTTTTGAACCGCAATTTTTTAAATTTAATAAGATGTAAATTCATTTTGTGACTAAATTTACAAGGAAGGCGTAAGTTTGAATTTTTTAAGTAATAAGTCTCTAACGCTTCTTAAATTTTAAGAAGTAGTAAATAATTTTCGTCATTGTTTTGATATTTGTTTTCTCTTTGATGGGTCAGTCAAGTTCTTATTGATAAAATTGATTGTTTTGTGTGTCAAGTAATAAATGAGTAAGAACATTTTTAATGTTTTTGTTACAAGTTTTCATGGCTGATAATCTTTCGAAGATTTTTTCCTCATTATTTAGCATTAGGTTCTCATTTCAAAGAGGATCGAGAGATATACCTTTTCAATTTCGATATACGCATGTTTGATTTTATATAATGCAGCCAATAACTATTTGTCTTTTTTCTTTACTACAATTTTCAATCGTATGAATAGATTCACTGTTCTCAATTTTTGATAAGTAGATCCCGGATTATATGCACAGTAAAATCATTAAAATATGCGTGCAATGCACTAAAAATTCCTAAAATGTATGCTAAAAGTTTTTTATCCACGCTAATGAAAAATTTCTCATCTGAATAAAAGCACGAAATGCCTTTCTGTATTCGCAATTTTTACATAGTTAGCGATAAATTTTAATGTTTGGCGATAATAAAGATATAAATAAGCACAAAAAATCTTGACGACCCGCGAAAAACCTGCAGGTTTCCCAATTTTTTTCTTCTCTAAGAACAAAAATGTCTTTTTCTTTCTTCACTGTAATCTTTCTTTAATGGAAAAGAAATCTTGAAAGTGAATTAAAAAAAGCTGTGCTATGCAGTTATTTTGAAAAATTGCTGTTTTTATTACGTTTTTATGCATTAACGTAAAATAAGCAAAAACTAGCAATTGCATTTGCATGTAATCCGTGCTTTATTTATTAACTTAAAAGTTAGGAGAGTTTTTTTTTTGTTTTTCTGTTTTCTCCGTTTATAAAAAAAAGAGGGTTTATGATGCATCCAAAATAAGTAAAGTTGTTACTAATCTACAACTGAGACTTATAAATGAGAGAGCTGAAACTTGGCTAAACGTGAACGTGTTGACTTTGGAGGGAATAGTTACTAAAAGCTTGACCACGGAGAAATGATGGATGATCTCGGAGCGCAAACATCATTTGTTAACTGGTAGAATCAGCCAGAAAGCGCCGAGTAGTAAGAGGCTCGTTCTTCGCTGATTTTATGTTTACGAAATAATAACAAACAACCTATTTCAAATGATACAATTGATGTTTCCTCTTCAAGGTCGTCCACCATGTCTCCGTGGTCAAGCTTTAACTAATACAAGATATAAGGACCAATGTTTTAAGTACCATATGTAAAACAAAAAAAAAATTTTTTTTTCAGTTAGTGACCTTCCAGACGGCATACGTCCAATCTATGATCCAATTCGCTTTAATATAACTTAATTTTTTGGGGGCACTGATTCTCATTCAAAAGTAGTGTCGAAACTGGTGTATAACAAATATATTAATGACTCGTAGAGTCAATGAACTGCGTCAGTTTCTGTAACTATTTAAATATATGAACAAAAAAAAAAAAAAAAAAAAAAAAGAAAGAAAGAAAGAAAAAAAAAAAGAAAAAAAAAAACCTATTCTCACACGGGGAAAAAGTGAACTTCATGTATGTTTCTCCATGTGGGAACTTTTAAATATTCTAAGGGGGCATGTGCCCTGGTTTTCCGGTGAAATCGATGGCCGTGTCTGTTTATATTAATATACAGTATAATTCTACGTTCATTAGACAATCTTCGAAATGCGTTACAGTTTGTTAAAACATTTATTCTTTGTATTAGTAAATTGGTATGATGGTCGAAAGTAACGTTTTGAGCCTCTAGCACAGAAAAGCTTTACATCATCGTAAAGCAGCACTCGGATTCAGAGGGTGCGTCATGCCCCCCCCTCCCCCTTAACACTACCAAAGAAAGACTAAAATTACTTTTTGAACCCTTAAATTTTCAAAAAGTTTGGCGGGAGAATGCAGGATCCTTTAATATTACACTTATAACCCCACTACCGATTTGTGCGTCATAGTATTTCAATACTGGCCTTCTCTAAGTTTAGAAGTTTGATACAATAACTGCTCGACATTGTGCGTTATACATGCTTGGTGTCGTCGAGAGAGTGATTGGCTCACACTTAAAAGATGTCGGGCATTTAGCGCACATTTCGGGCCACAATGTATACTGCCGTGCTAAGCTCATAAGCCGTGCAGCGGAGCTCAAAATGAGAAACTGCTCCTTCAAGTTTTACGCCGTTGCATATATTTCGTTGAGATTCCACTCTTTCAGAATTAAAAAAATAAAAAAAAAAATATTTCTAATTCAAAAATTAATGTTAAGGGTCGTTCTCCAGAAAACCTAACTTTTGAAGGCAAATATTTTTCAATATCGAAACCTTTTGTGTTCTTTTTTTTTTCTTTCTTACATGAAAGTGTTACCTACTAGAAGTAACCACGAACAATGGCCCAGCTAAGTTCAAATTATTTTACTCATAAATAAAAAAAAAAAAAAAAAGCCTTGTTCACGGAAATTTAAAAAAAAAAAGAAAAAACTTTGAATGTTTAAAAATAGAGACCAATTTAATATCAAAGTAATAATTTTGTTAATTGTGCAAACAATCAGCTATTTTAATGATTAGTGGGAATATAATATTAAGCTCTCTTAATTAAAGTATGGCTTAATTAGTATTTTCAAATGTATGTTAAAAAATCGTATTTAGTAAATCTTAGGATATACTGGCAATTTATAATTTTGGTAGAATGCCTATTATTGATGTATTTCCCCTCTATCAGTTATTTTCACCTCAAAAATAATGACATTGATAAGGTCTCACCGAGGTGAGGATCTTTCCATTAATATAGGCATAATAGATACATTTTGCCTGGAAAATTATTTTTTCTTTGTTGCTACAATCTGCACAGGTTAAGCATATGAAAACATGTTCACTTCTTTTTTTTACATTAATTTACATCCCTGAAATTCAAGTTCACGGAGGTGAGAAGTCTGAATAACCACACCAAGTTTTTTAAGCAAAATCAATCTTCTTGTTTTTTGACAAAAATCTGACAACTTCAACTATGCCTGAAAATAAACAAGGGGGCTCCCTTGTATCATGGAAAATAAAATTTGATGTCATTTCTGCCACGTGTTAATGAAGAATGGCATTTTGTGTTTAGGTAATGGAGGTGAGGATTTATTGTGTGACATGACTCCTTGTACTTCTAAAACGAACTAAAACACAGTATTAAAAGATTAAATATACTTAAACAATTAGTATTTGAGGCACTTGTGAAAAGAATAATAAATAAGTATATACTTTTAATTAAACAAGTTATTAAGCAACATAAACAGTCACACAAGGTGTGTGACATGCCACGGAGGCGAGAATTCTAATGTTGTGAACTAAAAATATACTAAAATAAAAATTGTTGGCAGATGAAATTAGAAATCATTGTTCAATGAATTGTTCCTTAAAGTTTTTACTGTAAAAGGCGTGTGACAGAAAAGTTACTTTTTGAAGAATAACCCTTAAACATTGTACATTGGTAAAATATGTTTGAAAGAACCATCTCGTGACAATAACTCAATTTGGATAAGAGGTGCAGACTGCAGATAAGACTCGTGCTTAGCACGGCATTTTAGTTAAGTACCTAAGACTTCAATTGAGTTAATTGATGTGTCGTCGCTTTTTTAGTATTTATTGTAAACGTAACTTACTGCAAATCACGTAGCGATGATAAAAAGACATCGCTACGTGTTTTGTAAGTCAAAAAACAGTTTTTTTTTGCCTCGATGCATCATTTTCGTCCATGCATTCTTATGCATGAAAGAAAAAGAAGGAAAACAAATACAGCCGAACCTCCATATATCGAACTTCCACATATCAAAATTTTCTATACATCGAAATTTTAGCAAATTTCTATGTTCATTACATAGAAAAATTGTTTCTATATATCGAAATTTTTTTCGAGACATACGTAGATTTTTTTTCCACTTCACACTGTTTGTCTCATGAAAAATGAAAATTAGGGGAGAAAATTATGTTCACTAAAGGTTGCTACCAAACTCATAAGGAATCTGGGGTTGAGGGCTGTGTAGATAGGTCGTTGCTCCGTTCTGGAGTTCTTAAATTCCCTCAAGTTTATTTCAGCTCTAAATTGTAACCAGTAACACTGTAAAATCAGTTTCAGATTATCCCTTTTGTCTGTTGATTATCATTCCTAGTTTTTTAGCTTCAGTATAAATCAGTCAAGTGAAGTAGATTGATCTTTTACTTTTCTCTCGATTACACTGTCAAAACGAAACCCCCATAATGTTGCGAATCATGTTAATTGCAGAAGAATGAAGATGTATGACGGCGCAAAAATGTAATTTCTGTTATTTTTTTATTTTTTCAACTTTCATTTAATCCGTTGCTCGTATAAATTAGAAATTGGGTTTTATACACGAAAATTAGCTTTAATTTTAGTGATTTAGGAGATTTGTACGATAAAATTAGACCGTTTCTATATATCGAATTTTTTTCCGGAAATTTGCTACTTCGATATATCGAGGTCCGACTGTATTGTTTCGCAATTTGTACCACCCTTCAAAGTTTGTCTCCATGACTATATGTATTTTTCATGGTGTAGATTACGCCACAGAGATTTTTTTTTTTTGGGGGGGGGGCTAATTTAAAAGGGGTTAATTAAGAGGGGTAATTTAAGAGGGGATATCTTATTCAAGGAGGAAGGGCTTTCCTTTTCGGGTATGTTCAGTAGAATTCAAGACGGGAGTGCGCCATCGCCCCGCTTGCTGTTGACTCTCAGCCAGGAGTAGAAGTTGTCGAAAGAAGATCAAGATTAATTGCGATCATAATATCCGTATGCCACTTGCAGTGCCTTGACTGTTGACTGTTGCTAGCACGATTTCAACTGCAGGAACTGGTTAGAATTGTATTTGTCGACATATGTAGGACTGTAAATTATGTGTAAATATTCAAGTCTCTTACAATTAAATACTTAAAGCAATAAAAAGCTTGTTATTATTGCCAGCACTTGCATCAACACACACACGTACATATATATGTATGATGTATGTCGCTGTGAAAATCCGAAATCTGGAAAATGTCAACACCAGCCGGTGAATATCAACATTCACGTACCAAAGATATCGGCGAAAGACCAAATGTTTCCGGGGACGCACCGACGGGGGTCGACATTTTCCATTGTCGGTCTTTCACAGTAACGTACACACACACACACACACACACACACACATATATATATTATATATATGAGACCCAGGAGTGAATTGGTGCCGGGACGCTGTTCCGGTACTGCTTTTCTGAGAAAATAAATTTCGCTTTCACATTAAATTGACCATGACTCAATATTCAATCCACGTTCTGGTACTGGAAAATTTACGAACTCACCCCTAATATGTGTATATATTAGTGAACTTAGTGCTGTTATATGTACAATTTCTTCATTGTTAAATCTTAAATTTCAGAGTAAAAAATCGCACTCATGCAGTGTGATTTGAATGAAAGATGTCTTTTGAGCATGTTGCTCGAGTGAGGACTGAAAAAAATGTAACCCCGCTGTTTTCAAATGACACGCGATGTTATTTTTGACTCGGCACCGTGGGAGAGAAGTATTAGTGAAGAGAGGATCGTCGTAGAAATTGGCTACGGGTGTGTAGTTATTTTAGCCTTGGCTTTTCAGTTTAAAAAACAGAAATAAATAAAGAGCGTTTAGAGATACCGAGCATAATTGGACCGGGCAGAGTGGAGTGCTTAAAAAAATGGAGTTGCTAAAATTATGTAAAAGCTTCATTTGCAGGTCTTGCTATGTAAGAAACTAGCTGCTTCGAAGAATGGGCTGTTAAAAGGGAGATTTTCCTTTTTTGTTTATAATTAGATTCAACGCATGTAAAGAGACAAAAGTTTAACGTGAGAAAAATGTGCACTCTTGGCATGTTTAGAGTTTTAGTCTTGTAGCTCCGAATTTGAGACTCTACTGTACAATCCGACAGAATTTCAGAACTTGCTTTTAGGAGGGAAAGTAAATCTAGTCGCTCCCGTTTATTGCGAAGCCGTATATAGCGAAGTAATGGCTGTAGCTTAATAGTTTCAATTCCCCTTCAAGCTCTACTGCGTATTATGTAACTTTTTATAACGAAATTACGGCTGCAATGAATTTTTAATTAAATATTTTTAAGGCTTCAAATTACTTTAATGCTGCAGTGAAAGTCTGGGTTTAGAGCATTAAACCTGGTTCCATTTTATAGAATCGTTGTTATGTCAGCAGCAAATCAATTATTGTGCATTCATGAGGAGAAGACACTTCGGCACGCCTTCCCGAAAGCAGAGCTAATTTTAGCGCGGGGGTGATCGCTACCGCTTGCGATTGAGACAACCCTAACTTTGGCGGGCATTTAAATTTGCGAAAATTTCTTTGTGTTCTTTCCTTTCGTTTCTAGCTTCGCGTAATTGTCGTTTACGGGGAATCTTTACCTTTTAAACTGAAAATTTCAGAACTATAAATATTGTATTTACAAAAAAAAAAAAAAAAAAGGTATTTTGTTTTCCAAATGAAACATTTCTATTAAGGATAGGCTTTCTGAATTTTGAACGATATCCTTTTAAACACTTACGTCCTATATTCGAAATTGCAAGTGCGCTGATAAAAAAAAGGGGGGGGAGGCAGAAAAATATCATTGCCACACAGACTGTTGCATTGAAATGCTTAAGGGTTGCGTTCTTTTTGAAGACTTAGTACATCTCTCTCCATCTCCCTCTCTCTCTTCTTAAGGGGGGGGGGGGAGATGACTCAGAAGCTCTCAGGGGCTGGGTCTTTGATGCTTCTGTATGGATTGTACAAAATTTCAGATCAATTAGAGTGGATATACAATCAGTAGATCTACAGTAGCAGTTATTTTTAAAAAATGCTGAAAACATTATTCGAACAAAAGTTGCCCCCCCCCCCACACACACAAAAAAAAAAAAAAAAAAAAAACCTGGTTGAACCAAAGGCGGGAACTGGCCAGTTGTTCCAGAAAGGATTTACATGTGAGAAATAAAAGTAAATGAGAAAAAAAATCAATCTGAAATATATTAATGCAATTGATTATTAAAATCAAGATTATTTCTCTATGTATTGCATGAGAATGTTAATGCTTAGAAATATGTAATAATTTTCGGTGCGTTATAAAAAGTGACTTTGATTTGAATACTGTTTTAAAATTATAAGTTCATCGGTAGGGCCGCCTTAAGAGATGACGAGTACTTCCAGGGCGAGTATTTGCCAGCTGGGGGGGGGGCTAATTAACTTCGTTTCTATGGGGGGGGGGCAGAAACGAAGTTAGTTATAACACTTCAGTACAACAGTAGCTTAACGTCCACTTGCTATAACGAACGCTTTTATTTGAACCAAAATGTGTGAAGTCACATTTCTTGTAATCCCCTCCTTCCCCCTTGGGACTAACTATCAGAAGTTCATGAAAATCGAACCCTCCCTCCCTACCCCTTTCAAGCGTAACATCATTTGTGAACGGCTCCTTAGATTTGCTCTAAGTCACCAAAATCGCACTAACAATTGTTTTAAGGGAAAAGACCGGCTCCCCCTCCCCCTGAATAGCGCTAGTCACAATATTTTTAAGATCATGTATGTTTTTAACAAAGAATCATATTGCACCCCGGCAAGAAAAGTGACACAATTCAAAATTTGGAAAACCGCACCGGCTACTGATTTAAATTCTAAATTTAATGCTCTTTCTCGACACAAAAATCTCAAAGTTAGCTTACCTAAATGGTGCGGGGGGGGGAGCAATGTGCGATACATTGAACAACTGAATAGGTTGACTATAGCAATGTTTCTTGCTAAAAATTACGCCTTTTACATTCAGAGTCAAGGACGGATCCAGAGACTATTCAAGGAGGGGGCGATTGATTTCACACCTTTTCCCTTTTATAAATTCACAAACCTCCGCTCCATCCCCCCTTCCAAACACCATGAAAGATCGTCTCATTTCAGTTATTTTGGGAGGGGGGGGGGACTTTTTTTTCTAAAAAATTGCAGAGGAGTGTACCAAACCACATCCCTTACCTTAACGCCATCCATCAAAGGTGTCCCATAATAGTTTCTCTTTTTTTTGGGGGGGGGGACTTCAATTTTCGAAACTTTCCTGAGAAGAACCCTTGCACCCTATAACCCTATTTAATATCACTAAAATCGTCTAAAATTGAGTTTTTGAGTACTTCCTACTAATTACTTTACTACTTTGAAATACTTCCTATATAAAGTTCGGATCCTTAAGCTTCGTAAAACTATTGAAGATAGGCTAAAACAATTTTCAACTTCAGTATCAAAAATATGCCGTGGAAGAGTTCTGCATCTCGATTCAAGGAAGGGGAGGTCGCCCCCAACGCCCCTCCCTTATATCCGTCCTTGTTCAGAGCTGTATTAGAATACGAGCAACAAATTTTTGCCTATTTTATGATTACTTTAACTTTTGTTTTGTTCCTTTTTTAATTTCTGAAGAATAAAAGTTATATTGAAAAAAAAAAATAGTACTAAAGTATTGAAATGTGCCACACAGAGTGCAACTTACCTACTGTGGCTTCCAAAATTATTCGTACGCTTTAAATGTGTGTGCTTAAAAATGAAGTGCCTATAAATTGAAATAGTAGTTCAATACTTTTTCATACTGTCTCTATATTACATCAACCCGACATTTTTTACAAAATATTTACTGTTTGAAATGGGCCAAAAACGAGGTGACATAGAAATATTTTCAGAAAAAATCGAAATTAAAGTTGTCGTCTGTCGTTTTCTTTTTTTTATTATTTTTTCAATGCAGTGGTTTGGGTGGTTGGTGGCAAAAATTAATACCAAAAGATTGTTTGGTATTAATTTTTGCTTGTTTACTTCAGAAATTCTACGAATTATTTTCAAAATGGGTAGCATTCGCAAAGTAACAACAAACGCAATTCGAAAATGTATTAATTCTTCATTATATGCGAAGTAAAACAGTTCGAAACATTGCAAAAGTAGTTCATTTATCCCATACTACTGTGTAATACTTAAAAAATAGCTTTAAAGAAGAAAATCGGATCGAAAATAAGGTGAGAAATGGCTGACCAGCAAAGTTAACAAAATGCAATCAGAGATTTATAATTAGAAAATGCGTTAAAACCCACGTTTGAGTTCTGTGAAAGTTTCAGCATAATAGAATGAAACATTTTCGTTCCAATTTCACCTGTAATTGTTCACCGTGTTTGCAGAAAATGTTTACTTTGTGCGAAAAACAGAAAGTTTAGGATTTCCTTTGCAAAATCAATGATAAATTAACCCGAAACGTATAGAAATACACTGCAAATCTTAACAAATGTAGCACACCTTTTCTTCGAGAGAGAAGGTGGGAGGTGATTTCTTAGAAAATTATAGAACACTCGTCTTCTTCCATTGCGATAACGATGGCCAACTGGCAACCTTTCTCAGTGTTGGTCTGAAGCCTCATCCCCAAAAGACGCATATAGAATCTTCCGATACCACGTGTTGGGGGCGTGGCCAAGTCTCAACTTCTGAAAAACGGACAATAACTGAAACCTGTCACAATTCAAGTATCGGTAATGGGGGAAAAAGACTTACTTTTAGGTTGTTTGGAACGTTTTTTCACAACAAAGACTTAAGTAAAAATTCTAGTTTTTGTGAATTTCTACAATAGTAATAAGCAACTGTCTTGACAAAATATTTTAGTAAAAGTAGAAGTGACTTAAAAGTTTTTTTTCTAATGGCTGCGTGCTTTACTCAGTGCCAATAGATTTACAGAAAATCTCTTTTTCACTCAAAATACTGAATTTATTAATTAAACTGTTCATAAACCAGTCAAGCGCCAAGTTTTGTAATTTTGAAAAGCATCTTTCCATTATATTAGAAATTTTGGTAGTGATTACAATGTTTTAAACTGAAAGGGACACATATTTAGGTATACAGTAAAACCTGTTTAAGTTGATTACTTACGGTGCAGTACTTTAATATTCAACTTAGACATGTGGTCAACTTACAAAGAGTTTGCTATAAAATTCTCAGCCAAATTTGGTGTAAATTGGTGGTCAAGATGGACAGGTGAGCAACTTACAAGGGTAGTCAACTTTACAGGTTTTACTGTATTTCTTCAAATGAAAACCTTTGCAATCCCTATTAAACGGTTTGATATCGTGATATAAATGTTTTCCTGAAATTAGAAATTTTGATGTTTGACTGTTTTTTGAAATTAACGATTTAATTCATCTAAATGTGCTGTTTGATAGTTCGTGTAAAAATCCGTCCACAAAAAAACTTTTACACAATTCTGCGTACAATATTAGAACTATGTTTTATGCTGCTTGCTTCTCTCTGCTAGAATCAAGATCGTGTAGTGTAGACAATTAAAAATGACTACAGTTATGCATGCATTCAACCATCCGCGAATATAACACAAGCTATCACGCAAACCACCCAGGACTTTAGCTTGCGTGCATTTAGTTCGCGACACTTTAACATTTAAAGCCGCTTTTGCTTTCATATGGTGGAATACTGGGAGGTGTGTCTTATTGACCGCGGCAAATCCTAATTCACAATATCGTTTTTGTCACGATACGTTCTATGTAAGGATGGGAAAAACCGAACTTAAACTTTCTGCTATTACAAATTTTGGTAGTAATTAAACTGTAGCAATACGAACGCTTTCGGCTTCTTAAATGTTTCTTAAATGTAATCGTAATTAGATCGTAATAATTTAATGATTTTCGATAATCGATACTTACAAAATAGTGAGTAAAAACCATTCGGTACTCCATTAAAAAAAGAAAAAAACTTAGACAATGATATAGTGCAGTAGCGCACCTCGCTGGTGATTTCGGGGGGGGGGGGGAGTCCTCATGGGACGGCGTGGGATCAAAAACTGAGGTGATATGGTTTTGGCGGTCCCTTATTTTGTGTATTATTGCATTACATAATATCTCCTTTGTGAAGGTAAGGTGAGGAGGGATACAAAGACCCACCCTCCGGAAATGTTTCGGAATTAGATTCAATAAAGCACGGTTGTAGTCTATTTTTGGTAGTGTTAAGAGGGAGGGGGGGGTAGTCCCCTCATTTCAAAATTTTCTAGGGAGTGGACAAAGGGTTTGTGTTTTGTATATTTTGTAAGGTAAAAACGTACGTACAAAAAATGACTCGTTTCGATATGCTTCTACAGTCCAGTGGGAGGTCGATTGTCCCCCCCTCCCCCCAAATCGCCCAACTGACGGGCCCGGGGGGGGGGGGGGTAGAACTCTTTACAGCGTTTTTCAAAATCTAAGTTCAAAAAACGCAATTTTAAACGATCTTTGATGATATTAGGCGGGTAGGGTTTTGGAGGCTCACCTCCGGAGTTTTTTTAAATCCGTATGGAACCCTAAAAAAAATTAAGTCTATCTCTAATGCTGTTGGGGGGGGGGGGGTAAGTGCGAAGTGAGAATTTTTTAACAATCTATTATTTAGAATTTGTGTTGAATTGTTTTCTGCGATACAGTACCAGGGGTCTGTCCAGGATTTTTCACAGGGTCCGTTTTTTGTGAAAAATCAAATAGTTTTGTGAAAAAAGAATTAATTTTTGTGAAAAATCGAAAAATTTTGCAAAAAAAAAAAAAATTGTTAAAACGAAATTTTAGAATTTAGAGGTGCACAAACTGCATCAATTAAACTTAAAGTTGAGTGTTTTCCTCTTCTATGGCGAGAAAATCATTCTGGATTTTTTTTCTGATATTTGGCGGGGGGGGGGGGGGCATCGCTCTTTCAAGTATCAATATTTATCTACCATTCTGCATTAGGTTAAATTATACTAGATATATTTCTGTACAATATTTAAAATAATTGTAACAAAAAATATAAATAAATAAAACAAAATTCAGAATAGGGTTCAGCATTCAACTTTTTGACCCCAGACACTCTTAAAAAGCACAGAATTTCGTTTAAAACTTTTAAATTCCGTGATTTTAAACAAAGATAAAAAGATATTTCAATTGTTTACCTCTTAACAAAGCGTAATAATCATCAAAAATTCGAAAAATCGGATTCCCATAGCGGATGCAAAGAGATCGCAATTCTCAAAGTGAAGGCATCAAAAGTATAAAAAACGGCTTGTAAAAGAAATATTTTTGATAAAATTATTTTAAAATTGCATTTTAGAGTCCTATGATAACATATCATTAATATCTGTGGACACAGTTGACCCCCCCCCCCCAAAAAAAAATAATAATAATAAAATAAAATAAACCATCTATTCAGCATTTTAATTTTTGACTCATAACAGAAAATGGAATTTTGCTTTAAAAACTTGAAATGAGAGTTCTAACAAAAATAAAGAGACTTTTCATTTATTTGACTCCTAATAAAGCGAAGTTAGCTTGAAAAAAGAACAAAATATGATCCTCATATCGGATGTTAAAAGATTGCATTTTTCAAAATGTAGACATCTAAAAAAAAAACGGTAATTAAAAGAGTTTATTTAAAGTTAATCATCCTTGTTAGCATCGAAAAATCAAAATCCATATAATTTTCTCCCAAAATAACAATTAAACATCGCACCGCACCGTAAAAAACGCAAATATTGACAAGCCGACAAAATGATGAGAATATTTTCTAATCAAGTCATTATAAAGGTTGAACGCCAGACGCTAAGTGGTGATAGTTTTGAAGTTGGTAACCCTATCTGAAGCGATCATATTTTTTCCTCACCCTTACTATCCCTTTGCAGTTCTAAGTTCATTTCGCAGATATATATTATTCTTGTTTATTAAATCACATGAGCGGGGAAAAGTGCTTACCAATGCCTTTTCAGAAAAGTTTACAACAACACCGCTGCTAATTAGCTGTGATGAAACAAACAACCATTATATTTATTTGGCAGTAGCAATTATTTATCGCTTGCAGGAGCATCGCAAGAGTGCCGATTTTTTTCTTTCTTTTTTTTTTTTTTTTTTCAAAATTAGCCGATTTTGTATAAGCTGATCCCTCTAATTTGACTTAAAAAAAGGTTCCAAAAATGATCGGTTTATACACAGAAATATGCATTATTTTGCTTTCAAATTTTGCTCTTTCAATAAACAATTTGTGACAGATCCGATCTTGTTTATCAGAATTTTGTGAAGGGTCTGTTTTGTTTGATCGGGATTTTGTGAAAGGTCCGTTTTGTTTGATCGGGATTTTGTGAAAGGTCCGTTTTGGTTGATCGGATTTTTGTGAGGGGTCCGTTAACGGACCCAAATATCCTCTGGCCAGACCCCCTGACAGTACACACTATATACTATACAAGATGGGAAAGCAGTTGGCTTAGTTAGAAATATAATCTAGTGGCATTACATAATATGAAACATTTTATAACAATTAAATTTAAAGCAAATGGAAAATGTAGAAAGTTTTTATAGATTTGATTTATCAATATGCGGTTAAAGACATCAGATAAAAAATCTGAAGAGAAATTAAAAGTTTGTCTTGTACTTTCAAGGCAAAAAGTTCAAACTACATTAAAACATCATGAAAAAAGAAGCTCATTGTAGGTGGTCGAAACTCATCACAAGTTCGGCACAGTGTGGGGTGGTGAGTTGTTTTATTTCTCCTTTGATGTTGCCGACTTTTGGTTTATTGTAGTTTCCTCTTACATAGTTTCGGACATCATTCCCACAAATTAAAATAATGGTAATAGTAATAATTATAATAAATGAAGAGGAGGGGAATTAGACATTAATTGAAATTGATTTAAATTTAATAATTTTATAGTTAAACTATCGTGAAAAATACGGAAAGCGTTTGAAGTAGGAAAATAATATTATTCTTTGCTTATGTAGACAGATTAGTAATTATATTTTTGTGAAGAATAGCGGAAGACCCGGAGACAACTCATAATATGGCTTGAACGGTAATACTATGCCGGTGCCTTTGTGTCTGGAATAAAGTTTGCCTTTCCTTAAAAATAATGATTCCCCGGAAAAGAAAACAAAGACACCATCTGCCCATACCTCTTCCTCCTCTTCCTCTAAACGAAATGACCCTCCCCTGAAACATGAAGAAAGTATTTGAATGCAAAGCCTTAATTATACAGTTCGCAGTGCAATTTTTCCAAAATTTTGATTGCTCGTGCTTGCTGCCAAACACTATAGTGAATTCTGCGAAGGGAAGTAAACAAAGCAACGTGACACTTGGAAATACCGTTGTCTGATTGACGGTAAGATGGCGATAACAGCACAAATCAATAAGCAAAATGTTTCCGAGAAGAATCGCCAATCCAATGAATGAGTAATTCATGAAACTGTGGCATATGTTGGCGCCAAACCGCAACCCTCTTTGCTTACTTCCTGTATCATATTTCCCTGAATGCACGAAAATTAATTTTTTCGAATTCTACCTAAAAGCAAATCACACCGACCCAGCCCTCCCTAAACACTTCTTTTACACTGCCCGATGATTTCGAGGGAAAAAAATCAGCCGCCCTCTACTTCATCTCCTTGCGTGCCGGACGGAAGAGAAAATCTTAAAAAGCAAAATCACCGTAATCATAGTGACTATTTTTTTTTTTTTAAATACAACTTGGATAGGTCATTCTATCACAACCCATTACAATGTACACTTTCTTCGAATTCCACCTCCGATCCACCTCAAATGCTTCTTTTTCTACCCTTTGCCCTTGATTTGGATTGCGTGTTCGGTTCCTTTGTGGGGGAGGAAATAAAAAAAAACCGAGCGATTATACTATTTTGTTTCAAAGCATAATGTTTGCCGACGTTGTAAGCAAGCTGAGGGATTCCTAATTTCAAGGGAAGCAAAGTGAAGAAAACTTTTTTTGGAAGAAACGGTGTTTATCAGATAAAAACTCCGCCCTCTTTACCGAATTCTATGTTTCGAATCTTTGCGCGAGTTTTTTCATTTCTCTCGGAAAGGATTTATCGATTACAATCTTATTTATTGGCACACTTGCCTCTCTCTCTTTAGTAAAAATTATATATTTTTTTATAATTTACTGCCGTGCTAAAAAGAAACAACTAATTCTTAAAAATATTCAAGTGATAAAAAAATTCTGAGTGTAATTTTTCTATCGTTTTCAGATAAGATGGCGAGTAATAAATGTTTTTCCTAGTTTCGGAAACTAAAGGTTAGAAACAGCGTAAATACGCACATAATTCACAACTTGGTACGTCGTAACGTTGTTTTCTCACATTTATAAAGCAGTACTTTGTTAAAAATTGAAGAAGAAAAAAAAAAGCTTATTCTGTACTAAGGGGCTGTCTACAATTAAATATACTACTTTTTTCCCCACCATATTTGACCCCCCCCCCCCTCCTTGTCACAAAGTCTCACACTTCACCTTACCCCCTTACTTGGTCATATGTCACTATAACAAGAAGTGTGGTGTCACACTTTTTGTTATATCCTTTCAATGCTGGATTTACCTTTAAGCTAAACAATCTATAGCTTAGAGCCCCGATTTATTGCAAGCCACCAAATAACGAAAAAATGCATGATTCGTTCCTAAAAAAAATGAAAAGTATTTGAAAAAATAAATTTCATTTCCAAGAGCTTGAAAATTTAAGGGTAATTATGAATCTTGAATTTATAAATTTCTAACATGCGAGGGGAAAGCAAGGGATCGTCGATAAAAGATGCGACGCTTTGAGAAGGAGTGGGTTTCTTGATATTGTGAGTTTGTGACAAGGGGGGAGGGAGTGGGTAACAAGAAGTGACATTTCTCATTATTTATGACTATGCTAATGAGAAACAGCTTGACACGTGACAAGCGCGAAATATGACACTTGGTGCCACAATTTAGTTCTCATTTGTTGAAAAAAAAAGTGACGTCGTTTAAGGACAGCCCCTAATCAAGAAATCGTTTTCCCCGCGTTAAGGGACCAACATTTAAAAATATTTTTAGCCGTTATATTTGTTAATTAGATGAAAATCTGCATCAAAATGCGATTTTTTTTTTTTTCATATTGAGAATCTATCAATATGAAAGTTGTTCACTGAAAGCAGGGTTGCCCACCTAGGGAAAGGGGGGAGGGGAGTCATGGCGCAGACTGCGCCATTGAAATATTTAGGGGGGGTGTTTTGAGGGGTATTTTTCTCATTTAGGGGTGCTGCGTGATATTGAGGGGAGGGGGGGGGGGCTCCTGCTGAAAGTAGAATGAACTATGACCTTAAGTGAAAGTTTGACCGTATGTGATACTCTGAAGCGCAACTTCTTTCACCGTATATTTGCTTATACTAACAGCACGTTTTTCGTAATGCAATAGCCAACGGGGAGAACGTTTTTTCCTTCAAGTTCAATGTCTAGGGACGTATCGTACTTCACTCTATTAATCATCTCCTGGGGTAGCCGTCGAGTATTTAAGATGTAAAAGCGTTGTGTTTTTATTGCTGTGGGAGAGCTGGGGGAAAAAGAGTAATAGCAATAATAATAAAAAACTTCTTGGTTTGACGAAACTCGTATATCGCGCTTTTCATGGGTACGGGGTTGCAAGCTTTTTTAAGAAAAAAAACTTCACTTCAAAATTTTTGTGTTCAAATCTTTGATGTACACATTTGACTGTTTTATACGATGCGCTAATTGCCATAATCGTTATTTAAAAAAAAGTAATTAAGGTTTAATTAGAACTGTGAACGCTTCTTCTTTTTAAAGCGTCCAAATAACGTACTTTTGGTTTATGTGTCCAAAATGTTTTTTTTTTTAAACTGTTCCCGCTATAGTTCATATGTTTTGAACGCAAATATGATACAGTGCAGAACCTTTTATCCGGGAACCAATAAACCGGGAAACCAGAAAACCCGGCAACTTTTTCCCTACTTTCCCGTTATTTTTTTAAAATAAGCAATTTTGGCAATTTTTGAAAAATTAAGCTTTTTTTTTCTTTTTTTGAAATACCAAAAAGAATATGAACGATTTCTTAATAAACAACATTATTACTCACGCATAACTCGAGAAAATGTTTGCAAACACTAACTTAAAATGGTTATCCTTTATGCGGGTCAAAATTTCCGAAATATTTTTCTTGAACTAAAAAGTACATTCGTAAGTTTGAAATTTTCGTGTTTTATTCTAATTGATAGCTAAGGAAATGAATATTGTCGCATAGAAAGCGAATTTTTTTTATACACATAGTAGAAATTTGCAGATTTAGGTTCAAAAACTTATTTTTTGCCCTTCCCTTCATTTTCTTTCGTTTTAAAACATCGAAAAGTGGTGGATTTTTTTTTCTTTTCCAAACAGAATGTGAGGGTCTCATGTATTATGAATAACTTATGTTTTTTAGTGTTTAAATTATTCTCACAATAATAGTTTTTTATATTTCGATATTCATAAGCATTTCTGAACTGTTTTCTTCTTATTTTAATATGCTTAATTATTTATTATATAGGAATTTAAATTTTACAAACAATCGGCCAATAGCGCTTTTTAGCAATCCAGAAAACCGGGAAATTCAGATATCCGGGATAGCGATGTTCCCGAACTTCCCGGATAATTGGTTCTCTACTGTAGTATTATTTTTGATAATTTTAACATCACCCCGCAATGTGAAAGCTTTTTTATTGAAGGAAATACGAAAGATATAAAATCATCTCAAGAAAGCATATAAAACTATACAATCTGCTTATTTTCAATGTTCATATTATTTTTTCCACGTTTCTTATAACCCCTCCCCTCCAAGCTTGGCATCATTTGAAGCAGTGAGAAGCAAAGAGATGTGTGTTGTCAAAATTTAAAAAAAAAAAAAAAAAAAAAAAAAAATTGAGATAACCAGTACAAATGATAGGAGAACCTCTCCTCCTTTGGAACAAGAAATAGTACTAGTAGCCCTCGTAGGTGCTGCTATACAGCCGGAGTTTGAAAAAAATAATTTCTGAAACTTAGGATTTAAACTTCAAACGCGCTTTACTCGAAACTTCAAAAAGTCCATTTACATCCCTTTGCTTTTCACTGCCTCGTTTATTTTCGGTCTCTTGAGAATATTGTGATTTTAATATCATTACTCAAATTACTTAAAAATAAAAATTTCATTGCAAATTTGGGCCTCATTTAAGTCTGTTGTCTTCAATTTATTGCTGGCATGGCGAAAAGTTTACGATTTAGTTAAGAGCATTTTACAATCTTGCTATTTTTTTTTACCATTTCTCTAACTCCTACTATTTTTGCAATATATTTAAAAGACCAAAGCATTTAGAAATTACTATTCGTATGCATATTACGCTTACTTAATGTTTAACTAATTGAAAAATTTAACTTTAAATTACCCGGTTTTTAATATTCATATATTTAAAAAATAATTTGCTACGTTGAGCTGCGTGTGGTAATTTGCGCATTGAATAACTTTTTCGGCATGAGGGGGGGAAAAAAGAAAAATCCAAACAAGAAGCGTGTTTGTCAAGCGCTAACATTTAGTTGGAGCTAATAATGCTATTAGCCTTACAAAGGAAACATCATTTCCCCAATTAAATATTTGCATTTTGTGTTGTAGTGACAGAATTGAGCAAGTACTGCTCAACCGCTCTTTTGTTCTTAAAGTATGTGTAATGAACAGGAAAACATAGAGGTGGGGATTTCAGTAGCTTGAAGTGTGTCGAGCTTGACTGGCAGAAGTCTCCAATTCGAGCGCCAATCCGGTTTGCCAGCTGGATTCGGTTGGCTGTATCGTATTTTGTTCTTTCAGTCGGGGGTGCTAGTGTTCAAATTTATCGCCCGCGATTGCCGGTTCTAGTATTGTTTTGGTAAAGAAAAGAAAAGACTAAGAAATTGAGAAAACTATGCTGCTCAGTGCAAGAGCATTCTTATTCTTATCTTGTTTCTATTTTTATAGCGATTTAAAGCTAGAAACTAATTTGTTCATGTGCGGTATTTTTTCAAAACGAGTTGTTAGTCTTCCTTTTTCGAAAATGTTTTGAGGTCTCTCCCAGAGTTGTTGATGTTTATTTCCCGTTTTAAGTGCATATTGATAGAGCCAAGTTGGTGTTTTTTTTTTTTTTTTTTTTTAAACAAGGTATATGATGCATTTTTCTGATTACAGCACTTATTTTCGCAAGCAGACACTTACGCGAATTTTATTTGAAAAGTGCCGAAAGTTGAAAAAAACTATACGTTTGTGCAATATAGCTTGACAAGAAGAGGTGATAGGTAAGATAAGGTGTTCTATAGATATCTCGTGTATCACACAGCCTAGAACCATGAAGTATTAATTTTTCTCCTCTGCAGAACTATTTCTCAATGAAAGCTGGGTAGTAAAAACAATGTCAATAAATATTGTTAAAAAAAAAATCTATCCTGGTTTGACAGTGATTGGAAAACAAAACTACTAAATCAGCTGAAAACTTATTGAGTTTGCTGAATACTAAAGCAATCTTTTTATAGTATGAGACTGTCCATACATGAGGTCACTTCTTTCATAAAATTTGAGCACCCCCTTCCTCCCCCTATTTCACGAAGTGTCACTCTTCGCCCCCCCCCCTTGTCACACGTCACGTTATTTTTCATAAGCATATTGTTAAAAAAAATGCGCAATATGACTCTTGCGACCCTCTCCCTCCCTTTGTCACAAACTCTATTTTACGAAACTTCTCCCCCTCAAAACTTGACATCATTTGTAGACTAATTTTCATTGATCGGATACCGTTCATTCAGATCCATCAAATCGGTATCTAGTCCCCCAAAAGAAGACTTTTTCCGTTGTTCCATCGGAGCACTTTTTTTGGTACGAATAATTAAAAAAAAACTGATTATTCTGGTAAATATTGAACTCATCACCATCAAACGCAGCTTTTTCATAGAATCAAGTACAGGGTGTCCTGAAATAGACTGACCGTTTTCAAAAATGTATAACAGGTTAATGGTAAAAAAATAAATTCTTGCACAAAATTCATGTGGTGGGCTGTAAATTTTTCCCGCATGGGATTCTAAATATTAGTTAAATTTTTTTTCAATAGATGGTGCTGCAGATAGTAAGCCTGTAAGTTAAAAACGAAGAATTGAAATTCACCGTTTTTTCCTTCGATTGCGACGTGTGATTGCAGTCGACGGTCGACAGTTTGAAAAAAAATACTATGTAATTTTGTTGAAATTCGAAAAATTATTATGTAATATTCAATCTTTCTTTGATTACCGGCTTACTATCTGCAGCGCCATCTATTGGAAAATTTTTCAACTGAAATTTGCTACTTTGGAGGGGAAAAATTATGTCCCGTCACATAATTTTCTGCAAGAATTAATTTTTATCATTAACCGTTTTTCTGTACTAAATTTTTCAAAACAGCCAGTCTTTTTCAGGACGCCCTGTAGTTCCACATTTTGGCTTATTTTTAAAATTGTCTTTACTATTTTTTCCCCACTTTTTTAATTGTTTATACCACCTTTTCACCCCATTCATTCCAAAGAGTATTCGTGTTATTTGTGGCAGAAACGAAAACATTTTAAACATAGAGTAATCTCCTGCCTTTCCTTTTGTTACGAAAGTATTTCAGAAGCTAGTACATACTTGTTTAAGGTAATTAAAAGAAAAAAAGAATGATGCCAGTTGTTAGCAGAATATACAATTCAGAAAGAAAAAGAGGCGCCTTCTAGCAGCTGTTTGTATTCATGTCTTTGAAAGCAAGTAATCGAGCTTGTAATGAGATCATATTTTCCCCTCTCTATAATAACGCGATTTGTTTTAATCGTTGACTTGCATGCTGGAAATCCTTGCTTTTATTATCTGAATTTTGGGAAATTTCTACTTCAGCGCTAAAAGAAAAGTTAGTACTTGATGCTTCCTTTTAAGAATGTTTTCTCTGTTGACGAAACAACAGCTAACATGGGAATAAAAATTTCAGAAAAGTTTGAATAATCTGCTGACGATTAACCAGAGGTGCCCAAGTACGTGTGTGTTTGGGGGAGGGGGAAGTCATGGCGCAGACTGTGCCATTGTAAATTTTAAGGGAGGGAATAATTTATTATGTTTTTAAAAATCCCTTTTGAGGGGTCTTGTTCTTTTGGTAGTATTTCGTAGCATTTGAAGGGGGGGGGGCGGCACCCTACTTATATACCTTATGCATTTCTCTCTCTCTCGAAAAAAAAAATATATATATATATATATATATTTGCTGAAAATTAAAAGTAAAGCACTGTAACTGGTATGTTTTGTTCCTTTTTTGAGAATTCAAATACAGGTATCCCGATTATTAAGTTAAAAAAATAAATAAATACCGAAATTGCATTTTTGGTTCGCTAGAATTAAAGTCCTATAGAAAGGTAAAGATTTCAATCGAAAAATTCGACCTCTATTATTAAATTTTAGAAGTTAGATATTATAATAAAATATTACTTATGTTGGAAATTGGGCAAAAGTCTTTTAGGCCCCAGTCGTACAGAGTAGTGTCTCAAAATGAGAACATCATGAGTCGGAACACACTTTTTTTTTTTCGAACATCCGTTTTTCATACACCTATTGCTTTATTGTTTCTTTTTATTATTTTGTAATTAGAGCATTTTGGGTCTTGTCAAAACCATTTTCGACAATTATTTAATTTCAATTTTATAATCTAAAAAAATTTCAAGCAGTCGGACAAGTCTTCATGTCATTGCGTCACCGACTTTGATCGTGAACCGTCTTTGCAAATCTGTTTATCATTATAAACGCAATGTTTTGTGAATGCTAAACAAAGAAACTTGAAATAAATGATACATTTCAGATCGTTTTTGCGAAATTAACAAAAAAAAAAAAGGGAGGGGGGGGGGAATAATTTTGCTTGATTATGTTCGGTTAGTTAAAACAATGTTAATCATGGTTACAATTAAGTTTTAACGGATCAAAAATCACATACATACTTTTGTTGTTAACTGCACTGAACTTAACTCATTTCAATATGTGTTCTTGCCAATTCCATGCTGTCTAAAGGCGAAATTTGTGAGCTGTCTACCGTTTCGCAATTATTCTAAGCACCTGTGAAAACAAGATCTTGGTAATTATTCTTGACGTCTTGAAAAGGATCCATAATAGTTATGAGTTGACTGATGGCATTTTATTTTTTTAAGCGCATTTACACTACAGAGGATTACGTAAAAGATAATAAACCATTTATTCATTACAATCCCTTAGACAGGTAGGATCTCAACAATACAAGTTGATATTGCACGCATCACCTTCGCAGTAGTTCTTATATTTTTGATAATTAAAAGCAGTGAAACGAAAAATTTGTCTTCGTGATTTTTTTTTTCTGGCTGTTTCAAGTACTTTTAAGATCCACAAGCAAGCCTGTCTTATTTTACATTTATTTATTTAATTTTTCATCATTCCCTCTTTTTATCATTGCGTTTGAATTGTGTGTTCTTTCCTACTTCCTACTTTTTAGCATGAACTTTTGGGATTACATTGCGGTTACGGAATGCGCATGTTGGGGCGGAGTGATAAAACGACTTCTCACACTGGGAATGGCTTGCGCAGACATTTAGAATGGAAAGGAAGAAGGGGGTGGGGTTTGCATTGCATGGGGATCTAAGAGCCCCCCCCCCCCCGGAAGATGGGGTTTTGATGCACCTCTGCAAAAAGTTTTGAACAATTTAGCACAAAGAGCACGATTTCGGAAGTCAAAACTTAGTACTGTTTGGCTCTTTACGAGAAAAGCTCCCGCCGTCAAGTCTGAGCCCGTCTACTGCCATAGAAACGGACTTCGTTCATTTTCTGCAAGGGTTATCAGGAAGGCTTTTTTGGCGCCATTTCGCCACTCGTCTGCTCGCCTTTGTGCAGTCGGGCGGGTTTTTCCAGCATTAAGCTTCCCTTGGAAAAATGAGACGCGCCTCGTTTCTGTAGCAGTAGACAGGCGCAGACATTTCGGCGGTGGCTTTTCTCGTGATGGTCGGACAGTATTGCTACTGCAAAAGTTTATCCTCCTCAGACCCGAGAGAAAAATAAAAGCTTGATATTTGGTAAGAGGTACTTAAATAGTTGTTATGGTCACTATGATGTAGAAAAGTGCAATAAAAAAATTATTTTTAATTTATAGCAGCTAGGGGGGATGTATCACATGTGATACATCAGAACCAAGACACTACAATCAGAATTTTTTTAAGTATCAAGCAAGATTAAAATAATTAATTAAATCTTAGTCTTTAATCACACAATACATACATTTAGTAAATCCAACATGAAAATCAAGCTTTATTGACGTTTTAGGTACATATTAGTAGTATCATAGTAGTACAGTAACATTATTTTTTATTTTCGTGAAAAGCGTTGAGCAAAAAAAGTCAGATGATACATCCGGATCATCTTCTTCTTCCATCTCACTTCCATGATCACTTTGATAATCATCTTCGTCTGACAGTGAACTTACATCAGAATCATCACGATTCATCAGCTCCAAAACTGCATCTAGTGTCAAATATTTCACTGAAAAAAAATAAAAACTTATTAAAAAAATATCATGAAAAATAGATGAAAATAAAAAGCAAACACCTCAACTAAAGATTTTACCTTGAGAAATAATTATATCACTCTTCAAATTCTTCCAAAACATTTCAAAAAATTAAAACAAAATAGATTAAAAAAGTGTGTTCATAAAGTGATTAGGACCCCTTGTATCACATGTGATACAAACAAATTTAACAAGTCATTATGCTTAAATATTTCAATAAAATTTTATTTTTTTGCTGTTAACTAGTAAAAAGTACACATGCAAAGAAAATGCATAGCTTAAAAAGAGTTTAATATTTGTATATAAATAAGAAAAAAATACTTACTTTGAGTACGCGCAGCCATCTTGTTTTCATTCTGAGACTCTACTTGAAATCCCTATCATAGAAAGGTACTACCATCTGCTGACTAAACGAGAAAATTATATGCGGTATTTCAATTTGTGTCACATGTGATACAACCGGTCCCAAATTTGTTTTTGCGTTTCAGGTTTCACAAAAAATTATGAAACTTATGTATCACATGTGATACAAGGGGACCGAGGAGGTTATTTACTAGTAAATTATTACAGTGCGTAGTCTAGCTCCTTTTTATTTAATTAAGGGAATGAATTCATTCTTGAGCTAAATGGAGATACAAATGTACCTTTGGTGCCCTCACACACCTATGACAAAACCTAGGTCCCCCGATTGATAGATGTGTAATTATATTGCCATGAATGCTAAAATTTTTCTCCACCTCACCCCGCCTTAGGTGTTTCAATGAATTGAAAATGGCCATGTGTTAATCACGCTGTCATTAGAGTTTCAATAGCTACAAGTTTCGAATTATATGAATGCTTATTGAATGAAGCTTAATTGGTAATGATGAATACATTAATTTTAATTGGTTCTTCCAAGTATTAACCATGAACATAATTTGGCATTTGAAAATCAAAATTTTTGATAATTTTGTCTTGAAAATATTGAGAGAAAAAATGACAAGGTTGTTTAACAAACAATCCCATTTTTGAGAAAGTACTCCCCCCCCCCCATCGACGATTTTGTGATTAGGAATGAAACTACTATGTTATTTCATAAATTTTCAAAAATTGATAACTGTGCACACGCTATGCTGTTAACCATGCTATTTGTCATTAGAAATTCAGAAGAAAAAAAAATCCACGAATGATTTTAAAATTGCTTGTTTAACAGCTTTATTGCTCTTAGATATGACAGAATTGAAACTGATATGGTATGCAATATTATGTTACGTTAAGAATTATATTTTAGAAAAAATCACGGAAAAAGGATTTCGAAATACACGGTTTTTGAAAATTGTTTGGAGAATTCTGAAACACTCGGAAACGTTTTTGAAAATTTCATGAACCGCAGCTGCACAGAATACTCAGAAACGTTTTTGTAAATTACGGAAAGAGGATTCCGAAATACTCAGAAACGTTTCTGGACATTACAGAAGGAGGATTCCGAAATACTCAGAAACGTTTTCAAAAATTTCACGAACCGTAGTTGCCCGATATATTCAGAAACGTTTCCGGATTTTTTTTTTAGTGCGTGAGATATGGCATGAGGAATACTGTTATTGGTATCTAGATTTCTTATGAAGTCATATAATTAGCCCCCACGATGTGGATTAACAATGAGTTCATGCATGTGAATCCAGCTAATTCGGTTTAATTGGGATAGGAACCGATTGAATTCAGCAAAAATACAATTCACTGGAAAACTGAAAGGGGGGGGGGGTATGAAAATTATACTGATTTGGGAGAATTAATTCGTATTGTAGCGCTGATTCTCGTTTTACTTCATTAATAATGTTTAACTAAAAATTACAAAGCATAAATTTCCATAGATTCATTGCTCGCATCTTAATTTTTAATCTAATAAAAACATTAAAATTTGCTTATTGATTTCAAACCGATTTAAGTAGTAAAACACTAAAGGATTATTTAATTAGTGCAATTTGAGATACCCTCACGCCAGCTTTTGATGACGTTTCCACCCCCCCCCCCCTTCTAACTATACATATGATAACATCATGCATTGTACAACTTGTTTTAGATTATTAATTTTCGATTCAACAAAAATTAATTATTATTACTACATATCATTTGATTAAAGTAACAAATGAGTACATACATAATTGTTGTTATTATTATTATTATTATTATTACAAACTGACTGTTGATTTTTTTTTAAATTTATTTTTTCTATTTTGAATAACGATACACATGTAAACATTATTGCAACATTTTTCACGTGTTGATGCGTATAAGTTTTATAACGAATAAAGATTGAATGGCTATTTATTATTAAAAAATAAATTTAAATTAAAAGTGCTCTAGAAATTAACCTGCTGACCTCACAGGCTCAACTCTAATATTTTAAATTTTCATGTCTCGTTAACATAATGTAGTTTAATTAACAATAATATGAAAAGTCGCTCAAAGAAATTGGATGACATTTTGAAAATATTTTGGGAAACCGGAGAAAAATAGTTCCTTAGAAATATTTCTGAGTCGAAAATGTTAGAGAAAAATATGATGGAGGAATTGGAAGTATTAAAAATAATCATTAGGATCATTCGGCCGATTATCAACAGCCGATTAATCGCTATTTGGATCCCTAATTAGCATCTATATAATTGTAATGGTTATTAATTAGCGACTTTTCCCTTAATTTGGCAGGCCTGTGTAAATTCGAAGTTCAGCAGATGATACTTGAAGCTAAAACTTTTTTAATTTTAATTTTTTTTACATCAGTCATTTTTTACATTTTAGTTGCTTTTCGGCTGAAATAGTAGCAGTTTTTTTTTTTTTTTACAAAATAGTCGTTTTTGTCTTATTTTAGGCTAAAATAATCGTCATAGTCTGCAACTCTTCAATACAGTCGCAAAAGAATGGTCGCTTTTTTAGTCGGTAGAGGCAGCCCTGAACTGTTAGGGAAAGTTTCGAACGAAAAAAAATAAAATAATTTTAGAACTCATACTCTTAGAAGGGAAACGGGGGTAGGGCGATACGGGGACTATTCCCTCGTGAATAAGTCTTCGTTGAGAAATACGATGCCCAGATGACTCAACACTCATTTTTGTACAAGAGTCGGAGCACGTGAAGATGAGTAAGATTTCCAATTACCGGAACTAGAGAGCGGCGAATGGTAGTTTTATGGATTAATACACACGAAACCGAAACTTTCAAGACAAAATGTAAAACACAAGGCTTTGTGCAAATAGTGAAGTAGTTAAAAAAAAAAATGCTGGCAACTTTAAAAACACTACATGTAAGTATCTCTAACTTGCTTTTACTCGTGAGGTACAAAATTTGTTTCTTGCCGATTCTTTAATTACCTAGTGGAAAAGTTACAGCTACTATCAACGTCAAGAAATAAATGCATGTGCAAAAAGGCTAGCTCGTTATGTAATTTCAAGGAAAAAATAAAATAAAAATATCTGAATAATGGTTTAAAATCTTTTTTTTTTTTAGAAATCGTGGCAAAACCAACGCGGGTGATACATAAATTTTAAAAAATATATCTATTATTGTGCGTTAAATTTGTTTTGAATTTGAAACAACCAAAAGTTTCTTTTCATTTACGATTTTTGAATTTTGCGACATTGCAACGAGAAACTTTAGAATCAGAACGATGTAACAATAGTACCATCTTTAAAATAGTCATTCATTAATTAATTTTATATGAACTTAAAACATTTATCTATTGGTGAAAATTCACACCAATAAAATGTATGCTACGAAAAAAAAAACAACTCGACAGCAAAAATATTTTTTCCGTGTGTGTAAGATGCAGGAACTTTTTTACAGGGGGCTCACAAGTGATCACTATTTGCTTAATCAAATCGCCAAAATTGTAGTAAACTTTTAATTTTTATAAAATATTGAATTCTTAAAGGCGGTTTCCTTATGAAAATGTATAAATAAATATTTTCTGTGTTGCTTTTGTGTAATCACAAGAAAAATTTTCAGAAGAGTAAAACAGACCCCCGTCAAGATATCCGACGTTTCATTTTTTTATTAAAATATTTATATAGGAATAGAATAAAGCTTTTGTGATTCTATTTCTTCTGCCCTTGGCTTAAGAGGTCCTTTTAAGAAAACGGTAAACTCAAAGGGTTCCCCGAAAGATAAAAGGTTGAATACCCTTGCTTCAGAACATATCGGAACTGGCGGAACTTATCATGAATGGCCGTTACGCGTTACAACTTCACTGTCTTTCTTATCTTAGTGGGAAGCTTTTCTTTTTTGATCATAACCTGTAATAAAAACGAAAAGCTTTCTTTTAAGCAGCCAAAAAATCAGTTTCGGTTTAAACTGGTTTTTAACAGCTTAAAATTATCTTAATGTCTTTCTCTTATCGTTCATTTTCTCTTTCATTCTAATTATTTTGTTTAAATATTTAAAGTCCCAGCCCGTTGTCTTCCGCTTTCAATATTTCCCGCCATTACTTACCTTTTCATTAATTGGAATCGGAATCCTTCCTAACTCATCCCCAGCATTAGTATTTTGGAGAAAAGTTTTACCTTTGTAAGAGATGATTAGGGATTTGTTGAGTCGATACCGCCTTATTGATCGCCGGCCAAGTAACCCTCCCCGCTTTCTCTTAGTGCGACACATGAATAGGTGTTATATTTATAGATAATCCGATTTTTTTTCCCTGATGTCTAATAAAGGACTTTTGCTTTTAGGGAGTGTAATTTGGTTTTGTCAGCCGGGTTCTCACAAAATTGACTACACTGAATATGGAATTTTGTAGTTTCTTATGAAAAGAATTTCTTCATAAGAAAAAAAAAAGTTTGGCGCGAAAAAATCCATTGCTTGTTGTTGTGTCATTGTTAAATAATCACTATGAAGATATGGGATGCCATCTAATTTTGACAATTTCTGCAATTGGAATTATGCATTTGATTTTTTACCAGTAAAATTAATCTCGGTTAAAAGTTATAAGACTTAAAATTGAAGAATATGTTTGATTTTTTTTTAAGCGAACAATGTTTTACCTGATAATCATTAATGTAAAAAAAAAGCCGTTTTAGTTTTGAATTTATTGTAGCATGCCTGATAGAACGCTTCAAGTTTTCTAAAAAAAACTTGTACTCTACTGCATTCAAATCAACTGTGAACACAATTTAGTAATATTATTGCAATTCTTTTTTTTTTGAAAAGATACGTATTGCTTGCGTATATACTCCATATTTCCGTATTACGCAAATATTTTCCTGGCCAAAATATGTGTTGTAGCAATACGTAAATTTCGTGGACAAAGTAAGTATTAAGTAATAGTCTTGAGTAATGTTTGTTGCACGTATACTTTTTTTTTTTTTTTTGAGATTGCTATCATTGTAATTTTCACTCCTACATTCCAAAACCTGAATTAAAATATACAACCATTTTTGTTATCGTATGGAATTATGCCATATATTTTCGCTGTTATCTTAAAATTTTTAATGCTAATATAATGGCATAATAGAGAGATGATATTTGGTGACACAGTTAAATACGGTAGAATCTCGTTTATCCGTATCAAATTCGCAGAGTTAAAAAAAATTATAAAGTATAACCCCGATTTAACGATTGTCAAAGGACAAAGAAAAATTATCGCTGAATCAGGGATGTCGTTAAATCGCGGAACATAGACATGCAATGCAGTCAAATACGGAGCTGTGATATGTATCATTAAATCGAGGATATCGTTAAATCGAATGTATTCTGTATTTAAAATAATAAGTTTAATGATTGCAAGAACAAAACTATAAAAGCGCGAAATATTCGGTTCTTGTTTTGATTAAACGTACAACTCCTTCATAGAACGTATAATAACTAAATAACTAATTTAGCAAACAATATGGTGTACTTGGAAACTTCAGTCCTACATCACTGCAGCTGAACTATAAATGATAAATTATTTGCTAGAAACGGTATTTTGTAGTTTTTTTACAAAGCACTGTTTTTTGCTGCCGTAAAAATAAGTCTGCTTATTTAAATCTTTCAGCCCCACCGGGATACATACTTCCTGCAGATATTTCCAAAAAACTCTACACTGTTATAACCAGAGGTGCCAGCTGGGTGCGATTATCTGCCGTAGGGTGCAAAGACGGAGCCACAGGGTGCAACAGAGGCTAGGAAATATTGTTCCGATATCTTTTAGCACCTCAAAGGATGAAAGAAGGTAATGAAGGGCCATCAGCTCACGCAGTAGCTAATAGCGACTCTTTTCCTCCGCAAAGGTGCCTCGCTCGCACATGCGCTGTGCACTCCGGCATAAGTTCAATTCAGCCACTTTAATGGCGGACGACGATGCTGCAACGTAGTTGTTGGTACATTAAACTTTCACATTGAATAGACAATTATATTGGATTAAAATTCCACATTTCTGGGACAAACCTTCAAAACCTTGCGTAAGTACAGGCATTTAATCATGGTATAACATTTAAGGCTTTCCAACAGGCTTTTAGTGTTTTCAGAGTTGTGTTTTAACAAAGTAAACTGAGTACTGCTTATTGTTTATAGTTAACCGTTTTAACATAGTGTATGGCTTTTTTTTATCACGTGTACTAATATATGGTGTTCATTGCTTGTCACGTCTGCGGTCTCACGGATTTTCCCCAAAATTGTTTATTGTTAGCAATTACGAAATAATTAATAAGTAACCGGGATGAAAATGTAACTAACGGCTACAGCAGATACACTAAATGTCTTTATCTTCTCAATAAAATATCTGCGTAGACGTAGCAAAGAAAGAAAAAACTTTGAAAAGAAATCTCTCTGTGTGTTTCATGCCATGACTCATTACGTGAAAATATTTCGTTGGTGTTATTTCGAAAACCGAATGCAGTGTCTAGACGCGTTTATTTTTTTCTCTCTCTCTCTAATTTCTGTTTCCAATGCTTTTCATTATGTAGGATGCTAAAAATTTGTTTTTATTTTTAATGTCAAAAAAGTTTCTATTTAACAAAGAAAAAAAAGTGCTTTTTTAGATTACTTATGTTCAAATAGGATATTCAAATGTCGAACTATATAATACGTATCAATACGTTACTCTTGATTAAAATATTTTGAACGCCTGCATTTTATGAAACGATTTGATTTTTCCGTGATTGTAATATAAGTGAATATTTTTGGCTGTGCTTGTAAATTATCCATAAATGCCTACACTCTTATTTTTTAGTATCATGTTATAGTAAATGTCAATATCATTTAAAACTACTGAGCAATCCATGGGTTTTTATGAGAGTTAGAACTCAGATAGAGGAATTGAAGTCATGAACACTTCTATATTATGTTGGAAAGTCTGATATGTGATCAAATGCCTTAAATGACAAGTTTTAATCCAAAATGAATTCAATGTGAAAAAAGTACCAAGACTTTGTCTATCGTAAACCCAAACAATAAATAGAACACAATAATATTCAAAAACGCACACAATAGAGGGGAGGGGGAAGAGGATCTACAGTAGAAATCAGTGAGGGTGCCATTTTTCTCTCCGAAGGTTCCTTCTTTTTCCCCGCACTGCCTGTCTTTTAAAAGGTGCCCATTTTTCGCCCTTGTAAGAGGTGCCATTCCGGCTCCATATTGGGTGTCGCTGGTGAACAAGCGTTTCACCCCTGAAAGGTGCCAAACGCAACCTGTAGTTTTAACAGTGTATGGCATATGCTTAAAATTTAGTGGAGAACCATGTCCCACTGGATACTTTAGTGTACCTTTTTACCGATAGATACCGATTTTACCTAACTTACTAAACCTTAATTTAACTGCTTTTTCGAAAAGGAGAAACTGTTGTTGAAAGGGTTAAGTAAGAATGATTTGCTTATTTTTCGGACTGCATTTGGCCCTAGTCAGTCCGGATTAGCGAGGTTGTACTCTACTTCAACAGAAGGTAGATAAAAAAGAAAAGTATACACACACACACATACAAAAAATGGCTGTAAAAACATTAAATTCTTTAGTGTTTCTTCAAGAGTATCAACGAACTTGACTTGTTACACTCTTAATTCAAAAGAGCGAAAAAATAACTCTTAAAAAGAGTGAAATCTATTGCGGGTGCATTCATTCTTTCTGAGTGCTAGCTTTATCGAAAAAAGACGCTTTACGAAAAAACCAAGACTAAAACTTTTCTTTATTCGCGTGAAATTCGGAAACACTCCGTTGATGAGCGAAATATAAAAACATTCTTTAAAAGAAGGACTCAAAAACATTTTCATTGGTTCGATTCTGTCACGTGATTTTGTTTAGGGAGAATCTTCTATACCTCCACGTTAGGCTTGCCCAACGTTGGTCGCGAGTAACAAGTGGATGTCGCATTCTAAATGTCTTCATTTAATGAATTTAAACAATATTTGTTGCCGAATGAGGTTTCTGAAGGAAGTGCACAAAAACTGCATGGTAAGTGCGAAGAATTTTCTTTTTTATTAAAACTTGTAACTGTTAATATTTTTTGAACTGCTCGTATATCATTACAAATCATCCACGTGCAATGTTACGGCGAACTTTTTGTAACTTTTTCTTCCAAATGAGTGAAACTTTCATCAACAATTTTATTTCGATCATCGAATCAAAAATATGACATTTGAAACAGTCGTTACCATCTTTGGTGTGTGTGTACTGTATATATATTTTAGGCAGGTGTTACAGACCCGACCATGCGCAAATCTATAGGTCGGATACCGAATCCGCTCCCGATGGTCGGAGCTCCAACCACTGCGTATATTTTAAATTAATGAAACATTGTTTTTGTGTATAATAAACTTTAAAGAGTATCATAAACTTTGTATAATACACTCATTCATATGTGTAACGGGCCATTCATTAATTCAGGGTCCTGAGGGGGAGGGGGTGGAAAATTCTCTACATACCCTTGCTTGGAGAGGGGGAGGGGGGGTAGATCCATTCTTACGTAATATTTTCCAAGCCGATATTTTATATTAGAAATCCGCGGTCAAGTGGTTTGGCAAATATTATATTTCATTTGCTTCAGGAAGGTAAAAGTATGTATTATATGATGAGCTGTTTTTTACTTTTGTTTCAAAGAATGAAACGTGTAAAATATAATAAAAGAATCGCACTGTGTTTTGCATGTCTTATTTTCAATTATTATCGCATCATATGCAAAAATTATTTGTCAAAAAACATTCGGTCTAGATTCCTTAAAAGAAATTTTAAAAAAATGATAGTTAATTTAAGAACGATCCCAGTGATGTAATATTTGTTATTTTATTATTGTGAAGAAAAAAAGAATCTTACCTAAGATGGGGGGGGGGAGTCTTACATACCCTTACATAGGGGGAATGGAAGGTCAAAAATTGCCAAAATTGTCCTTACGTAATTAATGAATGGCCTCGAAGAAACAAAATTGAATTCAAACGTACTTGTCACAATTTATGAGTGACTTTTTAAATTAATTTGAAGTGAGGTAACTTTTAAAACATTATTAATGTTAAAAGGCACACCGAGAACATCAATATAGAGTTTCAAAATTTTAAATCTATTTATTTGGGACTGTGTGGGTTTTTTAGTTTTATTTCAATCTTTAGATTCGGAAATGTACGTAATATTGAACGTGGGTGATTTGTAACGATGTACCAGTAGTTCAAGAAATATTACCAGTTAAAGTTTTAATAAAAAAGAAAATTCTTCGTATTTGCCACACAGTTCTTGTGCATCCTCTTCGGAAACACTAAAAACATTTTTTTATAATTTTTTAAATTAAAAAAACTAATTTTTTTTTCAAATGAAATAAGTTTTAAAAACAGTTTTAAATTCAAATACACAGCATAAGCACATGAAAACACGTTTAAAAAACAATTTCACCAAAGGAGAGTGAAATGATTTTACCTATTTTATTCTAAAAAAAGAGTGAAATAGCGGCTTTCCAAAACAGAAAGCAACCACTCATTTAGGATATTAATTTAGTCTTAAAAAGAGTGAAAAACACTTATCAAAAGGGAGTGAAATAAGCTTATCCAAAAGGAGTGAAAATAACCGCTCCGCAAAAGGAATGAAATTCACTCCTATAAGGAAACTGCGTTTTCGACACTGGAAAGGAGTGAAAATTTACTCAGTCTGAGTTAAAATCGCTGGAATTTTTTAAGAGAGTACCTAATTGCTTTGAAATGGTTGGTAATATCGTTGGGAAGATTCTGTTCCTCTGAAATGTAACATGGTCGTGAGTGGTTCTGAACTTGACACTTGCGTGGATCGAATTTCGACACCTGCCGTTTTGTTTCCATCCAGTCCAACAAGGTACGCCGATCTTCGACTTGCGTAATGGCTGATATGTTGGGTCGCTTCATTAAAAAACCAGAATCGGTGCATCTTGCGGTTCAGAATGCGGTTGGGATTTTCGATGAAGAATTAATTGTTTCGCTTGTCCGATCGGCGGGATGGGTCGATAAACTTCTTTGTCATTTGATCCCGTGACTGGCTTGCCTTCACCCCGCCTTGACCTTCAAACTGGGGCCTCCGAAACAAAACGATTGGCGTGATTTGAGCGGGAACGGCAAGAAAACGAATTCATGTGTCTCAATTCTCTTTCAAGAGAATGTTTTGCATTTTTCCTCTTTGAGTATTGTGTGAGGTTTGGATTTTTCTTGCTTCTGTTCCTGTACTGCGGTGTAATTCTAAAATTCCCGTGAAAGCGTGATTGTTCTTCGTTTTTCCGATTTCCATATTCTTTTTGGGAGCTTCAGATAATTGCTGGACACAGTGACTCAACCTTTGTTTTGTTTTTTTTTTCTTGACAAAGTTTATCTTGCTTTTTTTTTTTTTTTTAAAACTCTTTTATCCATCTGTTCTCTCTGTCTGGACTATCAAAACATAGATATCTTCTATGGATAAGAATGACAGAAAATCCTATCGGTGTCGCGATTCCTAATGTATCGCATCTCCGGTTATTTTATTCCTTTGTTTTCTTCTTTGTACCAAAAAATCCAGTTACGTCTGATGAACAATAATCTGACTAATCGTTAATAAAAAAAATGAAGGTTTGAAAACGTTAGAAAAAATATTCATCCCTGTTAGGTTGATGCAGCAATCATGCAACCAATTAGCTGTACAGGCGTCCCTCATATAACACGGTACTTGTACAACACGGTTTCGATATTGCACGGTACCAAATTGGCGATTATTATAACATGGTTTCGATATTACACAGTACAAAACTTGAATTTAATACTTCATGGTTTTGATATAACACGAATGTTATGTTTAACAAAGATGGAATTTCATTTTTGTTTAATGCATTCTGTTAATGTTTGATAATTGTAATAAGTTTTTACTTTCTGTTTATGAAACGTAGTTTCGATATACAGGTAACACGGTACACATCCATAATGTTGTATGGCTCCGAGCTGTTGTGCCGTGTTCTGAGTGTTATTACCCCAAACGTTTCGACCGGATTAAAAGGTCACGTGACCATTGCTATTTTTCGCAGAGTGAATAAAGACATTTTTGTGTCATTACTGATCAAAACCAATGGTTATAAAGGCTCAAAAAATAAATCACTCATTTGGAAGAAGAGTACCACATTAGGAAGAAATGAAATTTTACAGCAGAAGCGTTTAAAGTTGAACTCTTCATGCAATTTGCATTAAGAAACGTATATTGCTGTGCTCTCCAGTGGTTCATATTAAAACAAAAAATCTGTTATTATTTTCGAAAAAAGATAACGTTATTTAAAAGGCTTTAAGCGAAAAAAAAAAAATTACAAAATTCGTATTGTGGCACTTTTCTTCCAAACGAGCGATACGTAGGTAAATAAATAAATGAAACAATCGAACAATAGCATTTCCAAAGGTAAAAAAAAAAATTACCTGATAAAAACCTAAAATTTAAACCCCTAAATTTACCCCCAAACCCCTTTAAAAAATCCCATTCTAAAGTTTTCCCCCTAAATTTAGAGGGAAAAAGCCCTAAGTTCGCTCTCCTTTCGTTAAGAGCCAGGGTTGGCTGATGAACGTTTCTTCCTTGTTTCGGGTTGGCTGAAACTAGAGCTCTCTTCATTCTGGTTGGGGATTGGCTACTGGACGTCCGTCGCTGTTTCTGGTTGGCTGAAGGTATCTCTTGGGATAATCGGTTTGAGTGCAGCATGCCAGAATTAGTTGATCTTAATTCTTTCTTCCTTTTTGTTAAAATTTTGGGATGAACGGTACACATCCCTTGATTTACATAATTTCTAAGTCTGGTGTAACACGATTTCGATCCAACACGATAGATATTGACATAATTTTACTATGTACATGATTAATTAGCGTAAAAGATAAGTTAAAAAGTTGTTTTTAAAAAAGTCTCATATAATCCGGTTTCGATACTACACGGAACGAATTAACCGTGGTATACGACGGATGCCTGTAATACCTTTAGCTATATTTAGTGAAACAGCCGTTCAGTTGTATGGCCTACTTCAAAATCAGTTTCAGGAAGGTAGTGATATTAGTTCCTTTTCTTGTTATGTTTGGATTGATGCTTTAGAAAAGTTTTATGTTTGATCGGTACTCAGTGAGAATTGTTTGGTCCTCCTTATCCTTCTCCAACAATTTCTAATTTGTTTTACAATAATTCCCTCTTCCCAGTTTCATTAACTATGTAATTTAATTTTTCAAATTTTGTTTATTTTTAATTTCATACTTTTAAGGTTAAATTCTTTCAAAGTATGAACTCTGCTTTCGTATAGTTCATGTTGTGTGTTTGTAGTTGTATGCGTCGGTATGTACATTGCGTATGGGAAGCTGCTGTACCCACGGACAAAATTTACTTTTCAATTTTTGCTGGTCTCTGGGAATGGATAATCGATCGGAAAAAAATTCTGACAGAATATACAACTTATCATCTAATTTGGCAATTTTTGTCAGACGAAAATCTCAAAGCTTTCGACCTCAAAAATTTTTTCTTGAAAACCATCTTTTATCCGTGGGTACAACAACCCGTTCACCACGCGGACAGGTGCCTTTGTACTAGAGACGTACCGAGTACTCGGTAACTACTCGGTACTCGGCCAATTTGCCAAGTACTCGGTACTCGGCCAAATTCTGATCAGATACTCGGTCAATACCGAGTAGTTGCAAAAAATTCAATATTGTCCAAGACATATACTAAAATTTATTTAAGAAAAAAAACAAGCATTATATTCTGCAATCATTTACAATTAAAATTTATAAGTCAAATTTAAATTTTGAGAATAATGAAGTTTGTAATGCTTTAATGGAATAAATCTTTATTTTAATGTCCCCAAAGTTAATAAAACTTATTTATTAAAAATTACGCAAAAAAGGTAAGTATAGAAAATATGGAAGTTTTATATTAAAAATGGATTTTTGCTACAAACAAAAATTAGTTATAAAAAATGTAAAAATACCTTTGCTTAAAAAATAAAAGGAAATAAAACAACGTTAAAAGTACAGTGCATAAACTCTGCAGACACGTGTTTTGATGTTACAAGGAATCCCTTTTTCAATGCACAAAATGGGAGCTCGTAGATTTAAAGGCATCCAACAAAAGTCAGATTGTTTTGTTGAATGTCTTTACATTCTTTAGCTCACATGTTGTGCACTGAAAAAGACGTTCCTTGTAACAGGGGGGGGGGCAGAAACACGTGTCTGCAGTGTTCCTGCACATTTGTTTTATCTGCTTTTAAAAATTATTTATGTTTGGCGGACTAGAACTATGATTGGTATACAGTGAAACCCCTCCTAACGAACACCCCTCTTATGCGGACAATTTTTAATTCCCCAGTTCCAATGCAAATAACATTATTAAACCACTGTCCTGCGGACACCTCTATATTGCGGACAAAAAAAATTTGTCCCGTTGGCGTCTGCATTAGAGGGATTTTACTGTAATTTGTTTTAATTCCAACTTGATTAATCATACCTTTTATTTATTTATTTATTTTTTTTTTTGTAAAATAATTGATTTGTAAAATTCTTGACACAAACAAAATTGTTTCTATAATGCGGAATTAAATTTCATTAGGAATGTAGTTTTAAGAACTATTATATGGACAAGGAGGTCTATACTACTATTCCGATAAGTTCAAAATTCATCACATGTGTGTCGGTGGTTCTTCTTAAAACATAATTTGTACTTGGTAACTCGGCCGAGTAGTGAAAGGCCGAGTACTCGGTAACTCGGTACTCGGCCGAGTAGTGAAAGGCCGAGTACTCGGTACTCGGCTACTCGGCCAAAGTGCTACTTGGTACGTCTCTAATTTGTACCCATGGACATGCAAAAATATAATATATAAATAGGTCTGAGGAACTCAATTATACTCAATACATTTTCATCACCCATTTTATATTGAAATACTTTAAATATCCATTGAAAATAACATTAAATAAAATATCCAACAGAAATTAAACTTTGAAAATTAATCGAAGGTTTTTCCCCTTTTTAAAGTTTTCCTTAATCTTTAACATCAGTGAACTCTTTAAAAAAGTTATTAGTCTTAAGAGAGTTAATCATAGATCTTAAAATAGAATAGATGTGCCTTCTCCCCACTTTTCTCCTCAGAGCGCGCGTCAACATCCCCCGTTGGACATCACGTGATCAAGGGACACCCCTCACAAGAAACTGTTTCCCTTATCGAAGAGAATTACTTTGCGCCGCGATCATTTGCGCAATTAAGGGAAATTAAAGCATTTAACCCATGGGTTAAATGCTTTTAGGGTTAAACCCCCCTTTAAGCATGGGTTAAATTAAAGCATTTTACCCAATATTAAAGAAAAAGGGAACACTGTCCCTCACGTAACACCTCATATTTTTCACTAAAAGTAATAATTAAAAAAAGTAACAATTTTTTTTTCATTAAGATATCGCAAATGTATTTGTTGTACTTTTGCAAAAAATGTTCTTTGTTACCTTTTTAAGTTATTACTTTTTAATGAAATGCGGGACAAAATGACAGCTTTTTTATGGAATGGTTCATTAAATATTTTCCCATCATAACTTTTGAAGCAGGTGCACAAGCTATTTAAACAGTTTTTCAAGTGCTTTAAATACTGAGTAGAAATAGACGTCTTCAAAAATCTTAAACAAAAATTGACCTTATAAATTTTCTTTTATTTCAATCAAATTTTTCAAATACAGATAAATAGTTTCAATGCGTGCTTTTTCCCACAACTTTTGAAGCCAGTGCAACAATTTAACATAAAACCCTATCTAAAACCATAAACCAATTAGAAATACAAATGTAAATAGTATCGAATATCAACTCAATTAAATAAAATTCTAATATTCGCATGCGTTTCGCACCAACACTAAATTAGCCAAACCAATAACTTTGGTTTGTTCCTAATTTTTAAGCAACTTCAGTGTTTTCTTTTTGTTTTTTAAGTACTCAGAAAATAAATTCATTTGCAATTAATTATAAACTACATGAATGGTCATTTGACTTCCGCCCCCTCCCCAATTTTTCTTTTCTTCTTTATTTTTCGTCCACAGAATATGATAATTTTGAGAATTTAAACTCGAGGGTGAAGAAAACTAGTGATTATTGTCCCTTAACAATATTAATTTTGTTACTTTCCTACTTATTGGTCTTTGTGAATTATTTTCATTGTTTGAATTGACTGCGTGATACATTCTAACGCTTAAATATTTAGTAACGATTAATTTTATAAACTTTTTAACGAGAAAATCTGCTGCTTCTGTTTCCAATATATGCTTATTTAAACTTAGAAAAATGGAATTCGAAATTTTTCTCATCACTCTTGTGGTCTCATGAGTAACATTATATTTTTGTGTTTTACTCCCAAAACTTTTTCACATTCTCGCTCAGTTGTTCTTCACAAATGTACATATTTTAATGGCTGCAATCTTGCAATAAGTTATCATACATGAATGTGTCCCAAAATTCTTAAATTTTATTAGGTCTATTTTTTGATTTGTTGTAGTTAAGACTACGTTGCAGTCGTCGCAGTTCACAACAGAGTGCACTTGCCAGACAAAAAATCCAGCGTAGTCAGAAACATCATTAATTAACTGTGTCATGTTAATTGAGATGATTTCTGAATTTTCCAAATCGTCGTCAAAGGAATCGGAAGAAAAGGCTTTCTTTCAAAGCATTTTTGTTACGCTTCAAATTTAATCTTAGCATTTTGAAGGTTGTCAAAATCAGGCAATTTGAAGAACTGGACTCTTTAAAATTTCCGTATAAATGAATCATCTTTTTTTCGCACTTCGAAATTGTCCGACGATTATTGTTGAATCCCCCCTCATAACCTGATTGCACTGAAAAAAGTTTCAAGGTGATCGTGAGTAAGCTTATAAGTCATTACGCAGTTTAGAATTGGAATTCAAGCACCTATATACTTTTCATATGTTCCCAGCACACTTTTCATAGAAATTAGAAAAACCTAAAAATCCAGTTTTTCGCAGACATACTTTAACTTATTTTCCAGCCCTTGTTTTTAGTGATTTAATATAATGCTCGGCATCTAATTAAAGTAAATTGCCTAAAATATTCTTAATTTCAACTCTGCATGGGGACTTTTTTTGCCTTTCGCAGAAAGAAATATTTCTGTTACGCACTATGTCTTTATTTTTTAATAAAATTCATCTAACCCTCTTTCGCTAGAAAATCTCAGATTCACACATATAGAGATTTCTCACATAAGTATAATGAAAATCTTCAGACAATCCTGGACTTTTAACGACGCTTCGCATTGTTATATCGTTATATCACTGCTGCCCGAGAAGAGGGAGACACGATGTCCCTTGATCACGTGATTCTCGGAAGAATCATGATGACCCCACTTTCTCCGGGCGAAATACGCTGCGCTGTAGAGGGAAAGGCCTATCTATCCCTTTTAAAGATCTATGGAGTTAATGATGTTATGAATAAAATTAATATGTTTTTAAACAAAAAAGTAACTAGATTCATGATAGTATGGCTCTCTATGTACGTATATACGAGTAATAATTTCAATTTATATGCAATTTGAAACCTTTAACCAAAATTAACCCATTACAAAGAACTCAGTTTAGATTAAACAAACAAAAATCTAGAAAAGTCGACTTCAAATGAAAACAGGTGGGATTGACGGTCTGTAAATCCTACAACAGGTGGGGGTTACTTGAACACTATGTCTTCAAGCCCCACTTCAAATTCATCATCATTGTTGAAAGCAAATTTCGGACGTTAATGACAAGGCACCATTTTGAGGTACTGCACATTGTAAGAAGACTCAGGTGTGACACAAGGAGACTAAAAATTGCTGTCCGTGGGTATACATGGTTTGTGTGTCGTTGTGTACAAAGGTATACCATTTTGGTTTTGCAAGGCAGTAACATCGACAGGACCACAGTTTTACAACATTGAAAAACAAAACCTTCAAAATATAAGGAATCATGATACCTACAACAAAAATGAAAAATACAATTCACGACGGACGAAAAAAAAAGAAATTGCTCTTTTTTTTTTAACTTAGATCCTACTAAAAGAGAAACAATGTGATAGAATCTTAAATGTTCGTTTGATGGCGTTGAAACTTTCTGGGGTAATGGAAAGGGCTGTGACACACACATTGAACCCCATTTCGGATCTCTCTCGACGATACCCGGAATTTTTCGATCAACGTCCGTAGGTACAGCAGCTTCCCCTATGTGGATTTCTGGTAGACCACCAGGCAGACAGAATTCCCCCTGGGGACGTCATAACGGTCCTTACTTTTATATGTACATTCAGGCTCAGATCTATAAATTTTGCCCCCCCCCCCTGCAACAAAACGTGTAGCCCCCCCCCCCTCCCACAAGCCAGCAGTATATATTTGCAGCGTTTATAAATCTTAGTACTATTTTTTCTCTCGGGCCGTTGGGCCCCTCAAGCACTGTGGGGTATGCGGGTACGCAAATCCTGGCCTGTGTATCCTTATATATTATTTCTGTAGCCTGTTTTTGGTTTCTACGCCAAATTTCCCTCAATTCTTGATCGATTTCTTTGTTTTACGGCTAATTTTATAGCTTATGGTGCTGGCTACTGACGAAAAATAGACCCAAGGTCTAAAAATTGTTTCTTTTAGCCGAAAAACCTGTTTTAATGAACCAGAATAAGGTTTTCGGTCAAACTTATAACTTTAATTTGCGCTATGACCGAGAGAGCTGAGTAGCTTGATCGGCAGAGCGTTCTCTTCGTAACCAGGAGATTACGTGTTCGGGCCCACGTCCGGACAATCTGCAACAAAAAAATTAGAGAAATATCGCGCTTACATGAACACTGAATTAAATGAATAACAACTATGAGGGAATAGAATAAATGAGAAGGAAATGCGCCTTGCTGATATGAAAACATTCAGTGATTTTGTGCTAAATTACTTCGAAATTGCACCTGTTTTTTTTTTTTTTTTGGAAGCTTTTGCTCTGGAAAGAAAATTAAAGCATAATGTAAGCGTAAATATAAGTAACAGGTTTAAGATTTCAGACTACAATAGAATTGTTTTTTGTTCAGAAAAAAAATAATAAATCGCATATTGAAATATATATTCTTCTAATGAGTTTTTGACTCTTTGTACAAATAAAAAAATTACTACCTCAATTTGAAGGGTAAAATATATATTTTTTCTTCTTTTTGCAAAAAAACAAATAGCTTATCACATTTTTACTACATTCGAAAAGCTACGCTTAAAAAAAGAGCATAGATCAATTTATTTTGCATTTTAACCGTTCTGTTAAATGATGAACACGTGCTGCCATCTAAGTCATAACGGTTTAAGCAGCCTGCGGTAACAAATTGTAAAAATTTTCAAGAATAAAAAAATGTTTCTTCAATATCTTATCTTATATAATGTTCCTTTCTCATTTTAAAACTTATCAGGCTGGCTAATGAAGAAAAATACACTTACGGTCGAAAAATCAAGTTTTCGAAAACGCCCCTTACTGTTTCAAAACCTTGATGCTGCCTGTAGCTCTTATGCATTTTTTAAAAGCAAAGTTCTAATGCAGTTTTCCATTTTTTACGTCGCTTTCAGCAAAAAAAATATAAAATAAATAGCCTGTGTGTGTGTTCATGTTTTAATAAAGCTTAAAAGCACTGGACTTAGTTGTTCGGTTAAATTGATAAGTTTTTTTCGGTAGAGCGTTCGGCTATAAACTATTCGAACTTCGGGCAAGTTTGGGCTGTCCGAAAGAATATCAAATTTATATTAGTACTACGCATCACATATACTCATAACATACAAACGTAATAAAATAAATGCAGTGGGATTGCTACTTGGTGTTTGGACTCCTTTATGCAGGCTACAGTTATCATTCGGATAAGTTGACTGTTAATCGAAGAGTGTTTTTCCTTTTTTTAAGCTTTGACTACATCCAGATCACTCAGCATAATGTAAGCATAAAAAAGTATTAGATTTACCAAAAGGAAATCCTTTTTGTGCAGAAAAACATTTTCATTGTATGCTGAAATGTAGATGTTTCTAATAGCAGTGTTCGACCTTTTGTACAAATGAAAAAATACTACGCCAAATTAAAACTACGAGTTTCACCCTGTAAACCTTTAATTTTTTATTCGCGCGAATACGATAGAAAGCATTAAAATTATTATCAACTTCATTAGCAAGAAATCATTTTCCACTCCTCTGCTTTCTTCTGAAAAAAAAAAAAAAACATTTTGCCTACGTTCGAAAAATTACACTTAAAAAACGGACTCAGTTCAACTGGTTTTGGTTTTGAATTTTAAGTGTTCGATTAAAAGAGAAACATGTGCGGGCATTTAAGCCGTAACTGTTAAAGCAACCTTCTATGTGAAATAGTTCAATATTCAAAGATAAAAACACTTATTTTCAATCTAATTTATTACTTCTCTAGAATGTTCGTTTCAATCGCTACGTGAGATCTTCGTCATTCTTTAATCAAATTCCATGCTTTTCGAATAATTTTAAATCGTATCATGCTGGTTAATGACAAAACATAGAAGCATGATCTTATTATTATTATTATTATTTTTGGCAAAAAGCTTTTTTGCTGTTTTTTACTACGCATTCCTTCAATGAATAGCTTTCGAAAAGGAAGGCGCAATTGCTAGGTTTGTTGGGGTGTCGGGCTGTTGCTCAGAATGGCGCCAATTCGAATCCGTGCCAATAAATATCCCTTTAATATTTCTTTTTTTCCCGTCAGATGCTCACATGGGCAGGACTCTGTTTGCCACAACCTGTTTTTTTACATGCACAATTTTAGCTTTTTCACGAGTCACTACTCAGCCACACTTTTAATGATATTTATGTTTGAATTGAAAATATGTACGACCAAAAGGTGAGCGATGATCAAATTATCACAACGTTGTAGTTAACGAGGTTTTGTTACTGATGTCTTTAAATTACATGCCTTCTCTTCTGCGCTTACTTTTTTTTTTCGGTTCTTCTTCATAAGGTTCTTCCTTTGAAATTCTTAAAGAGCGAAATACCTTATGAAACGATTCGAAGCACAGTGCGGAGTTCCGCACGGGTCGACTAGTATTACCATTAGTGTTCCCGCTAGGCCGTTTTTGAAGGGCGCAGCGCCCTGCCCTTTTCCATATAAGCAGAATGCGGCCTGCCCTTCTTTTAGATCGTGAAATGCGCCCTGCCCTTTTAAAAAATAAGAAATTTCCCCCTGTGTTTTTAAAAAGATGCCTCAACCATTGTTTCGATCTGCCGCGATATCCGGGCAATTTTATTTGTCCAGCGATCGTCTGCAAAAACGCCCACGTCTTATCCTTTTTCCCAGAATTTCACCCTAAAAACGACCCCATAAACAAAAGGGGAAGCAAATACTTAGGCAAAGAGTGGATGAGATTCTCAGAATTCCAACAGGCTTATCAGTAGGAAACAAAGGCATGTTCTTCCCTTCTATTGAGGGTGGGTTTTTGAAAGGTTGTGGGAAGGAGTAGGGTCCTCTGGGAAGGGAGAGATCTTTGTTTCATTCCTTCCCATCCTTGATCTTCTGAGAATCAACAATGAGAGAGGGAATAGAGCATTTTCCTAACATTTCAGCCCTTTGTGTCCGTTTTTGGTCTGCACGTGGAAATTAGGCTTAGCTAATTTTAGGGCATTGCTAGTGATTGTGTAGCAATCTTTTCACATCTGTTTCTGGAAAGTTAACTTTCTGATTGTTTCCTAAGAAGAACATAGTACAAAGCTTACTGGGTTAAAATGCAAGGGTATTTTTTTAATATCTTGGATTTTTAACCCCCAGCCCCCCCCCCAAAAAAAAAAACGTTTGAAATGGAAACATCGCATTGACAGGGCTTTCATTCAATTCTTTCCTTTTTGCTAAGTATTTTTATTATCTTTGTATATGTGTGTTGTGTGTGTGTGTGTGATTCATATAACAGATTATTTAAAACACTTATTGACATAATAAAAAGCATACTTTTGACATACTTGTGCTTTTTTCTAACTAAAATAATCTTGCACTGTTTCTTTTTCTTTTATAAAAATTATACAATTGATTTTTAAAAAAATCACAAAATTAAAATGCCGAAATATTAAATTTTCGCAAAAATTATCGGAGATAAAAATCTTAGCTTGGCCCAAGCTGCTTATGCATTGCATTTAGGAGCACATACATCTGCCAACACATTTGTGTAATAAATTTGAACTCCAAGACTAGGAAATAGAGCTCAAATAAAGTCTTTTTAGTTTTGCAACTTGCTACCACTGCATTCTTGAAGCACTGCACACAGTATTTTAAGTTAATTATTCTATTTGAAGTGTAATGTATTTAAAAAAGGAGAATTTACACTCATCACAATTTTAATGTCTACTAAAATACTTAATGGCACAATGCACATTACTAAGCAGTTTCTTTGGTAGGAAGAGGAGATCAGTAATTAAATATTGTTCTTCTTAAATTGAAATTCAAAGGGTTTTAAAATGCCTAGATTTTTTTTACTCTTATAGGTAGTTAAAATTATGGCATGAAAAGTGTTGAAAAACACACAAAGACAAGTTTCAGCATTAGCTAAATGTTCCTATGGATGTGGAAAATGTACTTAGGGGCAATTCCATGATAAGGTCAACCAGATGATTGAATTTTCAAAATTAAAATTTCTAAACAAATGAGGTGTCATTTTAAAGGTAAAGAGTTGTATATTTTGACATGCCTGTCTAAAATTTGATCACTTCAGTTATAAATAAGTTACAGGAGGTAAAACTAAGGTCAACATCTTGAGTATTTTCAAACCATATTTGGTGACTCTCGAAGAAATTCTGTTTTTTCCAAAAAATACATACTAATATTATGAATTGATATGAATATCCATTTAAAGATACAATGTCTTGCTGGTGATGTTGCAAAAATGTGTCAAAATATAATTCATTTTGATTTGTAAAAGAATTCCTCTGGGGTAGATTAAGTGTTTTACGTCCGACACCAAAATGTGCAGTTAATTATGCTGAGCCAATAATTTTAAAGCTACATACATGTATTTTTGGGTACAAAGTAGGAATTTCAATCTCTTGGATGTAACCTATTTTCATTTTGTAACAAGTGAATATTCTTTACTAAAATCTAGGTGTCGGACGTAAAAACTTTTTTATGGCCGACACCATTTACGTCCGACACTGTTACATTCCTTTCAACAACATATGTTTTCAACTGTGTTTCTCCTTTTTTTGCCTTTAATTTTAAAGTTAAAGTGAAACATGCATGAAAAACAACTTAGTGAATTCACTGCATATACATTTAGGGTTGATAGGGGTAAGTTGGACCCCGTTTGAGAAAAGTTGTGTTGAATGCACATAATACAGTTGATTAAGATCAATTTTGGCAAATTTGCCAAAACTAAAACAAACTAAAAGAAATTGGAAATACTAAATGACTGCGTCTATGTAAAGTTGGCAAAGGAAGAACCATTATCAACATTCAACCCATATAAATCTTGATGGTTTTCTTTCAGGTAAGTTTCACAAATAACTAATCACCAGCTTTTGTAGCTGAACTATCAATTCCTGCTAAGTCATCATAGTTGTCTTGTATTTCACTAATACAAATATTTCATCAAAGTTGCTTTTGATTTTCAAATCCTCACTGTTAGAGGGGGAACCACTTACCCCATAGTGTGGGGACGTTTTATAGAGAAATTTTACGGGGTAAGTGGGGCCTCTCCTCTAAAACAATTTTTAATAATATTTTACTCAAAAATTCTGATTGAAGTATGCACTTTAAGTTAAACTGTACATGAATGTTTAATGATCATAAAAAAAAAATAAATGCTAACTGGGAATCACTTCTTTGAAAAATGCAGCTTAAACTCGCCAAAAAAAATTTCCAGATTTTTTTTTTTTTTTTTGACTAAGTTTTTTGACCTAGAAAAAAAATTCCACGTAACCCAAATATACGCAAAACTAATCACTGTGATGAACCATGTCATAATCAATGTAACAAAGTATAAAAACCATATGGATATTTCAGTTTTTGGAGGGTGACCCGCTTACCCCAGTGTCCCACTTCCCCCAATCAACCCTACTTTTGAATTTACTTTGTAAATTAAGTTTCAGTATATGTAACCTATAATTTACATATTTATAACTGTAATCATTGTTATGAATTTACATTTAAGAGCAATAGTTTACGTCCAATATGAACAATTTACATCCGACACCGAAAATTTACGTCCGACACCAAGCTAAAAATAATTTTTTAAATAATTTTATTCCCTATAATATCATTTGAAAACTGTGAAATATGCTTCAATCATAAGTATACTTTAGATCTATGCTGCTTTTAAAATTAAAATGTAAGCCAATTCACAGACTTTTAATAATTTTTAAGTGAACCATCAATTTTACTATTTGTGTGTTTACGTCCGACACCAACTCTTTAAATTTTTTAAATTTATACTTTAGAGATCTATTTTGAAAAACTAACATGATTTTTTATTCAGTGGGATGTAGTAAGTATCTTGTAAATAAATTTGATCATTTTGGGACAATTTATGTTTGGTAAACGGAATTAAAACTGAGAAATTTTTCTTCATTTTTTACATCCGACACCATGGAATTGCCCTTAGCTTAGTTGGCATTTGTGTGTGTGGGGGGGGGGGGCTTCCTCTATTCTGAAGACAAGTGCGTTTTCTGGATGAAATCATTTTTAATACTAAAGTCAGTGGTGATGACGATCAAGGGGGGGGGGGGGTTATGGTGCAGAATAGACTGTTTGAGTTTTTTCAAGGTGTTATAAGTGTTATTTCTCCTCTTATTTTTTTTTTTTTTTTTTTTTTTGGGAGAGGGCGCTCAGTACGTTTTGAGTGGTGCATCATTGGTCTTGGTGGGGGGGGGGGGGCGGGGGGCACCGCATTGATATAGTGCCCTTTTTTTAAAAAGTGCCCCTTTCAAAGGCCAGCACCCTGCCCTTTTTTTTCCTAGAGTGAACACTAATTACCATACTGAAATTAGCAGTGCATCGTGAAATCGGTGGTTTTGGGGAGAGGCTTAACTCCCAAAACTCCCTGCGTCTCCGATGTCTCGGACATGAACGTTAAGCAATCAAAAACAAGTTTCATTCGAAGTAAAAGTGCTGCAGAAGAAATCATAGGGGGAAGGGGGTGGGGGTGATCTGTTTCAACAGAAAATCTTGCCTTGTAGGGGGGGGGGAGAGCTTTGCAGACATTTTGAAGCAAAATTTTGGTAATATTTCTTTTGGAGGAAAGTTCTTTCGGAAATCTTTTTCTCTAAAGCCTAAGAGCAGTAGAGAAGAATTCCGTTTCGCGCCAAGTAAAATTTTTCTTGTACAGTGAAACCTGTGTAAGTTGACCACTTGCGGTGCAGTATTTTGGTGGTCAACTTAGACAGGTGGTCAACTTATAAAGGGGGTAATGTTTTTTTTTTTGTCATTTCTTGCACCATGTTTTCATTTTTTGACTAATTGACACTTACTCTTTCTGTTCAACTCACTTTCATTGTTTAACATTACTTTGAAACAAAAATGTAAAATGTTATTCAAATATTTTTAGAGATAATTTTCCCAGAATGACGTATAATGTGTCATGCAATTTTAAAATTTCAGTAAATTGATCAAAAAAAAAAAAAAAAAAACTTATATCTTATTGTTTATGAAAAGTTACTTGTTTGACATTAATAGTTCCTAAAAATTCATAGCTATTCAAAAATAACAAACTTTTCGCTTTATTTTTTTTCTCATATACATTTATAACCATGATGAACTATTGTTCAACAAAATAATTCCTTATTGAAGTTTCGCGCATTTATTAGACTCTAGTTTTAGAATTTCCATATGTGTCAGCTAATTTTTTTTGGATTTCTCCCTTTTCAATTAATTTTAATATTTCATACTTTTTTATCAATCTCAAGTTCAACTAACTTTCTTTTTGAAGGCATTTTATGTAAAACTATGACACAAAGAACAACAAGATGAACTTTCATAGTTCAAAAAGGCAGTTGAAAATGAAAATTCCCTATCTCTTAATCCCTTGGACCAGAAATACTGCAATGCAAGTAACTTTACTCTTTAGCACAAAATATTGCAACTGGAAAAAAATACTTTGTACTTTTCTACTGACACATGTTTTCATTGAGCAGAGAGTACAAAAGGCAATCTCAAATAGAAGAAAAGAAAAACAAGTTTGGAGAATAAAAGGGTTCTTAGTAGTTTTCCCATGTTGTTAAACTCACAAGGAGGTTTAGTTATGCTGCTGTTTTATTTAGTTGGTAAAATGCTTGTCTGGCATCGAAAATATTCTTGGAAAGCTATAAAATAAATAATAATATAAAATAAAATAATTTGCTACATTAAGTTTTAAAAAATAAACCAAGTGGTCAACTTACAAAGGGTTTTTTACAATACTCCAAACCAAATTTGGTGTACATCAGTGATCAAGATAGACAGGTGGTCAAGATAGAGAGGTGGTCAAGTTACAGAGGTTTTCCCTCATTATATAAGATAGGATAAATTCCGTTCCTGACAAAAGTTGTCAACATAGACAGGTGGTCAACTTACAAAGGTGGTCAACTTTACAGGTTTTACGTATCTGGACCACATTTTCGTTCAGTTGCCATTGGTTACCGGGCAAAAGCTTCGCTGGGGCTGCTCTTAATACGCTTTCTTTTAATGCAGCAGCGGCGTTTTCACTTCACTTTTTAATCGGGCATAGTGTCCACAACCCTAATATGAGATGGATTTAGGATGCAGGGGTCTAGACAGTTTGTTTTTCGATCGTTATTTGTCTGAAATTTTCCTTTTTCTTCTGGACGTGTTTTGTCTTTGGCAAAGAACATCTATATATCATTGAGTGACGGCTTTTGAAAACAACTTTTAGAACCCAAGAGAATTTTCTTCTCTCGACCGACCACTCAAAATTTTAGACGGAGTTGTATTTATGATTCTTGAGAACCGATTTTACTGTCTGAAAGATTCGTCGTATTTTTATCATTTTCAAATGAATCGGAAACTTGAATTGAAAACTTTTTTTGCTCTTCCATTTGAAATGTACATTTTTTTTAACGCCCTAATGCTTTAAAAACCCTTAATTAACTGAAACAATCGTTGGTGAGGGAAAAAGTAGGATGTAAATGATTCAAAAAAAGTGGCGAATTAATAATTAACGAACTAGTAATAATGTTGAGATTTTATCTGAAACTTTTGAGGTTTCATTTTGACTCTGAACACTTGTTAAAATCGACGCTTTTTTTGTTACATTTACTTGCCATGTTTGATGCCCAATGTGGACATCAAAAGTGATAAGACAATTTGTTTGATTTGCTGTAAGAATACGTTCAATGTGAAATTCAGAAGGGAAATTATTTATTAATATTTTTATTATTTTTTCATTCTTTTCTTCTTGCTGGACAAGTAAAAGCTGCTGTCTACCATTTTTTGTGGAAAAAGAGGCGGGTACCCCTTTATTTTTCAAGTTGATCTAGTAAAATAAAGCATTTCACTATATGGCGGACATTTCTAGGATATTTTCCCGTTTTGCTTATCATCGAAATATGTCCCTCGTAATGTTTTTTTAAATAGTTACTTCGCCATTGCAGCCGTCATTTTGTATTGTAGCTAACGCGATATTCCTACGCTTTTTTTTAAAGGTAACAATTTCCCAGGTTGAAGAACAGTAAAAAAGAGTGGGATTTAAAAAAAAAGTTAGAGATAACACAACAATGTGTGATAGAATGTGTAAGCTTATCGTACATTTGTACGTCACTTCGTACAGTTGTCGCATATAACTCTTGATAGATTTTTGACTTTGTGAGCGTTGGTTTGTTAGCCCTTTCAATCATTCAGAATATTCTGAAATTTGAAATGTAATCATTTCGAGCCTTGTATGATAGGCTCAAATCGTGGATGTGTGTGCGTTTCCTGCCACAGCGTTGCCCGCGAGAAAAATTTAAAAGATATATCCTGCGGCGACCTTCTTAAAACTAGCAGGAAAAATTGCGTATTTTAATCATTTGACGGCGTTTTAAATAAGCCAAAATACTGCTTTTACTTTATTGAATTAAAATTACTCGCGAAAAGTATTCCTGCCACAAAGGTGTGTTTTTTTTTTCACAGACCGTGAGAAAAAAAAATAGGGACAACAACTCCTAAAAATCTATATTAGTATAACCTATAGTTATTAAATAGCGTCCAGTCCCTTTAAAAATCCCTATACAATCAATGTATCAGTGTGTGTGTTTCAACCCCGGACTCACTCCATGGGAGCTAAGTGCTCTGCCGCGTCACTCACTGCTATAATGATTGGGCGGCTTCAGCTAATCCCGTTTTTGCCGACAAGAGTCATATTTCAAGCTGGACTTAATTTGCACGGGGGCTCAGTTCTTACTTTAATTTTCAATTTTATGTCACTTTGTATGCACATACCTGCCGATTCTACTATTTTTTATTGGAACAAGTAAAACCTGTGAATTTGTCCACTCTTGTAAGTTGATCACCTGTTTAAGTTGACCACTTAAGTACCGTGAAGTGGGGCTACTTCAGCCTCCAGGAGCTACTTGAGCCCATGAGAAAAAAGTGTTTAAAATCCGTCCTGGTCCAATACACTGTAAAAACGATTCAGAAACGTTCCTGGAAAATAATGGGCAGCTGATGTGTCCAATTTCTTCCAGTAACATATCTTACAAAAACCAGGAACGTTTTCCACTAAAATTCAGTAACCTTACTGAAATTATCCTGAAAGCTTCCTAGAATATTCAGAACTCTTCCCGTTTAAAGCCAGTCGTCTCTCTAGAATCTTAGATCAGTGTTGGGAAGTTTCTGCCGAGGCGGTTAAAACCACTGGTAGAAACCGGTTAAAACCTGCATGGCAAAAACCACTTTCTGCCACTTTGCGGCAGAAACTGGCAAAAACTCACAAAATGAAAAATTAATTCTTGATATACAATAGAAAATGCATGGAAAAAATAATTGTTAACCAATGCACTGTAATTTTATTACAAAATTATCACAATTCAAAATCAAATGTTACATTGTTTGGACTCTGCAATTGCCTCTTAGAAAAGGTAGTTTCAAAAATCTAAACAGGTTCTCACTTTAATACGCACAAATGAGAAATTTTAGAATATTCTTGAAACAGAAGAGCTAGCAGACAATGCATCAAGGAGCAAGCAATGTTCGTGGAACTTTCATCTATTGTATAACTGGTCCACAATATAGTAACTGGGGTTGTGGTAAAAATTTTACTGGAAAAATAAGTTTTGAGAAATGGGGCCAATTTGTTTTGCAAACTGTGACATTAGGTAAGGTAATCTAGACAAGTAAAATTCTGGCACTTTCTTCTTGAAGCACATGACATGATAATTTCAATCACAAACAATTTAGAGGAAGCGTATAAGTGAGCAAATTACAATCAGTAATGCCTGTTTAATTCTGTATGTCACTCCTCTTTCCTAAGCACCCCCATATGATTCTTTATCCTTTGTTAAACTTACTATGAGCCTCTGCAATTGAAAAGTTCCCTTTCTGAACTAAATCAAGGGCACTAGCATTGGATTTTATTTTATTTTAATGATGAAATGATGTTTAATTTTTTAGTTTACTTAAGCAAATATCATTTACTAATTACTTGAGTTATTAAAGACATTTTAAGGTTTTTGCCAGTTTCTGCCGGTTTTTACCGGTTATAACCAGTTTCTGCCACTGGCACGGCAAAAACTAGTTTCTGCCGGCAGAAATCCTTAGATTGAACTTAGGTGGGTATACTGTAATAGTTTGGCACCTTACTGCGTTTCGAGGAAAGCTCCAAAAGCAAAAGCAGTTCTTCAAACCTGGCCAAAGCTACGTAGCCCGTAGACAGATTTGCACCCATTGGATGCCTTATCGGCCTGGAAGGGCCGCAATCGAGCTGAAGCGGCTTTATAAATAACCTCAGGTTATCTTTAAACTGGGAGCTAAAAATATGTTTTTCAACAGTGAGAAGTCTGCATTCGCGCGACTTGTAGCAATTCAGGAAACTTTTTGACACGGATACTTGATTTTTCCAGGAAATGGATAAAAAACCGTAGAAATCCCGAAACGTTGAGGTTATGATTGCAAGTTGTCTAAACAGTTGCTTTTTGTGTCTGCAAACTTTCACATTTAAGTTCATGGAAACATCTGATATCAAGGTCAAGATAGTTTTATGTTTGCATTCTATTTTCTTAATAAAATAAGTGTTTTAAGGTTATAGCTATGTAATTAGCACAGTAACTAATATAAGTTAGTAAAAGTGCACTGGTTGCCTTAAAATGAGACTACTTGAACCGAGCTTTCAAACAGCCCCAAACCACATTTCATCACTAAATTATGTTCAGTAAGGTTTGTCATCTTTTAAAATGAAGAGGTTAGTTACTATTTATACCCATTTTTTGCAGATCTGGAGATAAAAAAGGTCCGACCGAAAGTAGAAGAGAACCCCTTGAAGTAGGAAATAATGCGGATTATTAGGAGGAAAAATTACAATTGTGTCCAGATTCAACTAATTCCGGAAAAATGTCTTAGATTGGCATCAGCCCCTTTTGACTTAAGTATATCAACTCTAAAAAGGAAATTAAAGGGATCGTTCACAAAACAAGCCTGGGCATCCTGTAGTATTTACTAGCTAGGAAGGGCAGATATTAAATAATATCAGAAAAAAAAGTCCAGACAAGCCATTAAATTGAGGGGTTTGCATTCTTTCTAATGTTTAAGTATTGAGCATTTCAGTTGGTTTTATTTGTAGTAAGAGTGTTTCTATTTGTGAAACTATGTGTGCCTAAAAATATGTTTTTATGCATACGTTGATTTTATATTAATTTATATAGATAATTTGCAATTTATATAAATAGCTTGCTCACTAGAATGTACGTTTTGAGTTTATTTTTCAAAATCCTCGGTCTTTCTTGATACCACCACCTGTGTTTATAGCTTTTTCTAATGGATTTGCTGAGTGGGACAAGTGGCCCCAGCGCAAGGCTACTTAAACCTAATTTTTAAAAATAGAAAAAATATATAAAGAGTTAAAAATTATTGTTCAAAAAAGGCTTTAGGTGGTAGCAGAACGTCTGAAAAATAGTAAAAACAAGGTTATCAGTTCCCATTATGTGTTTAACAAAGCATTCAGTGTAAAGGCCATGTCACACGTAGCGAAATTCGTTCAACCTGACGATCAACTTCGGTTCGACTCAACCGCGAGAGCGAATTCCGACCGGAAAATCCCCGTGTGCTATGCTTTCCGAGGTTGAACGTATTCCGTTCAACTTTTTATCTTCTCGACAAAAAAGTTGGATCAACCTCAACTTTCAGCCAATCAGGAGGAAGCAATCCTCTGACCTGTGACGTCAAAATACAACATGGCCGCCTGTAACAACATCAACAACGCTTGCAAGGAATGGAATAAACTGCTGAATAACTTCAGGTGAGTTATTATTACTATATTTTTGTTAAAAACAAATATAAAACGTAATATATCATAAACCTCCACCTTATTATTGTGTTAAAAGGTCGATTTCTAGTTTAAAGTCGTCGTAAGAATTTCCTTGCCAAATTCGCCAATCTCGTAGTGTGTAATCTTGCCAAATCAATGAATGTTTGTAAACAATCTGAAGCAAGAGCAACGGTAATGGTCAATCCAGTAGAAATCACCCAGGCCATGTTGCTCGGCATTTTTGATTTTCCTATTTTTTTTATTACTTAATTCTCACTACTAGGTGAGTTCAAAAGTGTTGAAAGAAAATTTTTTACGCTCATACTTTTTTTTTAACCCGCCATTTTAAGTTTGTTTAGTTGCCGTTTTTTGGACCATAAACAAGTTTTACGTAAATGCATCTAACTCGGTTAATTTTACAGCTATCAGGACAAAACAAAATCCTACATCACCAGAAGGATGCTCTAGATACGATTTGCTTGCAAAATATTATTTAAATGGTGAGAAAGGTGAAGCAAAAAATTAACAATTACAAACTGAAAATTATCATTAAATACGAGTTTTAATGCTACAAAATTAGTAAAAGGAGGAGAGTCGCAGCTCCTCCAATTTTTTTCATTGTTTAGATATAATATAGGACTACTTGTTGTATAAATTTTAAACTTGAGAACTTCGTCCTTTTTTTTGCAAACTTTTTCAAAAATGGAAAAAAATCGAATTTTGGCAAAGTTTAAAGTCAAATATCTCAAAAGAGACTGAGTGAAAAATTATGAAACTGATACAGGTAACACTTTTGACATGAAAATATGATTACAGTTTGATGACTGAGACTGAACTGGTACTAGAGTTATATGGCATTAAAGTTGGTCAAATATTGCATTTTCGCAAAGTTTAAAGCGAAATATTTCAAGAGGGACCGAGTGGAAAAAAAATGAAATTAATACAGGTAGCACCTTTTTATGATATGAACCTGTGATTACAATTTGGTGACTGAGATTCAACTGAGTTACAGTGAGAGTTACAGTGCATCAAAGTTGATATATTGCATTGCACATACACAAAGTTAAAAATTAATTCATAGATAAGCTTCACTTTCCAAACATTTAAGGGGGTCCGGGACACAAAAATCCTCAAATTTTGAAAATTTTTTTTATAATTTGAAAAATTGCTCCGTTTTTTTCTGCTTAAGAGGACGTTTGAATCTTGTTTCCACCTTAAATAGAACGAAAGTTATAGTTATTTTTGTTGCATGCATCTAACGAATGTGTACATAACTTTAAAACTTTAAACGCGTTTTTCTCCATGATGCAATTTTTCCCGATTTCTTGCATTCAAACTCTTATAAGTCAGGAACCGATAGAGATAAAGTAATGAAACTTGGAGCATATCTTTTTCAAGCAATTTACTTTAATTTTTATTCGGCGAATTTGAAAATAACGTTTACTGCAAAAGTTATGATTTTTTTAAAAAAAAGTATCTTCGAATTTTTCGAAATTTTTCTTCAAATATTTTTTATTTCTTATTGAATCAATATTTTTAAAATCGCCGAATAAAAATTAAAGCTTAGATATTTGTGCATACTTTTTTGAAAAAAAATTGAAAATTGACCAACAATATTTTGAGTTATAGCAATTTAAAGCAACCCCATTTTTTTGAAAAAAACTAATTAAATTTAAATAAAAAAATTTTTTTTTTCATATTTATGTTATGATTTTGCTTATTAAATAAATGATGAATCAGTTCAAAAAATTTCAAAACTCTAAAGTACATAATAAAAAAATTTTCAAAATGTGTCCCGGACCCCCTTAACAGCAACAAAAGTTCCTCTTCTTTAATAAATCAAATTCATGCAATAGAAATATGCACAAAAAACAAACAAATGAATAAATGAAATAAATGTTTAGCTCCTGTGTCCGAAACATTTAAATATATAAACATCATAGATCAATTGTTATTAATAATAACACAATTTTTGTGCTACAATTTATCATCTTTTGCTTAAGTTTTCTTCTGCATGTAAAATACCAAACACCCGGTTATCACATCCAGAGACTGGAGGCAGATGTTATCGTTGAGATGACATCTGCCTCCAGCTCGGTTATTGGCTCTTCCGGACTGATGAGTTCTTATAAGAACGAAACTGCAGTCTCTGGATATATCGCAGATACAGTAATCTGTTATTGCAAATCATCTTTAGAATATTATTTTTAATATTAATTTAGTACATTTGCCTCCCCTGCCCCTAGAAGAGGTAAACGCATATTGTATGCATATTTCATCAAAATGAATAAATAAAATGAAAAATTGCATTTTGACATATTGAATTCAAATTATGCTTTTCGCAAAGACGAGCTGTGTTAGGACCCTACTCGTTGGGTTTTTTGCTTCTACTACTGGTTCCCGAAATCAACTTTATTTATATCCGACCCTCTCTATTTTACATAATTAACCTCTGCGAGCATGTTCCTCCTCCTGGGCGGGTGGCGTGAACTCGCATGATTCTGGGTCGGAAAATCAAAACATCCATCAACTGCGTTCAAGTGAAGCAATTGGTTGATTGTTTAAAAACAGCACACATACCACGCCTATACTTTACGGTAATACATTGATTTCATAAAAGCTAGGGGTACTTTGCTTGTCCTCCTCCCTGTATAATATTCATGTTATATATACTTGTCTAATTTGTTTTCATAATTTTAGATTATGGGAGAAAGAATTTCATGTTATTGTGTACAGATGCAGTTATAGAGGTTGCAGTCAAAAACTGTTTGTACCAGGCCGAAGTTAATTATTGTTGAACTTTGAAATGTAATTGAAATTATATATTAATACATATGAGTGTATGTGTATGTAACTTATTGTAAATAAAGTTTATGTATAAATTTTATGTGTCAGTTTCTCTAAAGAATTGAATACTAAGAAAAATGAACTATTTTTTTTTCCTTTCTTGGTATAGATTATAAAAGATAATGTTTTTTCAGTATGCTCTGTAAAAACATCTATGAAGCATTGTTCTTCTCAGAGAACAAAAATAAAACAACTCACAATTTCTTACTTAATTGAATGTACCTGCATGACTCAATTTAATCAATAGAACCATTTTAAGTCCAATGTTTCAAACTATGAAAAGTAGTACAAACCTGCCTAAATCAGTAGAAAAGTTAGTATTCTTACGTTCTATGTAACTTATAAACTATGCAATAAGTAATTTATACTCTTCACTATTTAAAAAATTTAAGTTTTGATTTTTTTAAAGTAATAAATTTCATGTGCATGTGTTGGAAAGATAAAATAGAATGGGTCATGTACAGAGGTTTCACATAAAAACAATAGCATGTATATATAAAAGTAGAAAATTTTGTTGTTTCACTTTTTGTGCATTGCTAAAAAGATTTCTGTTTTAACAACTACACTTGGTCTACATTCAATAGCAAAATAATAATACTTAGACAAGGTTGAGTTTTTGACAAAAAAAAAAAAAAAAAACTGTGTTTGACATGACATTTGTTACACTGTAAAAGTAGTTATAGATATTAAAACTGTTACATCTTGTTTTCAACGTAGTCTTGTTTTAAACTTTTTAATAACTTAATTTATTTGTAACAATTAGATACAATTAATTTTATCAATCAACAGTCTTACTGGGAAAGGATTTATGAAATGTCTCTTTTCTTTTGAGTAAAAGTGAAACTAAGTGGATCATCACTCAATAGTTAAGTATATTAATATCTAAATATTTAGAATAGTGCTATTTACATTTTTTTATGTTCTTAATTTTTTCTCTAATATAAATATTCTCTGTTTATAGAGGAACTAATAGTTGCTTGATACAACCAAAGACATAAGTGTCAAAAACTTAAATACCAACTCTAATAGCTTTTGTAGCGGTTATCTCTAAATTCAGGATGTCCCAGAAAAAGTATGATGGGAAAGTTTTAGACAAAACAATATACCCCTGTTCAGCATCAATAGAGAGGATATTCTCCAGTTTTGAATTGATCCATTCCAAACTTAGAAATGGACAAGGTGTGCAAAAGGGTTTTGAAATTAGTATTTTCACACTGTATGCATTGAGGAGAAAAGATTTAGAGTGGAAATAAATGTAAATTTTGAATAAAGATGCAAATTTTATTAAAGTTTGCAAATTAAACTAGAAAAATGTATGCATTGCCTTGCACTTTCAGCTTTAAAAACTTTAAGGAATAAATAGTCATTATTATTGTTACTATTCAATATACTGCTATTTCCAAAACTTTAATCCTATACTAATAGTAGCTCTTTTATTCATCTCTCTCATTCTACAGACACGCAGCTTGTTGAATCAACATTCAGTTTGTTATTTTTTACTATACATATATTTTTTTTATCTAAAACAGTCGAAAATTTTCCTTTAGTGTATGAAATCAAAGTATTTTAAACTGAGAATCATTTGTTGTAGTAATTTTATAGTAAATACAATTTTTTTAGTCAGGTTTTTCGGCAGATAAGTGTTCAAAAGTAATAACTTAGAAATGTCCATTTACTTGATCTATAATTGCTGTTATTAAATTTTTGTCACATATTTTAAAGTGGTAGACAAGTTTAATGGTTTAAAAATCACAACTTTTACATTAATAGACAAGTTATTTATAAATATCGACTCTTACTCAGGTCGAGATCTGCATGCCCGCAGGTGGGAGGGGGGGGGGGGCAAGGACCCAAGAAATTGGAAAACTTTTTAAATAAACGAATACAGTTAAACCTTCAACGTTGCAAACACATTTGGGACATTTCTGTAAAGTATCAGGATAATTAAAAAAAAATTTATTTTGGAAAATCAGCAAATGTGAAATAATACATAGAATTACCTTAACATGAGCCACGAAAATGTCCGTTTCAAATAAAATTATTCAAAAACACCTTTAAATACATTATGAAAAGCAGCAAGACTAATCAAAGTGTAAAAAACGTAATAATCACATAAGAGTTACCTACATTTGCAAAAAAAAAAAAAAAAAACCTTACTATTGGATCTAGAAAGATGAATAAAACATATTCATCTTTCTGTATCTTTACATTTTTTTTCACATCTTTAAATTTTTTAATGTAATTTTTTTTTTATAATCCATTGATTTTGTAATGAACTTATACGTAAAATGAGAAAAAGAAAAATCAGGAGTGAAGAATTTCACACTCCCTCAAAAGCAAAATACGTCAAAAAAAGAAAAAACCTTTGTATGAAAATTAAAATAGCGAGGTAAAACATAAATAAATAATAATATTGAATTTTAAAAAAAGTGAAGAAAAGCTTCCATGTTTTTATTCAATTCTTATCGGGGGAGGGGGGATCAAAATTTATAGATCCAGGCCTGCTTTTACTCATAGTTATTAGGTAAAAGGGCTGTTATCGCTGCATTGAGCTAGTAAAATCAAGATGTTTATAAATCCCTTTTTTATAATTTTGAAAGATTGCAACTTTCAAAACTGTAATTTATTTACAGCTTTGAAATAAATTGAAAAAAAAAAAAACCATTAAATCCAAAAAACATTGCTCAGAGTACATTGTGCTAACTCGCCTAAAATGGTAGACAGAAGCCACGTTTAGGATCAACCCTTCGTTTGAGAGCCTGGCAACCCTGTTCAACTTCTCCAAGAGAAAGTTGAATGAAAGTTTGAAGTTGAACGGGTAGGTTGAGCGAATTTCGTTACGTGTGACATGGCCTTAAAACTCGCAAAAAGTATGAAATTTCGTATCCAACACTTACTGTGTATCCGCTTTTTCCGTTTTTCCTCTAAAATATTATTTTTTTCCGTATTATTTGTTAGCTAAACTAGCTAGCTACTATTAGTTTAAAACTGCTATAAAACATCCGGAGATCGAACGCGACAAAACATGATTTAAAAAAGTCGCCAAATTGCACGAAATAAGATATTTTTCCTTCCATTCTTTTTAAATGTATCCAAAAGCTATAACGATCGTGTTATTACTGTAAACTCCTGATTATCGGCGATCGAATTATCCGCGGGTCTTATCACATTTTTAAAAAAAAAAAACTTATGATTGTGTTATTGTTCGGCTTATAGATATTACATCTATTTTTTTTATATTCAATGTTAGTGGATGCAATGTAGCAATGATTTTAGTCATTTAAATGCCTGTGAGAGTGTTATTAATATTTTTTAGCTAGTGGGTATGCATTAAGTATCGTTTTTTACCTATTATTCAGATTATCCGCGGTTTTCGCTTATCCGCGGTTACCGTGCCACCCTGTTCCGCGGATAATCGAAAGTTTATTGTATTAATAGTGCTCACTATGGCCGCATTAAAGTCAATGGTACAATTGTTCTACTCATTAGAAAGTAATTTTTTTTCCCCTTTTCCACACTTGGGATGAACAATGCGTTTTACTAGATAATTGTAAAAACAGCTCAAATAATGGACTTCATAATGTGAATGATATTTCACTTGAAGTTTTATAAGTCTCTTGAGCTTGATTTTTTTTTCACACCTTATGCTGCATGAAATGAACCTCAAAAATGTAATTTTTTGATTGATAAAAATCGATGGTGTAGCCATCTATTGGTAAGGATGAAAAAATATGTTTAATTACAGGAAAGTGCGAAAATTTAATGTCTATGTGGTGTTTGATAGAGCTTTATGTGTCAAACAAAAAAAAAATGATTATGAAGATTCCAAATAGCTGCAATGGAAGTGAAAGGGTTAATAGTGTAAACAGTGAACAGTTCTCATACACTCATTAAATGTTTTAGTTTTTTAAAGCGTGAAGCAATAATTTTGTCCATTGTTTGTGTGAAGTATTAGGAATCGTTTAAACTCATATTGTTAGGTTTTATCACTAAAATTTATCACGCTTATCATCAGGGTTCGCCGATATATATCATGATATATATCACGATATATATCCGATATTTATTTTGAAAATATCATGATACTTTGATATTTTCGATATTTATTTTTCCAACTTTGGTATTTTCAATATAAAAATTATATTAATCAAAGGAATATTATTAAGTAATATCATAGTAATACATTTATTATTAAAAACCACCAAAAAGTTATGTACTGTATTTCTATGATGTACTAATACATCATTAATATAAGAAAGTAGTATAATATTCCTTTTTATTTTATATTCACAAAATTATAAGTAATGTAACAATTTTAATTCATATTAAAAATGCCTAATTAAATTTTAAATGTTGGTCAGAAAAAAAGGAAAATGTCTTACGATTGTGCACCAACCAATGTATATTTTTTATTTCTGAATCGTATAACTCTGTAAAAGCAGCTAACAGAAGAAAAATGAAAAACAGCTAATGCTGAATTAACTCCGTTAAAATTGATAAAAATGTAAACTGAAATATTAGATATAAATAATAAATGAAACCTTAATTTTACGTCTACATATTGTTCTAATTCTATTAGAAAATAAAGAGTGATTTGAGGATCCTTTTACTATGAAAATAAAGGAAAGAAAAAAGGGTCTTAATTCGTGTTTTCCTAAAATGTGAAAAGAAAATGTTAGTGTCAGTGAAACTAGCCTTTTTCTCTCATATATAATCTCTGCCAGGAAAAATTTTCAATTTGTAAGCATGGAACCGTATTTTTCTTGCATTATGTGTATTGTGTCAAACATTTAATGAATAATAGCTGCATAAAATGAAATAATCAACTTTTCGTCAATATTGTATGAGGAGATAAAATACAGAAAAAATATACAGCTAGTAAATACTTTGCTTGAAATACTTAATTTTATCTTATAGTTTGATAATTCGTTAGAACCTCAAAAATTGATATCAAAGCGTACATTTAGTGAGCATTTAGTTAACGGTTAAGCTTTTAAAGCCTGTGATAAAACGTAGTGGTTAGATTTTAATTGTATTTTTTTTTTCTTCTATGAAATACATTCTATTAGAACGTTAATCTTTATGCAATAACAAGCAGCCATTATACATTACCAACTTGTAGTATGACTCGGATGTAGGTATTAAAGACTCAAATCGTTTTGCCTAAAAATGTCCCACGCTTGCAAAAGACTTAGAGTCCACTGGACGAAGTCCAGCTCGGCATTGTTGGCTGTTGGAAAACTACAAAAAACAATTGTTTTACATACATGTTTGCAAAATTGTAAACAAATAACGATGCTTCTTGAAAAAAACTTCGATGCTTGATTTTAGCAACTGATTTTTCTTACTTTCAATCAGTTTCGATGTAGAATTATTCGTAAACAAACGCCAACAATTGTGAACCGGACTCTACCCGGACCGAAATAAAAATCATTTTTTCTTGCCGCGAAAAAAAAATCAAACGAAAACGATGTTGTTGTTTATTCGATTACCGCACGGTGAAATTCCAGAAATCATGTAATCGTATCATTTAGTGGGAGTTTATTTGGTAGTTTGATCGCAGAGGAAATATATTATCCTTACTTTCCCCTTGCGTTATAAAATGCCTCTTCATTAATGGACCGCACTTTTATATCATTCTCAGAAAACCTTCCCTTTCTCTAAATTTAGTTGGCAACCGTTTCATAGCCCATTAGTTCTATCTCTACCGCGCTGTCGTGATAACTGCCCTCCCGTATCTTTCAGACCTCAGTTGTTGAACACTATAGAGATAATATTCATGTCTGCAAACCTATATTTCTCTCCTGTTAAACACGAAGCTTTTGGCTTTAGACCCTTAATTGTGATGCATTTCAAATCCTGCCTTCCTCCATATTTATCCACCCATGATAGTGTTGATAGCAGTTTTTTCCCCCTCTCTTTTGAAATTTCGGGATGAGCGTAACTTCGGAGGTTGCTTTGGTTGACAGTGATAAATGACATCGAGCTGTATTATTATCTGCACCGGCTTCGCTTGAAATGCCAATATCCATGCGTTGAGGATTATGTTATTTATTTAACTGAAAAAGAGAAATTTCTATTTTGACTAGCAGGTTTTGGTACGGCTTTAGCTTCTAATGAAAACGTATTATCCTTTATGCTGGGATTTCGGGTGGGATCTTCGTAAATTAAATGGTGGATCTTCTTACTTGCCCTTACTTATTTGAAATGTAAGTGGGAGGTTACTTTGGGAGTTAATGATATCCTAAGGATCTGAGGCTTTCTAAAAATCCTTATCAAGTGCCTGTGCTTCCGAAAGTGGTTTTTGCTTCGAGTACTTTTAAAGTGCATTACCTTGGTTTGCTTATTATATCATTAGGCTGAATTCGGTCTTTCGTCTAAATAGAAATGGGTCCCCATGTCTTTAATTTAACGTTTTCTATATAATCAAATAGCTGTTGAATAACATTCTTATTGAGGGTTTAGGAAAGAGATCCATATATAGTTTTTTAGGCAACAGAAAGGGTGGTGATAAAATTAAGGTCGATGTGCTTTTGCTTTGCACCTGTTGCTACCATCTGTTGATTTTGAGAAATTCGTTGTAAAGTGAAGTGAAGTGTTAATAGAACGGAATAATAATAACAATCCTTTTGCTGGATTGGTTGCATTGAACTTTTCTTGACTTAAGAAATGTAATAAAAATAATTAAATATTCATTTGCAATGAACAATTCTGTGTTAGTGAAAAAATCTGGAAATATCTTGAACAGTTAAACTCATTTGAGTAACGCCTGTATTAAGAAGAGGGAAACATTCTTATCTGTAAAGCAATGAATTAATTGTGTTAAAATGTAATTGATTGTAAGTTTGACTAAAGGTCACGTTTTGTTTTTGTTTCTTTTTAATATTAAGTGTGCCGTCAATTTTCAAAAATGATAATTGTAAGTGCAAATGCGAGAGATAAACACCCTCCTTAAAAGAATATCATACTTAATTTTCTCAAACATATTTCATGTAGTGGCAGCACATAAAACTGTTGTAAAAATGACAATATGTTGTCGCGGAAAAAGAAAAAAAAAATCTTCCGACTTCTTTGCATTCTAGGTCGTCCTTGATTTTTATAACCCCTAGACATACTTTTGGGGCCGTTTGGGAAGCTGTTTTCGTTTTTCCTTTCCCTTCTCCCCTCTACTTAGGGAGATTTTTGCCGATTTCGAAATTGTTACAGGTGGAGGTTCCCTGGGTTTCCGCAGATTATCAGGTTTCGGTGTGATCTGTGGTGCAGTCTTTTATACCTGCGGCTGCCATGTTGGTTCCGCTGCTTAAATGGCCTTTATGACCATTATCGCTGGTGTAATGCAATAAAAGGAGTTTGTCGATAGTTAATCCCTTTTAATATATATGTATGTTTTGGTTATTAAAAAGGTTTGGTATTTTAAAGTCATAGACTTGGATCTCGTTTATGTCAAAAAGTGTTATTTATTTCACAAACGTTTAATTGATAAGCTTGGTTCATTAGGTCAGTGCGTGGATGTAGCTTGATTATCGTGTCTTATATATGTTACACCCCCCCCCCCCCCCCGAAAAAAAAGTTGTTTCGCTTTGTTAAGTATTGATTGATATTTTGTAGAGTAGGTTATTATGTTCCAAAATGGCAAATTTCTGTGAAATTATATAAACCGTGTGTGTTTAAAGATTCGTTGGGAAACTCTGTTGTACAAGACGTATTCTTGTACAGCAGCGTTTCTCAATCTTTTCGCCTGCACTGAGTCTTTTTAATGATATCCATGTTCTAAAGCAGTGGTTCCCAACCTTTTTCACGTTACGACCTCTTTCGTGCCAACTGATATTTATGTATACAGAATTGCCAACTGCGCCGCAAAAATAGCGAAACTCTGCAGTTCCGCAAATAAGTTATTTTGCTTCTCATTTCCCGTTTAATCTTATTTCTGACCAGATTTACCAAAGATTCTAATAAAATTAAAGTCATTTTTGTTATATAGTTTATTACGACAGGCATGAAAAGAGGAGAAATTTAAGATGCAAACACTCAAAGTTTCAAATAATTAACAAAGCTCAAAATCAATTTCAGATGAGAGGTTTAAATTTTTTGTTTTGATTTTTATACAAAATACCAAGCTGCTCCCCAAAATTTCAAAATGCTCTTCAAATAGTTTCGACACGGTTGGCAACCCTGTGTGTGTGTGTATATATATATATATATATATATATATATATATATATATATATATATATATATATATATATATATATATATATATATATATATATATATATATTAGGTTGGTCCTTATTTATATGGGAAAAAAAAAATTTCGGAATTGAACAAGTGACGCCCCCTAGTTTTGTGACACTATAATAAAAAGTAACATGTGCAAAATTTGAACTCGATCGGTCAATAATAAAACGTGCCCCTAGGCCGTTGAACTTTAACACTTTTGATAATTTTCCTACAAATCTTCGAAATTTTACTTCAGACTCAGTACATCGTTTCTCCTAGGTTTTCAAAATATTTTTACAGTGAGGTAGCACTAAAATTAATCTTTATAATTACTTTATATCATCTAAAGATTTTACGTTGAATAAGAATGAAATAATGCTTTACAAGCTTTCCTTAATCGTACGCTTTTCTCAATGTATCTCGATAGTGTGTATTTTTTTCCGATAGTCTTGGACGGTCAGTAAAATAAATTGATTTTGTGACTCATATTCGGTAAATTAGTTGCGAAATTCTTCGATTAATATTGTGCTCCTCTTTCAGTTGTATCATTCACAATTTTCAGTATTTCAACGATCTTTCTTCCCTTTAAAGAGTTTCCTTCATTTTGCCGTGAATCAGGATCAAATAGAAAAAAAATCTTTTAGTATTTGTAACTTATCAAACAGCTTTATTGACTGGTAATTGATTCTATGAAAAGGAAGATCTTTACCAAGAAAGTATTCCAAATCATCTCCAGTTATGTGAAATTTGTTAAACAGTCATCAGACACGTCTTCCTTATCACAATTTCTTTTTGGACTAGTGTTTTCCTATCTTCAAAGTTAATTCCTTCATCTAATGCGGACAAAGCTACGAGTTTATCCCCTAAATACCATAAGTGATTTATAAATTTTCCAATTACTGCTTCTGCTGCATATTTGTCGTCATTTTGTACGCTGCTAGTTTTTCAGACATATTATATTATTCAAAGGAGCTTCGATTGGGTTGTTGCGAAAAAATATATCTTCATACAGCATTTAATTGTAAAACAGCTTTGTAAAACAGCATTGAAGGGCTTTCTTTTCATGTAAGGTCAATTTAAATTGTTTCCTAAATATAAAAATTTTCAAACAAAAATTCCTTTTGCCAGCTATGTGGCTCATGGATAAGCTCCAGGTTGCCGAAAACATATCCCTGTAGGAGGAAATTCACCAGGAAATATTATTACAAGTTATGAGTATTATCTGTAATCTTTCTCAATTCCGCTTTTTACGAACAATAAATAATATGTTATCAACTTCGTCTTTTAGAATTTAAGTGGTATGTGTACTTGATTGAAATGTTATAAGTTCTGAATGATGGAGATCTTTCCACAAAATTTTGAAGCGCTTAAATAATTGAATATCTGATCTAGAACTAAGAAAGGCAAGAACTTCTTTAAGAACGCACTCTGCAGTACGATTTCAAGTACATGATGATGGCAATCCTAATGTAATATATCACAGTTCAGTTTTTGCTCTAAAAAATTACATGCACAATTCATTGGTATAACAAGTCGTTGTATCAAACACTACAGCTGGAACAGTTAGTAATAAAGAGCTATCATATAAGATATCATAAGCAACTGAAGAAATATATAAGGAATTCCGTGTAGCTGTTCAATATTACGACCTGAAGCTATCACGGTAATCCTTTCGGTGTTCTTTTTCCAGTTACATCTGAATGTAGCTTTGTATCCCATCCCAGTGAATAACTACAAGATCTAAATTTAAATTCATGAAATTTAATTTTACCTCTCGAAGATTTTCTCTTGCTCTCTTAAGGAATGTACCATTGATCACTAGGTCATTTGGATTCAAATTTACTGAGTCTATATAGGCTGTAAATAAATGAACGACATCTTTATCCCAAATATGGCATTTGTCTAACAGTGATGAAAGTCGAGCAGATATCAATAGTTGTCAAGCTTTTTTGCATTGAGGTAGACCAGCTGTAGAAAACAAAAGTTCAACAGTTTAGGATAGATGTCCATTTCGGTTTCTAAATCTTGTGAATCACAAGAATTTGATGATAATAAAGGACTAAGTACTGAAGTAGAAGAAACTTAATTTAAAGTATAGATTTCTACATTGTTCTGATCTGGATATTTTTTTTTTTTAATTTATATTTTAGCTATGGAAAATACAGTATATTTTTATGTTAGGAGTAATCGAGGATTTTTCGAAATTTATATTTTAAAAATTAAAAATTGTATAAGCATTTAGGTATGTTTATAACAAAAGAACAGTGAATTAAAATATAATTGCAATTACTTATATTTATAGCATTGAAACCTTACGACTCTATTTGCCACACCTATTACATACACAGGGAATTTTGTAAATCAACACCTCCAAAGCCTGGAGGAAGCAATTTGTTGCTGTCAAAGATTATTCATTCATGATCAAGTCATTCATAGAATCCCTTGTGTCCATCTTGGTATGAAGAAACGTTCCCCTGCTGCTTGGTTCGAACAACCGCAGAAGAGCGTTACGCTTGACCCAAGGCCATTGGTGTACATGTACCCTCTGTAACATGTTAAATTTTACAGAATGAAGGTGAGAGAATGGTCGGTCTGGAAGTAGCAGCACCTATTGAGGTTCAAAATTACTTTTAATATAAAACGTTAGAATTTTTTTTACATAAAAATGAGAAAATCCGCAATTTTTTCTTCGAAACTCAAAAAAGGGGGCCCTAGGGGCACGTGTTAATGTTCATGGATTGACTTAAAATTTTGCAGGGATCATTTATTTGTATAATGGAACAAATTTAGGGGGCGTCGCGTAAAATATCTGCAACTTCAAAAATAAGGACCACCCTAATATATATATATATATATATATATATATATATATAGGGGCATTCCAAGGTATTTTTGACATTTATGTAGAGTCCGTAACGTGACCTTTTTTGCCATAACTTTTTAATTTACTGTTTGATTAGCATATTATTTTATTTTGATCTTTTCCTACCAACACACCAGCTCAAATTAAGATAATTTGCAAATCAAACGGTAAATTAAAAAGTTATGGCAAAAAAAGGTCACGTTACGGACTCTACGTAATGTCAAAAATACCGTGGAATGCCCCTATATATATATATATATATATATATATATATATAATATAGGGTAAGACCGTTAAGACCTTAAGAACAAGAAAATATTTTTTATCAACGTTGCAAAAGTAGACATGAGGAATATTTGTTCCTAAAATGGACCACACGCTTCTTAAGTTGGACCAAAGAAGGAAATTTCAGAAAAATTTATAATTATTTTACAGGAGTCGTTAGTGATCTTTTTTCACTTTGGCCTTCCTTGGGCACAGTATTGATGCTCACTGGTGACATTTTATGCACTAAATCATTTCTTTTAACTTCATCCTTGTGACGAAGATTTCATTGCCATCAGGCATTATGTGATGTATTCGGCTACTTTTTATGCAATATTTTATGTTGTATGTCGGCTGTAGAAAAGTTACTGATATGAAGCACATGTCTTTTCGCAGGCCAAACTTTTGTTCTTGGGAAAATCCACTCACAATATTGGCTACGCTTGCAGCTTATCCATTAAATTAGCTCATCAAGCCTATTATATGAGGAGTAATTTATCAAAGGGAACATATCCACTTTTTAGAAAGAAAAAAAATCATTTTTTCTAAATCGTTCAGATGACCTTTATCAAATCACCAATGCCTGGATAGTGTTAAATGGTGTCGAACCAATGATAGTGACATTGTTGCTACGGAACTGACCTTTCTAATGATTGTGCGATCTTTACGCTCATTTGTGTTCCCGGAACGCCCTAACCCTCCGCAACGGTGGACAACCCTTTGCTTGATCCATTGTCGCCAATACTGAGCCACTAACATGTCACTTCGCCCGGGGTCGCCAGTACAACCAACCTGCTTCTCTGAGATCTACTGTACGCCCCTTCTCCAGGTCCAACAACTGATCTTATTGCCACCGATTACCTCGAAAAGTTCGTCCTAGTCATATAGCGTCCGTACAAGTCGACAGTTTCGTTTGAATAACCCGACGGCACGAGCAATCGCGCTTTCAATCTTCCGTAGCTGCGCATCTCGTATGCGCATAGCGCGCCAACCCTTTTCTCTCTGGCGATGAAATTGAAATCTTATGCATGTCATTTACTAGTCCACACTGCTGCTCAGTTTTTTGGTTGTAGCTCAATTCTGAGTGCATAATTTTTTGTAAGTTTTTATATTATTACGCTTTCTTACATTATATGGTATACGACACATTTTGTTAGTTATCTAGGTGATCTCCCCCCTCTCTCATTTGTATTACATTTCGTGAAGTTATAAAAAAGCCGAAATCAAGTTAGAGTTTTAACTCCTTTCCGTTTTACTTGAAAATCGTGGGCTAAATTGTAAATCTTTCTTTTTTTTTCTTTTTTTTTATGCGGGCTCTATTAGGGAACTAAAATTCTTTGAATATTCTTATTATTTACTGAAATGAAAGAAGTTGAAGTGTTTGAAGTAGTAGAAACTTCACTACGACTCGAATGAATGAAACTGTATCACCTGATATTTGTAGTACAACAACTTAGCATCAGTGATTTGACTGTAGAGAACGTTCATAATAAATAGTCAGAAAAAAACTTTTTAACTTTCTGGAATACCCTGTACGTGACTTTATATGGAACATAACTACATAGACCGTCATTTTTTTTTCTTCAGTGTGTAATGTATTGCAACCCCTCCCCCCCCCCCCAAGGACGTAGCCAAGGGGTGGGTCCATGGGGTCCGGACCCCCCCCCCCCTTCCCGAAAGACCCCTGTCCTTTTTTCTCAGTTGTTGCATCTCGCATCAACAAAATTTTTCCGAAAGAGAATGTTTTTATAAAACCCTGCATTTTCCCCTTAAATATTCCCATTAATCGGAAAATTTCTCAGTCCTTGAGTCAATTCAGAACACGAGAACCTCGTGCAACAACTGCAGGTTCCCAACTTTCGTCTGCCTTTTTGTCGCGCACTACGTCGGAAACCGGGAAATGTCCGTATCGTCTTTCAAACCAGCTGGGTCGTGTGACCTTGAAATTCAGCCCCTCTTTGGTCCATCAGATTGCCATCCGCAAAGTAAAAACAAGCATTTATTGCCCCCAGTCTCATTGTATCTCAGTCTCATTGGCGTGATTTTTTTTATTTCTGTCTCCTTTCTTTTTGGATTTTCGCGGATTTCATAGACGCATGTTGCACGAAAGACAGCCAGAGTGAGATGCGTTCCTGGTGAATCAGTAATTGAATTCCGATTTTTTTCTGTTTTAACACGCAGTTTTTATCTACATCATACTTATAGGAAACATATCCTGAAGAAAAATATATGCAAAAGAAAATTAAGTTTACCCAAACTATTTAAGTTGCAGTGCTCCCTTTTAAAGTTTTCTTAAAAATACAAGCAATTTTACGTGTTAATGTGTTTTTCCATTTAAAAACTAATTTTAGATTCTAAGCCAGCAGCGAAAAAAGAAATTCTACACATTTCATGTGCTTGAGGATGAGAAAAAATTATTATTGATTTTTTTTTTTTTCATTTTAATTCTTTATATTTTTGACTTTGTTCATTTCAGATTCATTTTATATTTTGATAACAATTTTATTTGAACTTTTAGATTATTTTTAACATTTCTCTCCTTTCTGAGTAACAAATTACATAGATTTTTTTCTGATGTTTTCCACCCAATATTTAAGCATGATCATTGAACATATTAAATGCCCAAAAAGAATTCGTGTTTGAAGGTAAAATAAATGAATAAATAAAACTTGAAGTTGATGTAACGAATTTTTTGCGGAATCAAAATTTTATAGAAAAATAATTGAAAATTACTTGAATATTTTTCTGTGATCAGTTTATGAAATTACAAGTTCGGCCATATTAAAGCATGTAATAAGTAATTTATTACGAATTAATACTTTTAAATCTTACTGAATTGTGATTCTATGATCCCAAAAGAAAAACAGTTTTTTAATTGAAGAAAAATTATCTCTCTCTCTCATCTCTTATTCGATGTTGTCCCAAAAAGCATATTTGTATTCCAAATGTACTGAGAAGTTATTTAATTAGCATCTATGCATCCATCTTTAGTAAATTGTGAAGGTAGCATTAAACGTAACAAAAAACAGGCATATGCATTTAACTATAAATTACTAGGTGAAAATTACCGCTATTTATTGCGTTACAAGCAAAGAAACAAAAAAGGTGAATACGAGATAAATTTTTTTGAGTTTTTCGTTTCTAAATCGCTTTTTTTCTTTAATTTTTTCGACTCTTATTTTCTTCAAGCTAAAGATATTTGCTATTTCTTGCAATAAAGTGTTTTGCTAACATCGTATTAAAGAAAAAAAATCATTGCCTGCGTTGTAAAATATGATATGTATTGTTGTTAAAATTAACAACACTTTGTTAAAATAAAATCACACAGATGTTTAATTTAATTCATTAGGTATACATTCCATTAATCGGCATGTAAAAGATCCCTTAGGTCGTTTGAGCTCTTGACAAAATTAAATTTCTCTTGCAGTTTCGCATCAAAAAGAGCTCAGGTGTCTCCATCTGGTGGAAACTGGACATCAAATTTTTCTCTGACATTCACATCCGCGCCTTAATGGTGGCATATGAATGACTGGATGCCATATGGTTGGTTTTCACTTGTTCCGCAAAAGGCTAAAGCCTCTAACACAGCCCCATTAGAAAACAAAATGATAAAAAACGGCAATACGCCTTTTCCAATATTTAAAAAATTTTCGAACAGCTTTTACCCTTTGAGGAATAGTGACTTCACTTGAGAACCCCATTTATTTCTTGCTTCTCTTTTTTTATTTCAGCTAACTGGAATAATTGTGTCAGTTGGCTAAAAAAAAAAAATTATATATATAAAAAAAAATGGTTGCATCAAAGGAAGCCTCCGTCTCTCAAAGAGTTAATAGTTTGTTCAAGCTTTTAATTGATGAAAAGGAATGATAATTATAAAACGGATAAGATTGGAAATGTCATTCTATTTCGCATTATCAAAAGAATATTATAAATGTAAATCAATAAAAACTAATTCAAGCTTTTTAAATGAAACCTTGTTAATATTTTCGTTGAGAGAGTTGTGGGATTTTGCCTGAAATGTTGTTCAAATCGGACAGGGTTACGTTATATAACATTCATATAGTTATACATTCGACTCCATAGATATAGATATATTTATCCTCATATAAATAATGCCGATGATCGAGTAACCCGCGTGTTTCAACAATGAATTCGCGCCACGGCATGATATGTAATTTGATAATATGTTTTGGTAATGATGAACATTCAGGGAAAGGCTTTATTGTGACAAGGCTGAACTCGATCCGGTAACTTAACAGTTCTACTGGTAAGACTGTGTCATCTCAGAGGAATGAAGAAACGAAAACAATGAACGCTATCTACCGGAGTTTAGGGTTAATCCACTGGTGTTAGAGTTAAAATTTCAACTATCAAAATATTACCAAACAGGCAATTGCTTCGTTCAAATGTAGAAGAGTTGAAGCAATTTTCACCCGTCATACCTTGATGGGCTACTTTCTAGTTTTCAAATAAAATGGCATAAGTACAAATGTACATATTTTGTTGAAATATATTACAAAGCTTTAATATTTTATTAAATTATCGCATGCATTTTCCAAGTAATTTCTAGAACAGTTTTCGTTTTCCGTTTTTCTTTTAATGTGCCCTTTTTATTAATAGAAAATATATCACTCATTTTCAGGAGGACAGAAGTTCACCCATGTTTGGAAACTTTGTGTGTGATAACTTTCAGTTTAATGTTAATTTACAAACTTTCAATAATTAATTTACCACTTAATATAAAATTTTTGTTAACTAATTTTAACTAATGGCTCCATTAATTTCAATTATTTAATTAATTTTAGTTAATTATCATATTTTAATAATCAGTTTTAATTGGATTTATCTTATCTTGTGTAACTATCAGCTACTAATTCTGCTTTAGCATGCCTCCTCTTTTGAAGTTCGTGCAACCTTGGACCCCCCCCTTAACAAAGTTCTAGCTACGTGCCTGCCCCCCCCCCCCCTACTCTTAATAAAAGGAGGACATTTGTATAAGAAAACGTATTGAAATTAGTAAAGGAATTTGTTCAATTGAGGATTGATAATTTGAAGTATTTTTTGTATAAAATAAATATCGAGTATGCAATCGGGAATCAAAGTGTTTTTCCAATAAAATTAGCGATATATTTCTGAAATTTAAATTAAATAAACAAAAGAAAGTTTTTATTAACTGATTCAATTAATACTGAAATGAATTTCGATATTTTTAGGCTTTACAATGATGTTTTTAATTTGAGTGTCTAGTCTGAAGCGCAATAAACATTCACAAGAGCTTTGGTTAGGGCATTTAGTCGGTCAGTGTTCTCTAGTTCCGGAGGGTATGAGGGCGTACCGTATCGTCCTACCGTTCGGAATCTCATATATCGAAGAGATGTCTGCACTTCCTCAATAAGCGACAACCATCCCACTAATAAAAAGACACTAACAAAGCAAAAGCGAATTGCTCTCCATTTTGTGTGTCGTGACCGTTTTTCTCGCATGGGACGTCCACACTCGACCTGTTCTACCGAACAAAACCCGGGACGGTCGAAGCCGTCCGGCCTATTGTCCCGAGATCACGGAGAGAAAGAATGAAATAAAATGTAAAAAAGGTGGTCGCCCCTCCTTACATGGGAGGGTACCTTCTTCACCTTGGCGCTCCGACTCAAGGACAGTGGAGGTCAGGGGTCGGCCAAGAATCATGTGCGGATTGACTGCTGCCCCAAGGGGAGGCAGGTATCGTAGCCCAGGTATGCAGCTCCTTGCCTGATCAGAGCGTCTGCCTACCTGTTCCCGGGGACATTTTCCAAACTTATCAACGATTATCTCCGTCCGTTCTGTGGCTGGGCACTGCTGTGCTCATATAAATTTCTCAAGCTTTGTAATTAAGAGGCTGAGTAGGGTATAGGCTTTTTACTATGGTTTCCTCAGAGATGGATCTAGATCACACGAGCTGCATTTTAAAGTTGTCCTCGGTTTTCCTTTAACCTCTCAAATCCTATTACTACTTGTGCCAAGTGTTTCTCTTTCTGTAAAATCTAAAATTACTCTTGATGGTTTTTTTTTCCTATTTCGGGAACACTTTGTACGCTCAATATGTAAAAGACGTGTATGACTTTTTTTTTTTTTTTTTAAAGACTAAAATAATAGCTCAAGGTTATTGCAAATATTTCATAAATGGAACATTACAATTTGTCAAACTTTAATATTATTCACTGGAGTTTTATCGAAACAGATCAAAAGTATAATTTTATCGTTATATGAAATGTGAATGTCCAAATTGTAACCTTTCTTTGAGCAACTATGAAATTTTTATACCCCTAAATACATGCTGTTTTTTAAAAATGTTTCTTTCATCCACCACTTTTTGTGCCCAGATCTCATACTATTATGCTTTCTTTTACAATGTTTCGTCAGCTAGGTGTTGCAACTTGGTAACTGAAAATTTAAATAATAATAATAATAATAATAATAATAAATAAAAAAAATGATAAATAATAAAAATTTAAAAAATAGATTTTTCATTTCTGTTGAAAATTTTTGTTCGAAAGAAGACATAAATACTTCTTTCTAATTGAATAAAATTTAGAAATGATAGTTTAATAATATTTAAATCAAGTTTTCATTCCTCAAAAATTGTGGAAAAACATTTATTTGTTGAGTTTTCTTCGAAGCAGTATGGAAAAAACTGAAGTGAAATACCCACTTGTACCCCACGATATACTCTTAATATCCGATCAACAAAAGATCAAGCTCTGAGCACAATGTCGAAAAGTTCCTCTGTTGCAGAAATACAAGGACTTGACTATTTATTCGATTGATTTTTTGTTTTTCTAAATTCACGATAGTTATGAATTAAGTTATCTTGTTTAGACCATCGTAGAGCTCGTTTTAATAAAGTTATGCTATTGAAACTTGGTATATGAATCAAGGGAAAAAATAAATAAGCAATAAGAAAATACTAGTTCAAATGTGTTACCACTAGGTGAGGGCTTCCCGATTTCTTTATCAATTGCAATTTAGGTCACAAAGATGCTAAAGCTTGTTACTCTATAACCAGATAAAATGAAGTTTTTTTGTTCAGATTTTTTTTTTCTTCGTGCACCACTTTCTCATCTGTTTGAAAAATTTAAACTAGTGTTTCATTATTGTACATTTCTTTACTCCTCAGTCCATATACCGTCTATACCAAGGTTAAATGATTAGCATCTGTTAGAACGAGATCTACGTACCCGGTAGCACACGTAACTTTTAAACGTTTTAAAATGGTTGACAGAACGTTGAAAACCATTTTGAAACGCCTATGAAATGAAGTGTGCTACCCGGGCTCGTCTAGACAAGGTAATTTTATCTAAAATTGCCCTTTATGCACAGATCTATTATAACTAGATACACAACTCCGCAGCGGTAGCCATTGACCGTGTGAATCTTGGTAAACGGGCAAAAGCTTAGCCTATAAGGATGCAACCCCTGATCTCCTGTGATGCAACGCTGTTTTCATCCTCGTAGGCTACGGCTAAAGTTGTTGGTGCGCACACACTTTTCGGACGCTTGCCCGTCTAAAAGATGGAATTGCTTGCCCACGGAATCGGTTTCTCGTTGTGAATGTAAGGCCGACATCGGGCTCAGCTCTCTGCTGTGGCAATTAAACTCCGAATGACCCCCAAGGTCATTCTCGTTATTCGTTGATGAACTTAAATACGCACACACACAATCTAGTTTTATTTTTGGTTGTCAATTTTGGTGTATACTTCCTGCTGAACGCAAAGTGTAGATTTACCTTGACCTTACTTGCAAATGCTTTCTCATTGTAATGAAAAGTCTTTTAATGTGTAAGGTATGACAGGAGTCTAGTTAAGTAAGGGATCAACCTCTCAGATCCCTTCGTTTTAAAGTATATTGCCAATCCTAATATGATAGTTTATGCCCCCACGTGTGAGGGCTGTTATGACCAACCTTTCTGGCTTATAAAAGCAGTATGTTTCGCATGACTAATTCAGGTGTTAATCCTGAGTTAAAAAGCCCTATTTTCATAGAAACTTGGTTTAGGCCTATATTCGTTATCAGTTTGAGTGATTTTTTTCACACGTTTGTAATTGTTATGGCTTGTTTGCACACAAAATATTGAAAAAAAAAAAAAAAAAAAAACGTCTTATTTTACGTTTCCTCTAGAGCAGTGGTTCTCAACCCTTTCACTACCGAGGACCACTAGGTACTGTTTGTGAATCCTGTGTAATCCCTATCCTATCGTAAGCGGACCACATACGATAGAAATCATATTTTCAATGCAACCTTATTAGGTGAAATGAGATTAATATCCAAACGTTCATCTGCATTTATTTTCCCCCCAGATCCAAGATTAATTTCTACTATAGTGCATTCTGGGAGAATCGATACCGAAAGTAAACAAAGAGGGTTGGTTTGGTGCCAACACTTGCCATTCATGAATTACTCATTGGATTGGCGATTCTTTTCAGGAACATTTCGCTCATCCGATTGGCAGTTTTCGACATTCAATTGTCAATCAGACAACGCTTTCGCCAAGTGTAATGTTGCTTTGTTTACTTCCTTTATCGGTTCTCACTGAATTCACTATAACAGTTCACGTACCAAATGCTCACAGACCACAGGTTGAGAAGCACTGCTTCTAGACACAGGAATCCCCGTGAGTGACATGGTTGGTAAAAGCAAAGCTTCGCTCCGAGGTCCGGGATTTGATTCCCGAGTAAGACATAATTGTTATCGACTTCACTTCCTCCTGTCATGTCCTATTGATTCGGACCCTACTTAAACCTGCCGTTCTATAACAATCCATATGACCCTTTGAGCTAGGCAAATAGTTGTCGACTCTATCTTAAATGCTTTCTCAAATCTTAAATTTGCCCGATTTCCCTCATTTTGGTCGTTTGCACTTTTTTTTTTACTGACTGCGATGAGAATGATGTTGAGAGCTGGTGTCGCAAATATTTTCCCTGTAAGCCAGCCGAATATTACGTGCGTAGAATTAAACTTGGGTACGCATTATGTAACTTCCACTCATTCATTCAATAATTTTCATTCTTTAACTCCTGCATTTACATTTTTCATTTATTGATTCTTTTTTTTCGTCCATTTGCTCAGTCATTGATACTTTCATTCACTTATTTATACATTATTTTACTCATTCACTCATTTATTCTTGGAACTGATGAACGTTTTTTAATGCGAAGAACAGTGCGAACTCTCTTAAAAATCCATCTGTGTAAAAAACACTTATCATTAAGAAGAAAACCTTTTTTCCTGAAAAGTTAAGGATAATATTACTGCGATAAATTACACAGTTTTTCAGGGAACTGCAGACAGTCATGATAAATGATCGTCTACAAATAATGTCACGCTTGGGGGGGGGGGGGGGTTAGTTCGTGAAATTGTGACATTTGTGACTAGGGGGTAACAAAAAGTGACATCACGCATTGTTTGGTGCAATATGCTTCTGTAGTTTTGTGCGACCTGTGACGAACACAGACCTTAAAGTCCCCATTTGAATGATGGCATAGTCTGCAAAATCCCCATTACGTTAATGACAGTCCCTAAAAATCCCGTTAGACTACACATTATTTCCAAAGGGTAAGGACATGGTACATAACTCTCATTAAGATGAGGAAATAACCGAGTCCTATTAGGACCATGGCACAGCTCTTACAAGTCCCGGTTGGATAAGGACACATCTTATGGAATGGACAGAATCCTTAAGAGTCCCTTTTGAAAAGGAAAATCCTTACGTTGTGCATTGTTGTCTTTCTCGATGCTAAAACAGAAAGTGTATCTGAGTCGATATGTTAGTCTATGCTTCGCTTGGGACCAAGGCTGCTCGACCGATTTTCATGAAATATCGACACACAACTAGTTCAAAGAATAAGGGTGAATGTTAGACATGCTTTTCCTTTCTATCGTACTTTTTACGTATATTGTAAGTATATTAATGAAACACACTCCGCCGTTTTGTTTTATAATTAAAAAAATCATTTCCTTGAGGCCTTGCTTTGTTTTGTATCATTGTTACAGTATGACTATATAATATATAAAATGAGAAAACATATTACCGCCTGCATGTATAAAGCGAAGTTATTGGTGATAACAAGCGGCTTCTTTTAAATTTTTACCACGAATGACGCCTTGCCGGAAAGATGACCGAAATAAGCATATCATTAATAGTTTAAAAAGCGACTAGCCGGCTCTCCGCTAGTATGACATACAGTCGAGCCCGCTTAATGGAATAGGCAATTTACGAAGAAAAATTATTCTAATAAGCGGGATATTCCATTATCCGGGACACAAATAAAACGCATCAACGGTGTAGTACTCTGAAATTTTATTATGTTACGCGGGATATTCTTTTATCCGATATTCCAATTAGCGGGCTCGACTGTATTTAAGTTATTGGTAAGCGTCAAGTTTTCAGATTCGGAAAAAAAAGGGGACACACACGTACTTATTATTCTCTCTTCCCGTTCCAATGATATTTTATAAAATGTTCCTTTCTGCTCCCCCATCCCTAACTCTCTTTCTCTCTCTTTTTTTTATGCCTTAAAATTTACTTTAAAAAAGAAAGAAAAAAAATGCGTTGAACTAAATGGACTAAAAATTATTTTTTGGTGCACTATTGTTATATGTCATTAGAAATAGAAATTTCTAATTTCACCAAAAAAAAAAATGGAACGAAAATTTCTGAGGACGAAAGGAATCCGTTCCTCTTTAACTGACGCTTTGTGATATTCTTAGTAACCTGCGGGTTAAATAATTTTAAAAGTTAAGCTATTCAGAGTTTTATTTGCATTTTTTTATTTAAGCCTTTATGGTATTAATTTATTTACTTTTTCTTATTTTTCTTATTTTCAGTAATCAGGGGTCTGTCCAGGATTTTTCACAGGGTCCGTTTTTTGTGAAAAATCAAATAATTTTGTGAAAAATCAAAAAATTTCGCAAAAAATTTTTTTTTTTTGTTAAAACGAAATTTAAGAATTTAGAGATGGCACAAACTGCATAAATTAAACTTAAAAATGAGTGTTTTCCTCTTCTACGTCGAGAAAATCATTCTGGATTTTTTTTTCTGATATTTGGCGGGGGGGGGGGAGGCATCGCTCTTTCAAGTATCAATATTTATCTAGCATTCTACATTATGTTAAATTATACTAGATATATTTCTGTACAGTACTTAAAATAATTGTAACAAATATATAAATAAATAAAATAAAATTCAGAATAGGGTTCAGCATTCAACTTTTTGACCCCAGACACTCTTAAAAAGCACAGAATTTCGTTTAAAACTTTTAAATTCCGTCATTTTAACAAAAATAAAAAGATATTTCAATTGTTTACCTCTTAACAAAGCGTAATAATCATCAAAAATTCGAAAAATCGGATTCCCATAGCGGATGCAAAGAGATCGCAATTCTCAAAGTGAAGGCATCAAAAGTATAAAAACGGCTTGTAAAAGAAATGTTTTTGATAAAATTATTTTAAAATTGCATTTTAGAGTCCTATGAAAAACATATCATTAATATCTGTGGTCACAGCTGACCCAAAAAATAAAATAAAATAAACCATCTATTCAGCATTTTAATTTTTGACTCATAACAAAAAATGGAATTTTGCTTTAAAAACTTGAAATGAGAGTTCTAACAGAAATAAAGAGACTTTTCATTTATTTGAATCCTAATAAAGCGAAGTTAGCTTGAAAAAAGAACAAAATATGATTCTCATATCGGATGTTAAAAGATTGCATTTTTCAAAATGCAGACATCTAAAGAAAAAAAAACGGTAATTAAAAGAGTTTATTTAAAGCCCAGTAGCAGAAACTCTGTAGCCAGTCTGCGACACTATTTTCGGTAGTTGAAAATAATCTGCAGCATTATTATTAGTTTTATTTTAAGTTTTCATAAAATACACAAGTCCTATGTGAAGGCCAAGACTTGGACAATTTTCCAACTGGCCAGTGGCCACTAGACCCGAAAAACTTAGTGGCCACCACTGTCGCTGAGTTTTAAAGCAATAAGGGGGGGGGGGGGGCAGCAGCTTTCACTACTTTCATAAAAATAAATAGAACTCTACACACTATGAAAACCAATTATTCAAGATATATTAATTTTAATATGGAAAATTTGTGTTGAAATAGGTTTTTAAATTTTTTAAATTAGTAAATGAGAAGTTTGCAGGAAACTGCATTTTAGATGAAATATTTAGCTTATAGCAAAGCCTTCAAATCAATGAGGATCAAACACAACTGTGCAAAGAAAAAAAAAACATGATTTATTGAACACTTTATGTTATCTTCAATAGTTTGTGTTGAGGTAAACATCCAATTCTGTTTTTGGAAACTTAGGTAAGTAATAGTATCGTTTATTTCCAGCTTGCGAATGACAAACTTGGCGTCTACGCGAAAAATTCATGGTTATAAATAGATATTTGAATTTGTTACATAAAAGTAGTAATAAATTCAAAATTCTTAAAAAACTACAATTTAGGTGAAATAGTTTTTAGCACATTAGCCTCTAAGCAATGAAGAAAAGATAATATTCTGAAGATAAAATTTTGCAATTTTAAAAACAATAATTAAGGATTACCAAAAAAAAAAAAAAAGGCATATTTTACATAATTTTCAACAGTTTGCATTGCAATCAACATCCAATTCCGTTTTGAAAACGTAGGCACTTCATGAGTCTTGCGTACCAACATCTTGGGAATGACCAAACATGGCGACTACGCTAAAAATTAAGATATGAATTTCTGAATTTGTTGCAAAAAAATATTTTAAAAATAAAAATCCTCATGAGACTAAACTTAAGTTGAAGCTTCAGCACTTTTGCGACCAAAGCCAATGAGGATAAGGTGTAATTTTCACATAAAACTTTTCATTCCTCAAGAAAATTATTTTAAAAAATAAAAATAAAAAAACGATTGATTTGCTGTAAATTTTAAGTTATTTTCATTTCTTGGCAGAAAAATAAAACATCCAATTCATCTTTGTTTTTGAAAATTTTTGCACTTTTCTACTTCGATTTTGTGAATGACCAAATATGGCGACTATGTTTCTAGCTGAAATGCTGAACCATCCATCGCTCAAAAAGCGATCTCCAAACGATCTTTTCCCAAGCTGCATTTCTTTTTTTCCCCTTTTATTTATTTATTTATTTTTTCTTTCTTTTTGTTCTTCGGTAAAATTATCTGCAGGCCGCGGGAAAATCTGCGACGCACGTCTCGCGTCTCGCAGTTTCTGCTACCGGGATTTAAAGTTAATCATCTTTGTTAGCATCGAAAAATCAAAACCCATATAATTTTCTTCCAAAATAACAATTATACATCACACTGCACCGTAAAAACGCAAATATTGACAAGCTGGCAAAATGATGAGAATATTATCTAATCAAGTCATTATAAAGGTTCAACGCCAGACGCTAAGTGGTGATAATTTTGAAGTTAGTAACCCTATCTGAAGCGATCATATTTTTTCCTCACCCTTACTATCCCTTTGCAGTTCTAAGTTCATTTCGCAGATATATATTATTATTGTTTATTAAATCACATGAGCGGGGAAAAGTGCTTACCAATGCCTTTTCAGAAAAGTTTACAACAACACCGCTGCTAATTAGCTGCGATAAAACAAACAACCATTATATTTATTTGGCAGTAGCAATTATTTATCGCTTGCAGGAGCATAAGTTGATCCCTCTAATTTGACTTAAAAAAAGGTTCCAAAAATCATCGTTTTATATACAGAAATATGCGTTATTTTGCTTTCAGATTTGCTCTTTCAATAAACAATTTGTGACAGATCCGATCTTGTTTATCAGAATTTTGTGAAGGGTCCGTTTTGTTTGATCGGGATTTTGTGAAAGGTCCGTTTTGGTTGATCGGATTTTTGTGAAGGGTCCGTTAACGGACCCAAATATCCTCTGGCCAGACCCTTGGTAATGTAAGTAATAATTTGTTACATCTCTCTTTCTTGTTAACGCTAAAATCTGCATGTCGTCTCCTTCGTTTCTTTATTGCGACTTTTTCAACGGCCTTTTTTTTTAAACAAAACAAACAACGTTTTTATGTCATAAAGCAAAATATCACTAACATTTTATTTTAATCTTGCAGAGGAAAGTACGTCGCCTCTTGGTGATTTGTGGTGTTGAATTTTACCTAATGATGGTTTGTGTCGGGCATTCAATTTGGGAACATATTGCTGGCATGAATGCAAATAAATGGAAGGTCATCGTTATTTTCATTTGTTCAAGATCCTTGTATTAAGACTGTACGGTAAAGCCTTGGATTGTAGTTTAAGTAGCGACACGTTCACCATCTTTGTGGCTAAACTCCTCTTTCTGCTTATGTCTGCTATGGTGTAGTAGCGTGTTTTGCTTCTTGATTGTGACTTCTTATTAACTCCATGTTAATCAACAGTTAAAAAGCATTGCAATCAAGAAGCAAAACACTCTACTTCATCATAGGAGGTATAGGGAGAAAGTAGCGTTTATTGGATAAAAATGAAACAACGTTTAAAAGCACAGAAAAGATAAAAACTTTATAAAAACGAAGACATGTTTCGGAGGCAATAGCCTCCTTCCTCAGTGCGAAATGTACAAATGGATGAATCAAGGTCAGTGGGAAAGTTTAAATTGCGTAACCGGAAAAACATTGACCAATCAACTATCAGCGAGTGCTGAGGCAAAATATGACGTATTCTAACATATAAGATTGGAGAAAAATGCGGAACAGCAAAAGACTCATTGCAAAGATTATTTAAGTTTTTATGAATGTAAAAGGATTCTAGAAAATCTAATTCACCTACTGTTGTAGGTCTGCAAATGATCTTGGCTTCCGAAAAGAGAAAATTGTGCCCTGTGTCCCAACAATGTTTAGCAATTGAAGATTTGTTCAGTTGCTGTTTTTTAACGTGGTTTTCATGATCTTTGAAACGAAATTTAAGTGAACGCCTTGTCTGTCCCACGTAACCGATATTACATTGACAAGGAATGTGATATATGCCCCACTGATCAAGTGGTTGGATTGGGTCCTTCAGTTTGGAAAAAGAAAGTTTATTTATGGGTCTGTAAATTACGCGAAAGTCAAATTTACTAAGAATTCTAGAGATACGAAAAGAAATATGTGGATAAAACGGTAAAACCACAAAATTTGTTGAAGAAAAACTACGTATGTTGGAGGTTTTATTCCGGGTTGAAAGTTTGCAAAAAGCCCTGTCGATGACCTGAAGAGGATAACCCCTGTCCAGAGCCACGGCTTTCAAAAAATTGAGTTCATTGTTGAGAAGGGTCTGATCAGAACATATGGAGATGGCTCGGTTGACAAAAGTGCAAACTTTTATAAAGTTTTTATCTTTTCTGTGCTTTTAAACGTTGTTTCATTTTTATCCAATTTACCTGCACAGAGCTATAGCTTTTCAAAGTAGCGTTTAGCTATAGTGCCTAGTTTAGCCCTAAGATGCCGGACGTGTCGCTACTTGAGATAGGATCTAGGGCTTGACTGTACGGTACATAAAATGCTGTTAAGGGGGGGGGGCATTACACATCTCCAATCGCAGATACAGGGTGTCCTGAAATAGACTGACCGTTTTCAAAAATGTATAACAGGGAACCGATTAATGGTAAAAAATAAATTCTTGCAGAATATTCATATGGTGAACTGTAGGTTTTTTCCCACGGGGTTCTAAATTTTAGTTAAAAATTTTTTTCAATTGATGGTGCTGCAGGTAGTAAGCCTGTAAGTTAAAAACGAAGAACTGAAATTCACCGTTTTTTTCTTCGATTGCGACATATGATTGCAGTCGACGGTCGATAGTTTGAAAAAAATGTTATGTAATTTTGTTCAAATTCGAAAAATTATGATGTAATGTTCAATCTTTCTTTGATTCACGGGCTTATCTGCAGCGCCATCAATTGGAAAATTTTTGAACTAAAATTTGCTACTTTGCAGTGAAAAAGATTATGGCCCGCCACATGAATTTTCTGCAAGAATTATATTTTTATCATTAACCTTTTTTCTGTACTATTTTTTTTCAAAAAAGTCAGTCTTTTTCAGGACACCCTGTAGCATAGCAATATTGTTTCATCTGTTCTTACACAACGTTGTAGATATTACCTTTTTTTCTGTTAAAGTGCATTTTATATAACACGATTGGGGGGAAATCTATATTGTTTCTGCATAGTGTTATAGATTACATAGATTACAATAAGAATAGTGTTTGATAAATAAATTATATTGCAAGACTTTTCCCTGTATAGTCAGATTCAATTTTCGAAACTGCAATTAACGTCTTGGAAAGCGAGAGTTTTAGTGGAACCCCACTTTCTCTCCTTAAATCTCCAATGTGTACTGTTCGTGTTCTTTACGCAGCTACGAGTTCGTTAACTTTCGAATATTAATCTTAAAAATTCTTGAACTTCAGATTAAATTTTGCTTTTACTAATAACTCATGTTTCTCATCTAGCTGCATCGCGATACCGGATTTCCCTTCCTTTTGTGAAATATGATTCATGTAAGACATTTTCAGATATATATTTGCATTCTTAGATTTTCTAATTTGCATCATAGCCGTTTGAATTCTTCGTACGTCTAAATCTTCTATGTACTCATTTGCGTGAAAGCTGTTGCTACTCCCAACTCTGAATCTTTCAATTCAGAATTATATTAACTTTGAAAGCAAAACTTGATAAGTTGTTCAAGAACATGGCTTGTAAAGTCTATAAAAGTTTTGAAATGCGTTTAATATTTTGAAGAAGTATGTTTTTGAGTTCTGTACTTTTTCCTATAATTTGAAAAGTCTTTCCCCTCGAGGGTCGTGACTTAAAAAAAAATATCTTTTAAAATTATTTTTTAAACTTGAAAAGTCGTTTTGGAAATGACACTGTGAGTCAAAGCGTTTGACCCCCCCCCCTCTCTCTCGTTACTGCTCTTTTAATTTTTTTAATTTGAAAGTCGTTTTTTATTTATTTACTGCTTTACGCACTCAAACAGCACTAGCAAACAGAAAAAGGAATACAAAAAAAAAAAAGACGCAATGACATTTTTAAAGGTTCTTGTGCAGAAGAGGCTTTGCCACACAAAATAGCAAAGTTATATAAATCAGCTTTTCTTACCTTAATTTTAACCGCGGCATAAGTTGGAAAAAAAAAAAAAAAAAAAAAAAAAATCGCGACTGGTGAAGTAAGGGGGGAAACAAAGAAACTATTAAGAATTAAAGAACTGTTATAAAAGTTTATAGGGTTTTAGGGGGGGAATTCTATTTCTACAAAATTCCGAAGAAGTTAAACCCATCCTTTGCCTTAACGTCATCGGTGTTCTGTAATTGCTTTTTTTTTTTGGACTTAAATTTTAAAAACTTTCCAGAGGAGAACCCCCCCTAACTCATCTAATATCGTCTAAAGTTTGAGCTTTTGGAATTTCGAAAAACTTCCTGTACAAAGTTTCGATTCCTATCACTTAAATGTTAAGAGATGTGCCCCAATTGCGTTTTAAGGATTAAAATTCGGAAAATGTTTCGAGGGGGAGCCCTCTTTTTTGTAAAATTATTGAATATCGTCTGAAATTGCGTTCAAGGAGGGGGCGATCAACCTCATCGCCCTTCCCTTGTATCCGTCCTTGTGAATTTACTAACGATACTACTTGAATGTAAAGATATTAAATATTGTAATTTTATTTAACTAAACTTTTAAGAAAAATCACGGAAAATTATGAAAAGTAATCTCAAAATTAGCGTAAAAAATGTTATCATTATCATTTTTCGGAGAAGGAAAATGTTTTGACGTGGACAGGTAAAGTCGCCGAGGATGGTTAAACTTTTCGTTGAGCTGCGGTTGAGAATCCGTAGTACAAACAGTACAATGCAAATTTTGGTGCTATAACCTTTTCTTCTTCTCGAATAATGACATATTTTGTTTGTTGCTTATTTTTTGAGATGGTGTATTTTAATAATAGATAGAGGGACAATTCCACGAAAAGTCGCCATATCGTCACGCACGTGACAGCTCATATATTTCATTAAAAAGTTAAAATTTAAAAGGTAATGAATAAAGTTTTTTGTTTAGCAATTACACGCAAGTTAAACAACACAATTTTGTTTATTACCCTTTTAAATTATTATTTTTAATGAAATATATGAGCCGTAATGTTCAGGACAAAGTGTCCATTTTTTAGTCGAATGGCCCAAGAGGTATTTTTTGTTTGTAAAAATGTTTTTAAAATAATAAGGACGAATACCAAATGTATTTTTTAACTATGTATAAAATATATCATCGCCGCACAGCAACAGTAAGACATCTAATCCCAGGAATAACAGTAAGATATCTTATATTGTTGCTTTGAACCGACGAAGTTCAGAGTTAATAACACTATGTTTCACTGAAAATCCCATCTGAACTTGAAATTACGCTGCAGCGTGAAGAAATCCATCTATCTACCCATGGATTGCTACTGGTGTCACAGATCATTTGCCTATAAAAAGTTTGACGCTTCTACGGAGCATGCGTAGCATTTTGATCGGTCATAAAATACGAGCTATAGACTCGTAGATCCCTGAACTCCCGAAATGTTCTTTGCCTGCACGAACTGAGAATATGACGGGGAAAAAAATAATGTGAAAGGTCAGTCAATTTTTTTATGAAATATAAGAAATAATCATTTGAAAACTCTGCTTTGGTTCGTATCGTATTTGGTGAACCAAATTTGCGCAATAAAATAATGCTAACCATTCTATTTCTTATTTTGATTCCCGAAATTGATAACTTTGTTAAAATTTATCGTAAAATAATTAGTTTGTTTCTCTATGCATACCTAAATTTGCTATCAGACTTCACGGTAGCAGGAAATAGTCCCTATATAGAACCCTTCTAAATAGGGACTCTTGCGGGAGCATATCTCAAATTAGAGGGCATAAATTATGAATAATTCGTTATTCCGAAAAGTACATTTCACTCCTCCAGAACCTCTGACACTCAAAATGTCAAGGAGTATTATCTCGCCTTGAAAAAAATCCTAGATATATCTGTTTGCAATAATGCATTTAGGATATTGGAACAAAGCATTTTTGTTATACGTAAGACCCCCTCCTAACGGACACCTCTCAAATACGAACACCCCTCTTATGCAGACAATTTTTAATTCCCCAATTCCAGGCAAATAACATTATTAAACCCCTGTCCTGCGAACACCCCTCTATTGCGGACAAAAAAAAAAAAGTCCCGTTAGTGTCCGCATTAGAGGGGTTTTACTTATTTTGTGAGAAGAATAGTGCCAGTCACCACTGCTGCCAGAAGTTTCTCCTGGTTGATGCAGTTGGTTGTACAGTTTTTACATGTAAACCTAAGGCGTCACTGTAATTATTACGATGCTCTGTCTCTGTTAATAAAACATTCACACCATATTGAATTGTGAATTTCATTCAAATTAAATATGATTTCACACCTACCTTTTAGAAGAAAATTCTTCACGATCGCCCCCCACTTTTGTCAAGCTCCTCGATTGGAAGTAAAAAATTGATTTTTTTATAAGAACTAAAATTGTGTGTGTGTTATCTTTTTAATTAATCTTGTTTATGCAGATTATATGTATGCATTTTTATTTTTATTTTTTCAAAAGAATATATACTAAAATTATTATACATATAGAGAACGAATCAATAAGCATACAGCATAAAATGTATTTGACACTTGCGGAACTTTCGTCTATAATTCGAGATGAAGAGCACATGGGTTTATGTGTCGAAACAGTTTCGATTTATCGATATTTGTAAAAAGGTTTTTGGTATTTAGAAGACACAGAAAAGCTTGAATTCATGTTAAAATTTTCCCACATCTGTTCGTAGGAAATAAAAGTACGATTAAAAAGAAACAGTTTTTCTAATAAAACGTTTGAAAGTAGGGATTAGGTTGCAGGTTTAAAGAAAACCGCACGTACACGCACTCATACACACACACAATATTAATTTTTAAATTTCCCCATTCAGTATGAATTTGATCAAAGCCAATTGTCTGCATTAAAAATACATTTCTTTTCATATAGTCCGAAAAATTCCTAAAATAGCTTGTCCAATTATCTAAACTTGTTTATCCGAACTAAGGCCAATCCGGTAGGTTCTTATAATCGGTGCTTTGATGTATCAAATTCCGATTTATTTAGGGGTAAAGATTATTCAACTTGAAAAGCTGTTTCTACTCATAACCTTTCTCGAGAGTAGAATCGCTCTAACTTTGCAGATGCAAGCGTTCCAAAATGGACAATGCAGGGCTTTAATCTAGAGAGGAAAAACAAAACTAATTTTGTAATTAATGTGTAAAGTAAGGAAAATGTTCAAAAAGTCGATGAAAGGCAGGACCTGATTACCGAACTGACCAACTAGGCCGTGACGCAGGGTCCCAGTTTTTTTGGGTCTCCCAAATGACCAAAATTGTTTTAGTTCTTATCTATTATTTTACAAAAAGAAGAAAGAGTAATAAGATTTTCTCATCAATTTCCCTTTTCTACGGAGTACTTAATATTTGGGGTGAATTGAAGTCGGCACTTCTGGTTTCTCGTGTTTTTTTTTTTTTTTTTTTGTTTTTCTAAACATGGCTGCTTGCCTCGAAAAAGAGCTCGACACCCCATATCTTAATCGGTCCTTGTTGAAGGAGAAGATAATTAGTAAATTCTTAATGTGATATTTTACCGACTCCATACTGGTGTGATTTAAAGTTGAAGATTTAATTCAATGTTTGGATTTTGTTTTGTTACCTATATTTGTCAAAGTACGATAAATTTTGAAAAATGAATTTAAACTGAAAAAAGTTGAATATTTAAAAAAGAATGGAAATTTAACCTGAATTTATCTGCATTAAATTCGTTCAAATGTGTAAAACTACACTGCATAAAGCTGACACAACAACATTAGTGTAAAATCCAAAATTTGCGATTGCCCTTCGTGTTTCGGGGTTACAAAGACCCCCGCCTCCCCCTTTTTTAATGCAGAAGACGTAAGCTTATGGATGAAAGAACATTCGACAAAGACAAGAGAGAAAAAAGACTTCTTCGGATATTCTATCTTGTCGGATATTCTTTCATCCATAAGCTCACGTCCTCTGCATTAAAAAAAGGGGGTTAGCTGTAACCCCTAAACATGTGTATGAAACCATTTGCAAATTTTGTGCTTTATTAACATTGTTTTCGTCATTTTTCTTTATCAGCATAAGGGTATTGTTTTATTTCTTACATTATATATACTTAACTCCGCATTGTTTTCAATCTGAAACATCGAAGATGTGCTTGCATTTTAAAACGAAGTGAATGCTTACCAAATCTAAGCTTCAATTTATGCTCAATTATTCATAGAAGCCGCTTTTGATGAACCGAAAATCTTTACCCGATTTAATCATCGACATCTTCATTTCATCGTGAGTTATTTCGGAGCCATAATTAATTCATGTGTAAGAGCTAATGACTGTACTTAGATCAGCAAGGAATCTAATGATCTTCTGACTCACGTCTTTGCTAATCTGTCATGAACTATTTTCAGAAAAACGACTTGTGAGTGCTTCCAAATATTTTTATCTTTTCTTTTTTTTTTTTTTCTGCCTTCTAAATTTCAATTTTCGTTTCGTTAAGTTTTTATTACTCAGCAAGCGTTAATGCTCTAAAAGTTCACGGAATGTTTGTTCGTTTCCGAGATGACGATGTTAAATAAAACAAACAAATGATCTTAAACGCGGCATTTCATTCCAACTTCACCTCTTTTCAAACCAGTTGAACTAAGTGATATACAATAGTGATTATTTTGCCTGCATATGTTTATTACTCCCTTTCGAGTTCATTTCCTTCGTATTTTCCAACGAGTTTCTCAGTTTTTCTCCACTATTATTTCTTCTTTTTTTCTTCATAAGCTCGTCTTTGCTTATTTCCCCTATTAACAGGAAGTACACATGAGTTGTTCGTCGCTTGTTTCAGCGCCGTTTTCCCAAGCAAATTGAGGGGTTAAAAGGAAAACTATATAAACGCGTCTTTGCGGATCTTCTACAGATAAACACATTCACAAATTTCAATGATTTTGCGTACATAAAAAATGTTATTTGTATTATCGTTTCGGATCTTAATACCATTATGTTTTCAAAAAAAAAAAAAGCGAGGGGGGGTGGGAGCAAAATAAATATCTCTTTCGAAAAAATCAATGACTTGACAGGATCGTGTTTATTCAAAAATAAATAAATAAATAAATAAATAATAATAATAATAATAATAATAAGTAAATAAATAAATGGAGGTATTGAAATGCTTTTTTCGGGGAGGGGGGACTTTCACGTCATTATAAGTTTACCTTACCTCGGTCAATGTTAATGCTAAGAGACTATTAAGTAATTGTTTATTTTTAGCGGAATCCTTGCTATACTTGTAAATATTTTAATTTTGAGTGGATACATAATGAAAGTTGATATCAATACATAAAAGTGTATATATATACTAAACACTAATAGTAATAAAATGAACAAATGCTACTAAACACTAATAATAATAAAATAAATAAAAACTACTAAACAGTAATGATAATAAAATTAATGAGGCATTCAGAGCTGAAGTGGTTAAAGTCCATTTCGACTTAATCCACTTCAGCTCTAAACACTTCATTTACGAACGCGTCGGTGAGAAAATCTACTACTTTCAGAGCTAAAGTTGAAATAGACTTTTATTCTAACTCCGAATGTTGCAAATTATAATACTACACTAAAAATAAGAAAATACCTAAAAAAGATTGTGTAAATAAAAGCAACTGCAGAATCAGAAGAGAAATGACTGATTCCCGCTCCTACTCCTTTACCTCAACATCAGTCCAACTCCGCAAGATTTGGCAGAGTTGCTGACTCGGAGGGAAAATGACCAACTCCATCTCTTTGAATTTATAACCTTCAACTCCACGACTCCATTCCGCAGCTCTGGTCTGTAGTATCACTTCAACCCATTCTGCAATACGAAAAATTCGACATCCATTTCTCACGTAATCGTATTTGTAGGTTTTGATTTTGATTTTGTGCAGTAAGATATTCTTTGTTTTGTAGAAATATTATAAATACAAAATTTATACCACTGCGTTGACTGTGTAGGTTCTCTGACTGTGTAGGACTACGTAAAGCTGTTTAGGTTCAACGTTGAGTCCCAAAATGGATCCTTCACAAAATTTGCAGTTGGATTGCCCCCCCCCCTCCCCAAAAAAGCGATTTTTTTTTTAAACGATTCATTGTTGTACGTTTTTAACTGCTTCAATAATTCTACTTAAATTGTGAATTCATTTCTTTTAATGTTTTATTTACTTCTTGTCTTATTGTTTTATAGTAGCTACTTGTTGAAACTTACATTTTAACTAACTCTTCAACTTTCTTGTTTGAACGCTTCTGGGTAGCTGTTTTTTTTTTTTTAATCCTGATTTTTGGAAACTCATTCTATTTATAAGTTATGTCATCAAGAAAACAAGTCTCCCATAACTTTGCATTGTCCCCCCCCCCCCCTCTCGTCTTATGTGCTTCAGTAATGTGTGTTGAGTTTCAATTTTTCCTTACATTTTTACTAAAACATTACAAAAATATATTCAACTAGAACTTGAGTATAGTTTTTAAAAATGTATTTTGTATTTTTTTTTAATGGTTTCTTGGGCAGAGGCGAACACATTTTGAGCCCGTCACAACTCACTCTTACGGGCCCCTCTCCATATTGTTTTCCACTACATCCCAACATATATTTCACCCCTCATTTTAAAAACCTCGGGCCCCATTCAGGTTCGGACCCGGGCCAACAGGTGTTCCCCCCCCCCAACTGTGCACGCCCCTGAGCAGTGGTTCCCCCCCGCACCATGAGGTCTGCGGGTATGTAGATCTGGGCCTACTGTTGCCTACAAGTCGCATACTTTCGAAGTTTTGTGTGAATGTCCGATACATAATTTAAAACAAAAATGGATTTTACATGATAACATTTCCGCGAATTTCCTTCAGTAACGCATGACGTGGGAAAATAGGTTTTAATATTATATGTATAACTTAATCTTTGTTGTTGTTTGACCCTCACCAGTAAACAATATGATAGTGTATTTAGTTAGTAGCGTTCGAAAGAGCATAGTAAAACATGTTACGGAATGCATACATTATTTGCCTTCGTGCCCCGTTATCCAAATATGAGGCTTTAAAATCGGCTAAAATTTTAAGAAAAGTCTCTAATTCAACGAGCATCGGCGAGTAATGGGATACAGCATGGATGGATGTCCCTAATCAGTGGCGGGAGGGAGGAGGGACCAATCCTAATGTAGTATAACAAAAATCCCTCCAGTAGGTAGTTCTGGCTGAGCTACTGTACCCTAACCACATTCAGACTTGAAAATCGTCGGCGAGAAATTGAAATCTTCAAATTCTCGCCAAGTGTTTAAATTCAGCGTCTTTCTTAAATTATCGGTTGACTTTTAGACCTTATATCTCAATAACGGGGGGGGGGGGGGGGAGAGGGGGGGCACGGGTTGATACTTTGTGCGTCAAAAAATGTCTCAACATATTCTTTCGATTTCTACCTATTTCAACTTTTTTCATTTTTACGCCATTCGTGTAAGATGGAACCCTTTTGAGATTAAAAGGACGTTAGTTTCGTTCAAAAGCTTCATTTATCTATTCTTTACATAGCCACTTGGTTCATTTTAATTGCTTTACGATGTATGTTCGTTTTAATACAAACTCATAATCTCGGAGATTAGTAGCAATACAAATTAGCAAAACTGATTTCGTAAATGTGCTTTAGTTGGGGGGGGGGAGAGAAATCCCCTCCCCTTCGTTCGAAAGAAAAGAAAAAAAGGCAATTGTATATTATAAGTTTGGATGGTTGAGCTCCCAACTCGCCGCCTTCTGATCTGCCATTAGCTACCTACAACTTCGATATGCAACATTACCTGGCGGGCGTGAAGCGCGTGAAGTCCATTTATGTAGCCACCACTTATCGGAATTTAAATTTTTGCTTCGTCCCCGTGAAAGCCTGCGGGAAATCAAGACGAGGCGGTCCTTTTCATCAACCGTGAGGCCTGTCTCTTTTTCTTTCTTCTCGCTACAATTTTCTTATTTTCTTTTCCCACCTGGATTTTTATTTTTGTGTTCTTGTTATGATCCTTTTCTTTTTTTTTCCATGTAACAGTGTCAGAGTAGGTAAAGGAAGGGTTAAATTGCTTGAAGATCTGGGTGTAGTTACGTTTATGTGTGTTTTAGTTGTCTCGCAGCTTCACTGTGAGAGATAATCAATTTCGGACCTGCTCTTCGTTTGTTGCCTCGGTGTTTACTTTTTCTTTAAATATCCTGCAAGTTTTCGAAATTTTCAGCCGTTTATCGTTCGTTGGAGTGTTTACAAAATTTTGCGCCACGCGCTGTCATTTAGGAACTGACAGCTGCTTCGTTATATCCGCGCCTTTCTTTTGTTAAGTCAATGACCGCTTGTTGCATTGTCTCCCACGTTACCTATTAATGAAAAATGAGTAAATGAATGCTTTATGGATTTTTTTTTTTTTTTTTTTGGTTGAAAAATAAACTTGCATAGAACTCATTAATATGATTTCTCTTCACTCATCTTAACAGCCTAACCATGAGATTTGAGCCGTTTTATTGATTTTATTTCTTCACTTTGAGGGCCACACAAAGTCAGTTTTTTATTTTTATTTTTCCGTTTAATGTTACTTCATTTTTTTATTTATTTACGCAAGAACGTATTTGCTATTTTTATTCAAACTATGAAGATGCATTAATAACATGATTTTTAATATTTAAAATCCAGTCCTCCGTCCTCAACTGAAAAACTTTCACCACCAATGCATTAAATTTTTGATATTGTTGTTCTGCAAGGAAAAAAAATACGGAAGTTTGTTTCGTAACACGTATGCTTTGGTTGTGTACCCTTTTATTAAATTTTATGTACCAGCAAAATAAATTGGTACTAAACGTTACGAATTCTAGCTGCACAGAAAAATTTTGTATCAACGCAATCAATGATGATCTAAGCCTCTAGCGCAGCCAGAATATACATTTTTAGGTGGAGGGCATTCCAATCCTTACATGTATATAAACTACCGCATTAGGATTAGCAATGCGTTAAAACCAAGGTCTCTGGATGGGACCCTGCGCCACTAACGCAAGCGTTGCTTTACAATAATATAGTTAATGATAATAAAAATGCTAAGCAATAAAAAATAAAGTTTTAGTTTAAATAAATTTGATCGCGCGCTGATATTTTTTACGGTAAACAGACCCCCCCCCCCCCCCCCCCCCCCTTGAACTAATTATTCCTGAGCTTATGATCAGACTAAGATAACATAGACGATCACGCGAATCAAACTGAGTTGATGCGAAGGAATATCATGTTGTATTTACGTACTACGATTTTTTGTCACATTTAATCGTATCAGGTGAAAGTAAAGGGATGTTGAGGGCCAAAATGGAAAATGTGGAGAGAATTAGTAGAAATGGTGTTAGAAAATCAGATTTGACGCTTGAGGTGGTATTCCTGGAAAGTGCTGCTATTCAAAATGATAAAGAAATTTTTTTTTTTAATGGAAGCCAACCTGCGGTTTAAATTTCACTCGTGTTTACCTCAAAACTTGAAGAGGTCCACTTACATCCCTTTGCTTCTCACTGTTTCAATAGTTTTTGTGTTGAAGTGTAGACCATAGTAAATCGAGAAAGAGGATAACTTCCCAGAACATAGTTTCTGGGAACTTACTCAATACCCAGCAAGACGGGAGAAAAAACCTTAAAGAAATGTTGCTGGTTTTAAATTTCACAGGTATAAATAACTCCCGAATCTCACTAACAAAATGAACTCGAAATGTAAATCTATCTAATGTAAAAAGGGTTGTGTGTGTGGTGCATGTTCCTTATACAAATCCACAGTTTACGTCGGATCTTTTCCACGTTTGGCATAGATGTCCTTTTTAGCTCAGAATTTACCCCCAGAAAATCCGTTAAACGGAATGTTTACAATTATTATTAACAATGACTGAATTTTTGGAATTAAAAAAATCCAAGGAAGTATAAATTTAAATTTTAAACAATAAAATTCCTCTTTTCTACACGCTGACCGGCATTTTTACTCTATTTTTTTAAAAAAAATTTAAGCCTCATTGTTGAACATGCATCACTTGACGCGACATTTATTTTCAATAGACCGCACAGCGCCGGGCAACGCAGCTAGTTTTATATCTAATACATTAAAAGACAAGTGTATGAATCTTTGTATGCATCTATGTATGTATGCCAATCGAACTTCTTCCGAACGCCAGAGATTTGATGATCGAACCTGGTACCGATAGATTGGCAAAGTATCTAAAACTTGATTCGTTATCTCTGTTTCTCGTTGTAATATTATTTCTGCACTTGTACTAATCGATCAGTCCCTTCTTGTACGAACGTAAATGTTGTTAAAAGAGGAGTCGAAAATTAAACCATTGAACTATGTTATTTGTTTCCAAATATTTTTTTTTTTATTCACTGTCTTCCTTTTGACAATGTAAAAAGATGAATCTCTCTAGACTCACATTTTAAAGTGAAGATAATCTTATGCTACATTGTATTCACTTCGTCCCACGAATAACGTCATTTAGAATGTTTTGCGGCATGTCAGGAATTCTAATTTTTACTAATTCCTTTTTAATGAATTATCCGTACTTTCGCTTGTAAGTTTAGATCATTACTCATAAACCACGCTCCATAAAACGTAAATTATCTATTCTGAGATGTCCTGTCAAATTAAAGCTACCATCTCTGTGGTCGGCGGCTTGATAGAAATTTGTCGGCTCTTTTTGCGGGCAACAGACCGTAGCATAAGAAACCTGTTGTGTGTATGTTTGGTGATAGGGTTTATATATTCCTTCCTTCTTAATATTATGCTAAAGGAACTCACTATGAATATTTTCTAAGGATATATTTCTGATTACAGTGAAACCTGTGTAAGTTGACCACTCGCGGTGCAGTACTTCAGCGGTCAACTTAGACAGGTGGTCAACTTATAAAGGGCGGTAATAATTTTTATTTTTTGTCATTTCTTGCACCATGTATTCATTTTTTAAGGAATTCTCCCTTACTCTTTCTGTTCAACTCACTTTCATTGTTTAACATTATTGAAAGTAAAACAATAATTAAAAATACTATTTAAATAATTTTGTTGGTTTTTCCTTGTTTTTTTTTTAAACTATATTAGACACTTTAGTTTTAGAAATTCCATATATGCCAGCTAATATTCTCTGGCTTTTTCCATTTTCAGTTAATTTTAATATTTCATACTTTTTTATTAATCTAAAGTTTAGCTAACTTTCCTTTTGAAGCTTTTTTATGTAAAACTTATAGCACAAAGAGCAACAAGCTTGACTCTCCCAGTTCATAAAGGCAAAATCAAAATGTCCTATCTCTTAATCCCTTGCACCAGAAACATGTAACTTTACTCATTTGCAAGCCCAGATCTGCGTACCCGCAGTGCGAGAGGCTCGCGTCCTTAAAGGAGCTAACGGCCTTAGAAATTAAATAAAAAATAGAAAAAAAAAAAAAACTAGCACTAAGACTTATTCACTTTACTAATAGACACTGCTTTCCACTAGGGTGGGGCCCTACATATTTTGATGCAGGGGAATCAAAATATATAGATCCGGGACTACTCTTTTTAGCACAATTCCTGTGTTGTCACAACATATTGCAACTGAAAGGAAAGACTTTGAACTACTGACACTTATTTTCATTGAACAGAGTACAAAAAGCTATCTCAAATAGAACAACAAATGAAAAACAAGTTTGGAGAATGAAGAGCAGCATTAAGCTTTATGCTGCTGTTTAGTTAGTAAAATGCTGTTCTGTCATCAAAGCATTAGAAACATTCTTGGAAAGCTATAATAATAATAATAATAATAATAAATAATAAAATAAAATAAAATGAAATAATTTGCTGAAGAAAGTTAAAAAAACTAAACCAAGTGGTCAACTTACAAAGGTTTTTTTGCAATACTCCGAACCAAATTTGGCGAACATTAGTGGTCAAGATAGACAGGTGGTCAAGATAGAGAAGTGGTCAAGTTACAGAGGTTTTCCTTCATTATATGAGATATGACTAATTCCGTTCCTGACAAAAGCGGTCAACATAGACAGGTGGGCAACTTACAAGGGTGGTCAACTTTACAGGTTTTACTGTATGAATGATTATGCTCATTTTCATGTTTGCACTCGTCGATGTCTATGTCTGTCGATTTGCAAAGGAAACTTAGTGAAGTCACGACATATCTGGATATAGCAAAATTTGAGGTAAAGTGCAATTTTTGTAAATTTGCGCTGATTTTATTAAAATTAGTCGTGATGAAGATGTAATGAAGATAAAGCATTTATTTTCCACATATCTCTTAACTGTCACGCTCACGCAACCGAGGTGTGTATTAACTATTACTTTTTATATTATTATTATTGTTCTGGATTTTTGTCTGTGTGGTGTTTCTTTGATCTTCGAAATTCCAGGGAAATCTAATCGTTACTAAATAAAATACAATGATTGTTTTTAGGCATATTATTTACTAATTTTTTTTCATCGTATTCCAAATTCCATTAATCATTTCAAGTTCATCATAATGAAAACGATTTCCTTTTTGGGCATTGTGTTTAGTTCATATTTTATCAGTTGGTTTAAATATTGCGCATAATAAAAATATTACGTTTTTTTTTTTTCGTATCTTGATTTTCGTTTATCAGTAATGTATAACTTAGGGTCTGGTGGGGGAAAGTGGTCAATGGGGTAAAGTGGTCACACGTCAATTAAATGGCTAGAGCTTGGAAATAAATGTTCGAATGAATGTGAAAATTTTATTTTAGAGTAGGGCGGTTAGAAACTACATTTTGAATACAAAAGTTTGCAACTAGAAAAATGTTATTTGGTTAAAAAAAATATTTTGTGGAATATGAAAAATTGTAAAATCTAAATACCTCTTTTAACTTCCTTGGGAAATTTTGTTTGTTAGAATTATGAGCAGATTGACTGCACGGGAAGCTTCTTACATGTCTCAAGAACACTTACTCATTAGCAGTTAGCTGAATATTTTGGATAATTTTTTACGGCAATTTAAGTAAGATGGGGTAAAGTGGTCATAATATTAGGCTTAACGAACATTGTTCGTCTAAAATCACTTAATCTTTAAGTATAACGCAGATATAAATTAAATATTAATTTCACTTAATGTGTATTGTTTTTACAGTAAACGGAGTTAAATATACGAGTATATGCATATGCATACGCATATACTCGTGTATGCACGTATATATACGTATTCACTTAAATGCATTAATAAATAGGTATATGGGTATCTGCAAATATTTTTTATCTATACAGATATACATTCGACTATGCACGTATGTACTCGCTTATATTCGTATATACACGAACACTTACATACTCAGGTAGACACGTATATACGCATTTGTGCTCGAGTAGACACTTACATACAAGCATATGATATACATGTATACAGGGTGAGTTTAAACTCTTAAAATTATTAAAAGTTGTTAGTGGGGATGATAAGAAGCAAGAATCATATAAGGAAAATATGGTCACACACTCAATGCTGACGTGCTACATGCACGCCAAGGCAGAAACTGATGTACGCAAAACAGGTCACAAATTTATTACATAAAGACAATTTTACACAACATTTTAGGTCTTAAGAAAGTTTTAAAGCAACTGATGAAATTTATGGCCTGCAGCTGTAACACATGCGTCGCAATTACAAAGCACTCTCTGTTGCAATAACGAGACATTTGAAAAACTCTCATTAGTCGCTGCGCCTTTGTTGCGATGCGTGTTTTAGAGCTACTACAGGATGTAACTTTTAACAACCGGTCTGAATATTTCTTGAAAATGTTGGGTAAAATCATCTTTTGCGCAACAAATTTGTGACCTGTTTTGCATCCATCACTTCCTGGCTTTGTGTGCATGTAGTACGTCAGCGATCATAAGTTCCTTATGATTCTTTGCTTCTTAGCCTGCCCTCTCACACCCCTTAGACTTGTGCCCAAGAGATTGGATTCGCTCTGTAGGCATACCTGTATATAAGCGTATATACTCGTGTATACATACATGTACTGGTGTATACACGTAAATGTACGTTTTTTCTTCTATACAGGTACATAATAGTATTTACACGTATACATACGTATATGCTCGTGATTCCATACATATATATACGTGAGTAGAGAAACACGCACTGGATGTATCGACGAATTAACTCGTGTATACTCATATACGTGTACACTTATATATGTGTATATACGTCTACTATACACGTATATACTAAAGTATGCACGTATATACTCGAGATACAAGTGCATACACACGTATGATGTTCGTTTATACGCGTATATACTCGTTTATGCACTGGACACGTATATACACGTGATACGTATATGCTCGTGTAGATACGTGTAAACGCTTGTAGGTAATCACGTTTACATGCTCATATGCTTAGATACTCGTGCATGCACGTATATACTTGAGTAGGCATGTGCATGCATGTATCTGATGTATACATGTATCTACTCATATAGGAACGTATTTACTCATGTATAAAACGACACGTATATACTCGTGTATACATGCATGTACTCGCGCATATACTTGGAACTACGAAAATAACCGAAATATGCTACAAGTATTAGGGTTATTTATGATGGTTCTGCATCTATTTTTAACTATGACTACTTTACCCCATGCTATGACCACTTTCCCCCGCCCTATGGGGTAAAGTGGTCATAAAAACATAGGGAAAAGAAAGTGTTATAAAACTACTAAAATCATTATTTTTTTCCTAAAATTCAATGTACCGTGTTCTTTAAGAATGCAATGTAAAATAGCAACAAAAAAAGTTGAAGTGTTTAAAGAATTTATTGTATTTATCATCCACCACACACACACACACACACACACACACACACACAAAGTTGAAAGCCTGCGATTTTATGACCACTTTACCCCACCAGACCCTAATGACTACGAGATATTAAGAGTCATTTGTACTCAACTGGGATAAAAGTTTTAGGTTTTAAGAAAAACTTGCTTTTTTTTTTGTTTTCGTCTAATGTGTTGGTGGTGAGCTTCCTCTAACTCCAAGAGTTTCCAAATACGGATTTTTATTCTTTTAAGAGTATCTATGAGTTGAATTTTAAAGTATTGATTACTTTCTTTTAATACGGTAGATGCTTGGTTTAGGTCCCTCTGACTTAATGAGCCCTGGATAATGGATAATGTCTCAGTACGTTTAAAACTGTTTATTCACCTAACTCTTCGATTCAATGAAAATTCCTTATAAGGTTACAACTAGAGATTTATTTTTCAAGCATGTCTCGCGCTTTGAAAATCGAAGAAACCCCTCAAAATAATCCAGCTTATTTTCATGCTTTCTATTTTGAAGAAGAAATAAAGAAAGGGGGGTGGGTGTATTTGGAATTTTGAAAACATCACGTTTGAATGTTTTGTTGTTTACTTAAATGTTTAAAATAAGTAGATAATTTTTTCTTTTCCTGCTGTTTTCCATTTTATCCTTGGAAAAGTTCGAATTTTCATACCCCTTTTTTGAGAAATGTATTCGAAAGTTGAAAACTCTTTGAGCAACATATTGAGAGTTCAAATCTGCATGGAAAGTGTTGCTGAGCAAAAAATTGGTAGTAAATTTTTAGTGTTAGAGGTTTAAGTATTAAATTTAGTGGTAGAGGTTTTTACTTGCATAGTTTTCAATATAATTATTATATTATAATATTCTCTTCTGATTTCGGGGAAAAAATAATTTCAAACAAAGCGATCTTGCGGTGTGAGTTGTTTTAATTTTTTAAAGTACAATATTCTTTGCCTTGAGATCATGCAGTTGCAATTTGTGTGAATGCTACAAATGGTACTGTTTCAACCGATACATAAAAGTATATATCCACCACGCCTGTGTCGTCTATGAACAACATTAAATCATTCCTATCGCTTGTGAAATGTTAACAACTATTAAGCTAACAACTTAGAAAAAGTATTTTTCGAAATGTTACGAGTAACATTAATTTTATCTAGATTGATCCAGACACAAACCTAGGCTTCTTTGCAACCCTTTCAAATTCTGCATCGTAAAAAAACGGGTCTTTTTACAAATTCTATATCGTTACCTACGTGTTAGTTGCCGCATGGAAAATCGGAAAATCCTTGTTAGGCCGCTCAAGCAATGCGAAAGTTATTGAAGGAAAACTTTTTTTTCCTGTTTAAAACCGTTTTAAAAACTTCTTGGTAAGCAATATTTAAGAATGTTAATAATACAATCCTGAAATTACTAATAAATGTATTTTTTTTAGTTTCATATTGCATTTTATACTCGTAGTCATCGATGAAACCGCAGCCCATTAAATATGTTTGATGATCAATAATCTCGCCTTTATATAAAACATTTTAAGTAATAAATAAAATTAAAAAGCCTCAAAATTTCAAAGCTTTTAAATTTTGTGCGAAAGCGTCCTCTCGAAGGTTTTCCAGCCACAGAGGATTCAAATAGAATTGTAATAGCTAAATACGCTCCTTAGAATATGGCCAGATTATTTCTCCCGGAAAAAGAAATAGGATATCTTTTTTCAAACATTTTCTCACACGTACTGAACGAAATGTTCAGTGCCTGTCACCGGTTACTCATGTGGCCGCTAACGAGTTAAAATCAGCCTTTTCACAAAATTAGTTTGTAAAAACTGCCTTTAAATAGGTTTGATGCTCAAAAACTTGCTTAAAAAAAAAAAAAAAAAAACTTTTAATTACTGTGACCGCCGCTTATACGAATCACGTTTTTTCCTATCAGTTTGGATTCCATAAACCGGCTGATTCAATAAAGCGGCTAATTCAATACAGCTGGATATTGTTCTGTGTTTTTTTAATTTTTTTTTATAAAGCTCTGATTCATTAATGCGATTGATTCAATTTACCACTAATTCAATTAACCGGCGTCCACTGTAGTAATTAAAATAAAAAAGCCTCAAAATGTCAAGTATTTAATTTTGCACGAAGGCGTCATCTCCGCGAAATTCTTCCAGCCACATTGGGTTAGAATAGAATTGTAACACCTAAATATGCTCTTTATAATATGGTAAGATTATTTTTCCCGGAAAAAAATAGGAAAAGTTTCTGAAAATATTTTTTCTTTTGTACTAAATTAAAGAAAAATCACAAAAAAAAAAGATTCTTTCTTCAGTTTTTCCCCTACAAAATTCGAACTAAAAAATAAAGACTTTTCTCCTGCAAACTTGCGGGTTTTTAGGAAAGAACCTTAATTATTTTCGAAAGAGTCAAATTCAAAGTCTTCCAAATTGTTTATAAATACTTCAACTTTGTCTTTGTTGTTGTGTGGCTTGCAGACACTGTACTTTCGTTGCTTCCATAAGTAGAAAGTTTTTTTCCCCTAAAAAATTCGAACTTAAAAATAAAAACTTTTCTCTGACAAACTTGCGGGTTTTTAGAAAAAACCTTAATTGTTTATAAATAACTCTTCAACTTTGTCCCGAGATTCGATGTTGTGTGTCTTGTAGACACCTTGCTTTTTGTTGCTTCCTCAAGAGTAGAAAGTGTTTTCCCAAGTGGCGCTGTGCGTAGTGAGAGCAGGTGATGAACAAAGCTGACAGGTCTGCGGAGCTTTCAAGACAGATGGATGTGGTGGGGTGAAGTTGACATTTCCTGAGGGGAACAGAAGTCTTCCGTTCAGAAGGAAGTAATCGGCCTCGGGGCACTTGCGAGGCGCTATTTAAGAGGTTTAAGAGCGCTCTGCCTGGAAATAGTTGCCCTATTGTTGGTTCTGTCACCCTTTTAAAAACCTAGTGGCTTCTTTTCATCAATTTGTGCCCTACTTTTTTCCACAGGACATGGGGTCGTAAGGGGTGAGAAGTGGCTGTTTCTGTATCGATAGTTTCGCTTGCCTTTTATGAAGTGGACTTTTTCTTTTCTTTTTTCCGTTGTATCGTATATTGTGAAGCTTGTATCAAGATTGAGTTTTCAATGTTTTTTTCAGACTTCATGGTGGTTTCTTTTGGGGGAAAAATAATTTTAACTTACAGATTTTGCAATGTTCATAAAGAGGTGTTTATATGTATTAAATATACGATGTTCAATGGATATACGATCGGGTAGCTACGATTTTTCAGAGGCGAGACAGGGGGGGGGGGGGGTCTAAGAAAGTAATTGATGAATCAAGTCGAAATCGAAAATTACGGTTCAGTTCTGATTGAATTGTATGTAATGTAAGGCGTGATTAATGATAATGGCTTATTACGCGATACTTTTTGCTAAAATGTGTAGTTATTAGAGGTAGGCAATGTCGTTCTTTTAACTCGTTCATTTGAATGACTTCGTTCATTTAAAAAGTTACAAGCGATCTCTCTGCACGACATACTTACGTACATTCGAAATGTTTCATTAGATCAGCAATATTCTTTGAAAGAAAAATAACTAAAATCATCTATAAGTAGGAAAATATGACCATGAAAAATAAATTTAAATAAATCTTTATTCTGTTTTAGATGTATAAAGCAATTAAAGTTCATTTTGTAAGATGTTTCCCAATTGCGAATGGTAAGATATGTTTTCCATTCCAAAAATCGTAGGTTCTATTTCAGCACATCACAAAATTAAGTTATTAAATTGTACTAGATGAAAAAAAATAAACTGTTACGATGGAAAATTTGCAAAATTCAACTTACGTGAAATAGTGCACAATTCTAATTAGAAATATCATACCTCCAAGCTTATTATGGTCACAGGTGAAAATAAAACAATAAAAATAATTTTTAATCTGTACTTAAGGTTGCATTTAAAAAAAAAAGTAAAAAATAAACAACAGAGAGAACTACAAGAAACAGGGCCCAATTTCCCAATAGGCAGAGAAGGCAGTTGCCTAGGGCGGCAAAATTTTCAGTGGCGGCAAATTTTGCTTTAACCACACATTTTTTAAATTATTTTTTTACTCTTGGAAGTAAAATATTTGCATTCTTTTATTTTCCACAGGGACCATTTTTCTTGAAATTTAATAATAATTACTTTCACACGCATTATGGAAATCGATTTTTTTTTTTTTTTTTTCAATTTTTAAATGTATTTTTTTTCAAGTGGACTGTTTTCAAAAGCGGAAACTTTGGACTCTTTGGAATTTAATCCAGTTACAATTTGCTTATGAAATACACTCGAACAGTGAGGAGCAGGGTGGGCCGGATTGGACCCAATGGGTTTTTTTGAAAAAACCCATTTAAAAAAACCCATTATTTAGCCCACTTTTGGGTTTTTTAAATTTTCTGAGAAGTTTTTAAAAAATTAATTTATATACTTTCACAATTTAAACTTCTTTTTCATTTCTTCTTCATCACAGACATTGGACATAAAAAAACAGGTTTTTCAAACGGTCGGGCAGAAAACAGAAGAGGATGTACAGTATTTTCATTATCTTACGGAAAAAGTTTAATATTTCTTAGTTTGTACACAGAAATAAAAAAACTGGCAACATAAGAAATATCTTGATTAAGCTGGAATTCAGTAAAAAGGGAGTAAAAACTACTTGAGGTTCTACAGTAGTTTTGCATAACAAATGAAATACAGGAAAGTAAAATGCAAAAAAAAAAAAGTAGTAGCAATTAAATACGAACAATAGATTTTCTCACTCGAGAAGTAACTTTGCCTTAACTGTTGGTAATCATAAAAACTAAAAAATCTGAAACTTCACCATTCTTGGTTTTTGTCGTCTTTTATACTTTTCTTCAGAAAACGCTGAATTTTAGCTAGTTTTCCAGCTTTTTTACCCCAAGACAATTTTTGCGCTTTGTCCATATACTTACGCTACAATATGCTACAAGTAAACCACATTTCCCCTAAAAAAAGACAAAAAAAAAAAAAAAACACATTTCTTTTAAAAAACCCAGCTTCAGTTGGGTTTTTTTGGGTTTTAGTTAAAAAAACCCAAAAAAACCTGGGTCCATGGGCTTTAAAAAAAAAACCCGAGTTTTTGCCAACCCTGGTGAGGAGTGGTAAGAACATAAGTGAGTGAACGTAATAACAGAGGAAATTATTCAAATCGCTGATTTGTAGATGAAAAAAATAACAGGATAAAGATGCTGTTATAAATAAAGATAACAACTGATAAAATGGTTAACGCACAAGACATTAAAGTTCAGTGTTCATCAAAGATTCAGCGTTATCGATGTTAAATTAAGCTAAAGTCTCGATTTCAAAACACAGTTTTGCTCGAAAGAGCACTAATACTACATAATTTGTTTTTTAAGTAACAGAATTAATGCGGAATGTATTTTTTTTTCTTTCTGAAATCAAAAAGTTTATTTGAGCAAACGATGACAAATAGTGAAACAACAAAGAAGTTAGTTAATTAATTATGAAAACAAAGATGCTGTTTTATGTGAAACTACACTAACATGCTTAGCATTCGAGACAAATCTCGGTTTATGTTTACTTCCCCATTTTCTATAATTATATTTTTCCTTATAGGTCTAACTCATGTCTATATCATTTTTCAGGAATTCATCTGCGTTGCCATTATAAGGAAATGTTTTAAAAACGTCAAAGAATGAAAAAGAACATGTTTTGTGAAACTATAGAGCCGAGGGAAAATAATAACTACGCTCTATTAATTGATGATTGTAAATGAATATACATATTTTAAATGAAATTGGTCTTATATGAATAGTTTGATAAACTGCCCAAGAGCAGTACTTGAGCCACGAACGATGTACAAAATTAGATAATATAAACAGAGGACCGTGGAACTAAAATTTTTGGGTGGAGGAAAATTCTAATTTTACCGATTTCTATGTTGCAATATTATCTCCAAATTTGCCGAATCGTCAGCAAAATTTGCGGAGTAAGGAGTTTTTGGGGAGATCACTGTGACCTCCCTCTGCCCCTGAATGTGAAACGTCATCATTTCTTCGTAAGCTTGACAGTTTAAATTTCGTGAACCCTTTTTTTTGTGTTTTTAACTCAAGGAAATTTTGCATCTTTTAGGGGGGGGGGGCGGCAGATTTCAAATCTGCTTTAGGCGACATGGAGCTAAATTCAGTCCTGACAAGAAAGAAAAAAAAGAAAGAAACGGACTATACCATTAAACACGAGAATAATGAAATATTCATTAAAACCATGTACCCCTTAAATAAGATAAACTTAACGAAAGTAATATAATCATAAAACGCCTACTTTTTACATAAAAACTGGCGTAAGGTGTCGAAAAGGTTAATATGCGTAATTAATGGCATTAACAGCAAATTGATAACAGTAGGGTTAGGGGAAGTGGTAAAAGGGTTACGAATGATACTAACATTTTCAGTCGTTTTTTTATTTAGTTGCCACGTGCCTGGTGGCGATTGATTTTGATCCTTATGGTTTACCACACCTGGGGGCCGTATGCTGGTAGACGAATCAATGCACAGTCTAATCACGGACTACTCTGACAAATCAACGCGCAATCCGCGAAGGAAAAGGATTGCGCATTGATTTGTCTACTGATATAAATGCCAGCACATGACTCCAAAGGTTGAGGTTTCGATCCCTGCTGTTCCGTTAGCATGTGATCGGTAAAGTAAAACGTTAAAAATTGTCAAATAGCGAATAAAAAAACTGCCGGTCGTCAGAACTTCAATTTCAATGAATTAAAAACGGTCAAGGGCCATTCCACGGAAAAGCCGCCATTTTTTCCTGCACGTGACAGCTAATGAATATTAAATTTAAAAATAAATTTTTTAAAGGTAATGAGCAAAAAGTTTTGCTCAAGAAATCATATACATTTTTTGTTTCTTAAGCATTATGCTCATTACCTTTTTAGATTATCATTTTTAAAGAAATATATTAGGTTTCACGTGCGGTACAAAATTTCTGTTTTTCCGTGGAATGGCACTTAAATGCACAATCCTCAATTGTTTATAATCATAATAACAATAAAAGCGTGTGAATTCAGGTTTTTTTTTTTTTTTTTTTAAATGTTTGGAAAGGGTCTCGTTTTGGATTTGATTTAAAAATAGAACAAAAAACCTGGTCAGTTACTCCAAACACGACGATTGACGCTTTTACTTTTACCTTCCGGACTCATCCGGAAGTAAAAATTGATAATCGAAATTAATGGGATAGAATAAATGATATTTTAAAACAAATTTTCCCCATTTATATTCCAATCGCCATCTGAGTTATCCTTCACGGTCGATGTGGCAATTATTTACATCGTCAATCAGGTTTGTTGTTGCTTTGCGGTTCTGGAGCTGCCGTCCCCTAAATATTAAGTACTCATCACTCTTGTGGCCACAGTCGAAAGATGAATATTCGTCGAACTCTTGATCTTGTGCAGCACGGTCTGGAGGCTCGCCAAAAGTACCTTTTGAAGATGTATTGATTAATGCTGGAAAGAGAGGTTGCATCGGGTGTTATTAATTGCTTTTGACTTCATGAACTCTGATAATTGAATTGTTAAAAGCAAATCGAGGTGGGGTTCATTTCTTACCACATTTTTTATGTGAATATCTGGAGTAGATGCAAGATTTTTTTCGCAGTTGGCCTAAAGTAGAGCTTTTTTACAGAGAAAAAAAGTAATTCAGATAACTTGGAAATAATAAGGCGATTTTTATTTCCAGTTTAATCCTGAAAAATTTCATCTGACCACTAGCGCTGCCAGAATTTACTTTCTGATGAGAAAGGGGATCTTAGGGGCTGTGCTAAAATGATATCACTTTTTTTTAAACATAATTAACCTTCCCCCCTGTTACAAAATGTGACATCATTTTACTCTCTCTCCTCCCCTGTCACATGCCACGCTGTGTTAAACAAATATATTGTTAATTATTATAACGTTTACATTTTGACCGAAATATGCTGTGCCACGTTAATGAATGTATGAAATAAGTGATGAATCTTGTTTCAAGTATAGTTCTTGATGTTGGCCAAAAATTTAAGTCGTTAAACTTTTTTTTTTTTGAAAGAGAGAGATATAGTAGTTTTTGCTCTGCCGTGGACAGATAAACGGCAGTATCTGAAGAAATGAGTTTTCGAGATATTTGAAGAGACGCGTTTTGGATTCAATGTATTTACAATTGGGAAATATTAGAATTAGATGATTCCCCCCCCCCTCCCCGTTTTTTTCTTTCTTTTTTTTTTTTTTCCAGCGGAAACCAAATAAACAGGCTTGTGCAACAAAGCAAGCTTGCAATCAGCTTGCAATGTATGACGGAAAAAAGAAACTGCTCCTTGCCTGCTCACGACAGAGTTAAGGCCAATTCACATGGCGACCGAACCGTCCGTCCGTTCCGATATTTTTGCTGCCAAACTGGTTTTCGGAATCCGTTGCCATGACAGCACGCCGAATTTCTCGGCTCCCGTCACGTTCTGGCGATGCTGGATTTTGACGGTCGTCCGATTCGGTGAGCGAATGTGATAGCCAATCAAAGGAGAGACGCCGTTTTTACTTTTGCGGGAATATTTCTCGTTTTGTTTACTGCTAGTTTCGTACAAAATTTGTGGTTATTTTTCAAAAGACAGTTGATGTTTTTCAAAATGAGAATGCCTAGAAGTTATATGAGGGTTATTGCTCAATTATCTTTATTTTGCGTGGAATGCTTAATTAGATATAATTACGTGAAAATTTAGTTTTGCAATTTGTTTTTTCGTTAAAAAATAATTCTACAGCTCATAGTAACTTGCAAAACCAGCTTCTAACGCTAAACATTGGCAGTGGGACCATTAACGAAACCCATTATTATTATTATTATTTTTAAATTAATCAGTAGAAGTTTTTGAATCTTTGTTTGAATAGTCATTGTTTCGAAATGTGATGAAGCAAATCATATTTTAACCAAGAAAAAAAATCATACGAGTTAAATCTTTTATGGTTACGCGTTAAAATGTTGTTAGATCCTAATGATATTAAACTGTCTTAAACATTTGCTGGACTTTTCAAACTTTTGAATAAATAGGCTTTGCCACGAACTTATTCATGAATATAATATGTTCTATTTTGTCAGAAATATCCTGACATTTTCAAAAATTGTCACTTTTTTGGATTTCTGGATAAATATAATAATCGAATTCTTTTGTAGCTTTTGTCATTTTAAGAGTATGCTTTAGCTCACTTCCCAGTAAAAATTTAGTTACGCAACATATTTAAGAATCCAACAACAAATTGAAGTCAAAGTTTTTTATCGATCATCCTGAATCGTAAAAGGAGGAAATTTGTTCCCAAATTTATCTCAATATAAATATTTTAAGAACACTGTTTGTAAATTTAAGAAATAAATAGTAATTCAAGTGAAAATCCATGTTAAAATATAGAGAAAACTCCTTTATTTAAAGAACAATGTTTATATATTTAAGGGGTTTTTTTTGCTATTCTTAACAACATTTTTTCAGTTCTTAAGAGCATTTTTATAGATTTTTTAGGCCATCAAAGTCCGGACCTAATCATATAACGCTCAGGTATTACTAAACGATTGAAATATTAGACCAAAAATTTTTTTAAATGTTTAAAGAGACGAAGAGTGCTCTAGCTTGAACTTATATGAAATATCAACACCTATTGTAGTAGCATCGAATCGAAGTTTCATCTGTTGCATGCCTAGATTAATTTCAAACTAAATAGATTTTTTTATGTATAGTTGTCATTAAATTTTTACTTTTTTGCGAAAACTTCAACCAGCAAGTTTTTCAAAATATTTGAACATTTAATCTTTTTCTCATATATTCTATTGAAGATCAGGGGGGGGGGGAGGAGTGGAATGTTGTACAGATGCTTTTTTTTTATGTACAATTCTCATTCAATTTTTAATTTTTTGCTAAAACTTCAACCAACAAGTTTTTCAGAAAAAAGAAGTATAATAATAATAATAATAATATTTCTCTCTTAAATTCTATTAAATATAAGAGGTTGGGGGAGGTGTGTAGACACGTTTTTGACAGAGATGTTGTAGACAGAAATTTGATAAATTTTCTGTTACACTACTTGCTTACCCTTATCATTCGGCCATTTTAATTTCTACTGCCCCAAATTCTTTTAAACGTTCAGAGTGATCCTACTAACCGCTCGCTTGACGTTCGTGACAAACAATAATGTATTTTTAAAAGGCTTATTGCAATCACAGCAACATCGCTTATAACTTCTTGTTAATTTTATTTTGATTAGAAGAGCGACAAAAGAACGGCATTAGATCCGCGCTCTTCACCCCTAGCGGGTGAACACCTTCACGTGGCTACACTGTAAAAAATCTCGGAAAACTCTCTGAATATATAAAAAAGTTTTCCGTAATACACAGATTCGTACGCCCTCCGCAGTTTTCTGCTATAATCAAAAACGTTTCCCGTATAGCAAGAAAGTAAAAGTCGACGCATGCGCAGCTCACAATTTTATAGTCCAGCAGCAAATCTAAACTGAAACTTTCGAAAGCACGCAATGAAAACAAGTGCTGACTCATGTATGCGAAGTAACACTCATCAAGGGGATTAGTAGAAGTTTTGTTCCTCGCATGAATTCACTGAAGATAATTCTAAAGTCTTATATTTTCTTGCATATGTATCGTCATAAGATTGAATTTGAAGCTATGTCACTTATTTTTAAGTACGAAGTGCAAATTCTCGACGCATGCTCGCGGAAGGAATACAAACTGAAATTGAAAACCAAATAACTACCGAGAGGACGCCATGTAAATTCATTGCGTCGCATAACTTGTGTAGGTAATTTACTTTTTTCTTGGATACTTTTCTTCTTTCTACCAAATGGGTAATTTTTGTTGGCAGAATTTTATTCTGTCATAAAAATCACCTTTTTGGTGACCAAAGCCTGCAAAAGACCACCACCGACGAATAGGTAAGTCGCTTTGCAACTCTATTACTTTAAAGAGATTTAGTTCATATAAATCTCGTTAAAAAAAAACTATTTTCTTCAGTATTATTTTTTCGTTGTGAACTATTGCAATTTGAAAATATTTTACATTACATAGAACACATATTTAAAGTGCAAGTGTGTCTAGTTTTATTCTGTAAAATTTATGAATTGAAGATTATAAAAAAATTTAAATATGTGTTATTGTGTACTTTGTTTTTATGTGTCAATCTCAGTTAATATTTGGCTATGTATCAAGCATTATGAATTAAATGTTATAATATGGCAAATTGTCAGGTTTGATAGTTCGTCTTTAAGGTTGCATGTTTTCATTCTCTTGTAAACAGTGTAGCTAGATTGTATGAAGTAAAAAAGAAAAAAAAAAACTATCTCTTGTAATTAGGAACATAGTGCTTCAGTATTATCTAAATGACGATATCTCTTTAAATATTTGCATTAGCGAAACGCTTTAAATTGGTTGAATGTGTATTAATTTATTTAACAAATAGATACATATATGTATTTAAAAGTGTCTTCATTTTTTTCGTTTTACGAGCCTCAATTTTACCAAAAGCAAAAAAAAAAAAAAAAAAGAAAAAAAAAAGACTTAATAAAATAATTTTGTATTTTTACACCATATTAAAGTATTTGACTTATAATTTATATGATACTTTGATTTATAATGTATGTGATACTTTGATTTATAATGTATATGATGTTGCTTTTTCAAGGGGGGGTGGGCGCTTCATAGCATTTTATGGGTGCACCATCACTTTTATGGTGGGGGAGGGGTTATTCTCGTATATATGAAATGGAATAATCATGTAATAGAGTTCAATGTTTTAATAAATAAAATATATAATGCATTTTGCGCACACTGTAAAAATAAAATCAGTAACCTATTTTGAATAAGTATTTATATTTGTGATGAGCTGGAAAAGGGCAAGAACAGAAGAATCAACCCGAATGGTTCCAGCAGGGGGACTTGGTGTCATATTTAAATTCATCAATTTCTCTGTTGGTACTTTTCGGTACACTTTGTTCGTCAGAGAAATTGACTTGAGGTGAACGAATTCCGGAACGCGAAGGGTAGGTAAGTCCTGTCAAATTTTATCCGAAGATAAAAGCTATCAAGTTTGATACAAGATATGTTTTTAAGTTCTGCATTAAAAATACAATATGTTGATAGTTTTGTCTTGAAAATATTGAGAGAAAAACTGAAGTTTAAGATTGTTTAACAAACAATCCCCACTTTTCAGAAGGTACCCCCCCACTCCAATTCCCCGACGATTTTGCGATTAGGAATGAAACTACTAGATTATTTCATAATTTTTCAAAAATTTATAACTGTGCATATGTTATGCTGTTAACCATGCTATTTGTCATTAGAAATTCCAAAAAAAAAAAAAAATCCACGAATAATTCTAAAATTGCTTGTATTATTGCTCTTAGATATGAAAGAATTGAAACTGATATGGTATGCAATACTATAATAAAGAATTATGTTTTAGAAAAAATCACGGAAAAAGGATTCCGAAATTCTCGGAAACGTTTTTGAAAATTGTTTGGAGAATTCCGAAATACTCGGAAACGTTTTCGAAACTTTCATGAACCACAGCTGCACAGAATACTCAGAAACATTTCTGGAAATTACGGAAAGAGGATTCCGAAATACTCAGAAACGTTTCTGAAAATTACAGAAAGAGGATTCCGAAATACTCAGACACGTTTCTGGACATTACAGAAAGAGGATTCCGAAATACTCAGAAACGTTTTTGAACCTTTCATGAACCACAGCTGCACGATATACTCAGAAACGTTTCCGGATTTTTTTTTACAGTGTATCGGACGGAGCTAGTATGAATGTTGCAGTATTTTCACACCTATCCGTCACGTCCGATAAATCGGAACGGGCGGACGGATCGGTCGCCATGTGAATCGGCCTTTATTCTGTATTTTTGCAACAAGAGTTGCACTATTTCCGTCGGCTGTGAATATCGAGTAGGATCTTATGCTTTGTGAATGTCTTTTTGATAGGATTTGTATGTTAAAAAAATCTAATAATGTGATCAGGGATTGATTACTGAATAGGCCAAGTAGGCCGTGCTGTTTAGGTTCCCCTACATGGCTAAAATTGTTTTAGTGAATGACGAGAATTGTAAGGTTTGACTACGGGGGGGGGGGGGGGGGGGGCTGAAAAAGTGTTTGTTCTATAGCCCCCCCCCCCGCGCCAAGTCTTAAGCGGGCCCTGACTATGATACTTGTATATTCGATAACATATGAGGCAGCAAGGACGAATTCGCCAATGCAACTCAAGTCTAGTTCGTCCTTGTTGCACGCATAGCCTCTTATCTTTGATGACCTTTATTATATAAATCGAAGCTTGTTATCTAGTTGAGATAATTTTAGATCAAGATTTTTTTTTTCAGTTCGTTTTAAAAACGTTTTTAACTGACAAAGAAATCAACTACAGTCGACTCCCGCTATAACGCGATTCAACTTACGCGAAATGGCTATAACGCATAATTTTTCACGAGTAACGAATTTTAGAGCTGACGCGAATTCCTGGTTCATAGCACGAATTTCTTTGGAATGAAGTATCGACTTCGTTATTGAAAACTAAATACTGATTTCGTGAATGTTATTACATCTCTTTTGCATCACACTGACAGCCGAAGTTCCCACTCAAACTAGTCTACGCAACACGTTAGTGTATCAAATAACCGCTCAGCATCTTTCTTTCTTTTCTTTTTTCTTTTTTTCATTCTAAACATTAAAGGTGATGAAATATAATGGCACTCTAATGCACTGTTTCATCTAAAGTTTGTGAAGATGGGATGAAAAAAAAAGTTTCTGACAAGAAAAAAAAAAATGTTAAGATTCTAGATATACTTGAACAAATGCAAAACTCTTCGACGGTAACAACGCAATAAGTATGAGTGAATCTTCCATACGTACAATTAGAAGTCAAAGCAGAAAGATATCCGTAAAAGTTCAGAACTTAGTTTCAATATTGAAGCTTGCAGAGTCTAAGAAAATTAAATACTATGAATATGGAAGCTGCTCTTGTATTGTGGATTAAAGAGATCAGGAAGAGGGGCTGTGGCCGTACATGGAAACATTATAAAAGAAAAGGCGAAGCAATCGTATTTTAAAATGTATTAGATAAGAATTACTATCTGATCATGGAGCATAAATCATCAACATCTTCATTTTTTTACTTCATAAATATTATTATTGTATCTACTAAAGGGGAGGGCGGAGCTAAAAGTTCCGCCGGTAAATTGTTTCCTTTGAAATAGCTAAACGAAGAAAAAAAGATAAATGTATTTTGTAAATACCTGGTAAAATGGAATGTTGTAGCTCATCGAGGGCAGCTATATTAGCCAGGCCAGTGGCGTCCGGTATATTAAAAGCTGAGCACGTGCATCACTGATCTACTTTTGAAAATATTTTCGTTTTTGAACTTTTTGGTCTTTTTCACGAAATTTAAATGATAGAGTTTAAATCTTTGCGTTTTTATTCAAATATCTATTGTGTATTCTAAAATATTGCGCTGAAACAATTTACGTTTCGTTATCTAACCTAAAATTTAATTTTTCAAGGACTCGTGCTTGTGGGGCTAGTTGTTCCTTCTTTGTGGGGCAAGAAACTCTTTGCCCCTATTTTTTATAGCAGCAGATCAGTAAATAAAAACACATATAAATAAATATTATACGCATATATTCGTTACTGTAAAATATAGAAATCGGAGGATGTCGACTCTCACCGGTGATTCATCGAAAATATTTGGTTGTTTACTTATAGACGGATAGAAAATTATGAAAGTTTTGAAGATCAAAATGCGAATCAAAATATCGTACTTTCATGTGAGAATATGAAATTTGTGTAATTTGTTGTTCTAGAGTCTAAATACGCCGCCTTGTGGTGGTTTGAGAAAGTACCCAAAGAGGTAAAGCAGTTCAATGTTGCTCAGCCAAGACAGATGTTCATTAAACAAATTATATCCTACGCAAGTGGATCTTTACCTGTTTAACCGTCACTAGCCAGAGACTGTAGCTTCTCTTTTGTGAGTTTAGCCTCCTGGTCAAACTTGTGCTGGACTTTCATTACCGAAGGTGTAAATTAAAAACGCATGTAACCTTCCTTTTCGTAATCCAGAGAAAGATAGTTGCAACAGTCGCTGAAAATGGTAGTTAGGATGTCATGCATACAATAGACTCCTGGTTACCCGCGGAATAAGGTGCTACGGTAACCGTAGATGAGCAAATTTCGCGGATATTTGTTTGATGTTGCACAATAGGTAAAGAAAACAACACTGGTACATACAAGAGCAAATCTTGTTTGGCGGGAAGCTTTTAGCTCACCAAGCAACCACTTTACTTTGAAAAGCTTCCCGCCAAACAAGATAAACAATTTAAAAGATCTATCCACATTTCTGAGGAGTTGAAGGTGGGAGGAGTTTCTAATGGAAGTAGCTGTGATGAAAAAGGAGAAGAGGGAGGATGATAGTTTGGCAGATACTTGGCGAGCAAACTAGATATCATAACTTTTTATGACTGAGGATTTTTGGGTTTAGGATACAGGTTTTCTTTTTTGTGCGGAAAAGTTAAAGGTTTTCTTGGCGGGGAAATTTTTACAACAGGGTTGTTTTTGATGAGAAATCACATCTTTTTGCATTGATATTATTACTTTGTCTGTATTTTTAGAATCGAGAACTTCAAGTCAGAAAATTTTCAATTGAAACAACGCTGTTTTGTGTTTTTAAGGAACAATAATGGCTAGCCTAATTTTACGTCAACTTATTTTCTGACTATTAAGATTCTATGTTCATTTTGCGAGAATTGGGCGGTTTAAATTTTATTGCAATCCTTGTATCCTCTCTGTTGCAAAGAAAACTTCTTGGATAATAAAATACTATATTTTAAATTATATTGTTTTCGAGTATTTTACAACTTCGCAATAAATTCTATTACAGTTTCTTTATTTGACAGATTATTCAACATTTTCATGAAGATTTCTTTAAATTTTTTACAGCTTGAGGGCTATTTTAATCTAGCTTTTCACTTTTTGTTTGATTACATTTTTTCTTAAATCGTGGATTATTTTACGTTTTATGGGATAATTTTAATTGTTTGGTGATTTATCTTTTTCTTGATAGAAGTCTTTGTCTTGTTTAATACCTAGTTTTGTTTAAAAGTTCATTTAAAAAACGAAATAACGCATGTTATCACCAAGCAAAAAAAAAAAAAAAAAAAAAAAAAAACTAAGCCATTAAATATTTTAAATTTGAATGTGTCAGAAGATCTATACAACTTTGCTCTATGTCAAATCGCGGATATCCCAAATTTGCTATAGCGAATGCGCATGTTGCGCGCGGACTAAGCTCATTAAAAGTCTGGCTTAAATTAATTGCAAAAAAATTTTCAGCTAAAAAATTACTGCAAAGCACGGGTATCCACACACGTATTTCATATATTTTCAATTCAGTATGTGTTGTTTGTGAAAAATCCATTAATTTAGAAAATAAGCGAACCAATAAAAAAGTGCTATTTTTCGCTTTCAATTAAAAAGTTATATGTGCAGTATTCATATGCATACAGTTTCATATAATTTTTCACGTAAAATATTGTAATGGTTTAACCCCAGTTTCGTGCCGACATTTAAAATTTCTTTCCTCCATAAATATATCAAAACTGAAAAACAGGGGGAAGGAAATTTCGTATCGGCAAAACTTTGTGTGTGGGGGGGGGGGACAGAATTATAATCTCATTCATTAATTTGTTTCTCTGCTTAAGTATAAACAAACAACATAGAATCTGAAAACAGAAAGCCCAATGAACTAAGTCTGCGTGCATGCGCAGTCGCTGTGGCAAATTTGTGATATCCGCGATTTAACGTCTAGTTGCAACTGTTGGATATGTTTTAGTCTTGATTGAATTTCATTTCCTAAGACAACTTTGGAGTAACTGTTAGATCTGTTCTAACCTTGCAATTGCAGTCCGAGATAAACAAACCCTGTGAGCTGAGAGTAAGTACATAAGAATTTAGGGAAAATTAGTGATTTTCAAACTTTAATTACTCCGGCCCATGATGTCCCTGGGGGTTGAATTTTTGTATATGTACTCAATGGCCCCCCCCCCAAGAATATGTATACAAAAAATCATTACCGTAGCCCCCCCGGGGGGTTGTGATAGAACCCTGGGAAGGTATAAACGAGGGGTGAAGGGGAGGGTGTCAAATGGCACAAAAGGCACATCAGTAAAGCACAAAGAATGTGTGTGCGAAATTTCAGCTTGATTCCTTTTTTCGTCTGGGCTGTAGCCCTGTCAATGACAGCGAAAACTTTTTTGAACAGCGATTTTATAACTTTAGTACCTCCTCCCCCTGATGGTCCAGGGGATTGTATTTTGGTTTACGGCGTCAGGGGCCACTAGAGATTGAGTGTACCAAAAATCAACTCCGGGGGTCTACATGCGGCTGAGATACAGAGGAGTAAAAAACCCAAAAAACCCCAACCTGTTCTGTCGTGTAATCTTGTTCTTGGTCGCTTTTATTTTCTTTCGTCTTCGGCGGTGGATTTGCTTCTGTTGGCTGCTGACGTTTGGTTTCCTTGGCGGGGCGGGACGCTCCCGCGTCCCGTGATATATATATATTTTATATGTCCGTGGGTACAGAGGCACCTGTCCGCGGGGTGAACGGGGTGTTGTACCCACGAACAAAAAAATATGGTTTTTAAGAAATTTTTGAAGTTGAAAGTTTTTTCACCTGACAAAAATTGCAAAATTAGATGATAAGTTGTCGATTCTGCCAGAAAATTTTACCAATCGATTATCCATTCCCAGCGACCAGCAAAAATTGAAGTAAATTTTGTCCGTGGGTACAGCAGCTTCCCCTACTGTTATAGTGCAACATTTTATTATTGCTACATACTGTGTCTACCGTGTTGTTTTATTTTATATCTTTCCCACCCATCGATCATTCATTGTGTGTTTCATTAAGTATTTTATGTGGAATAAAACAGTTTTTTTATTTTTTAAATACAGTAAAAGTTCTGTTCTTTATGTAAGAAACTGTATTGTATAGTTGGGGGATGCTTTAAAGCAGTTTGAGGGGTGTTTACAAATATCTCAAAGAATTTGGTATGTTTCTAAAAATATGTATACCTACATTTTACCACAACGCGAAATTTCGACTTACGCGAGGAATCTTGGAACGCATCCCTCCCGTTAGTCGGAACTTGACTGTATAATGTTATGACTGCTCGCCGGTGAAATTTAAATCAAATCTGGGTTTATATCGGATTCGCTTGTAACGCTAATCTTGATGTCAACTTACATAAATCTGTCGTTATCGAAAGCAGAACTCGAATTTCTCCGAAGTTCGTTTACATCGATAATCAATCTTAAGATTCTTGTCTTCTCAATTTGGTTGAATTTCACGCTACTGCCGCACTTGTGCTTTATCTTCTGAACTTCTCTCATCGAATTTTTACTTCTGTAGTTTATTTTAGAGAGATTCAAGGATTCAGTTGGAACTTTTGACCTGCAAGCGGCGAACTACAGAGAGTCGGATTTCTGTACAGAGGACTGTAGATCTTGATTCCTTTGTTGCCGATAATCAATCCGCTTTGATGATTTTTTCCTCCTTTCCCGTTTTTCCTGCGAGTATACATACATCTTATTGTTTGCAAGTTTGTAACCATAAGGTGAGGAATCCTCCCTTCTTTTCTTTGAGGACACAATTCTGCTGATTTTCAGAAAACAAGTGCGCTTTCAGTCTCATCATTTATTGTCCGGTAAATAATACCTTTTATTATTAAAACTTCATATTTGTAATTAGAGATATCGAGTTCAATTCTTGTTTGCTTTGCCCCGCCCCCTTTTTTATAGCAAATGACGCATGTACATATTATATCTGCATTCACAACTGACATGACCTTAAAATTTTACTTAGAATAACTACGTATTTTTTCATTTATCTTTCTGCAATTGAATTAGCGACCTACAGAGAGTCTGAGTACTGTACAGAAGACGATATACTTTGACTTCTTAGTAGCGCGCCTAATCAATCCCCTTTGATTATTTTTCACCCTTTTCTATTTTACCTGAGAGTATACATCTTGTTGCTTGCAATTGTTTAACAGTAAGGTGAGGACCTCCCCCCCCTTTATTTCGTCTTTTTCTTTTTTTTTTCAATTCTATAGATTTTTAGAAAGCAAGTTCGATTCAGTCTCTCCATTTATGGTCCGGTAAATTATACCTTTAAAACTGCATTTTTGTAAGCAGTGACCTCAAGTTCAAATCTTTTAGTTTTACTCGTTTTTATTTCTTTCTAATAATCGTAAGTTACATTTGCACATGTAATATGTAGATGCAAATAACGCATGTACGTAATGAATGTGCAAGTGCAACTTCATGACTTTGAAATTTTACCAAGACTAGCTGCGTTGTTCACCATTTATCAACTGCAATGAAAGCAGTGAACTGCGTCCAGTCGGTGTACTGTACAGAGAATGATCGTACTTGTATTCCTTTCAGTGGCGTACCCAGGGGGTGGGCTGATAGGGCTACAGCCCCCCCCCCCCCGAAATTTTCAAAATTAATTATAAAAATTATAATAAAGAACAAGTTTTTTTTTTATGATGTATTTTTGAAATCTTACATTCGTATTGATATCAGAAAAGCGATACATGAAATTTTCTTAGCTACAGTTCATAAGTATCCCCCCCCCCCCCAGCTCAAAGACTTTCAAGCTCAGCCCCCCCCCCCCCGAACTGATTTGTCTGCGTACGCCGCTGATTCCTTTTTAGCGCGTAATCAATCCATTTGATGATTCCGCCCCCGCCAGGCTCGTCATTTTGAGCGGTCAGGGGTCAGGAGGGGGCAATTGACCCCCCCTCCCCACTTGACTTCGAGAAACCAATGTATTTTCAGAAAGGTGGGCGTGGCTTTTGTTGTTTTTCCAAACAATGGGCATCGAATGTAACCTTTTACCCGCCCTGGAAAAAGTTTAAATGACGCCACCCCCACCCCTTCCATTTTTTCGTGAGAGCATACATCTTGTTTGCATTTTTGCAGTCATAAGGTGAGGAGTCCCCTCTTCCCCTAAAGTCATTATTTATTTTTTTCCTTGAAAAATAAATGGTAGTCAAAATTATTTGATTCATTGTATGCATCTATTAATGTGTACACGTCCGTTTGTATTGCACAAAATAAATCATTTATCTTCAAGTGTTAGTGTATAACAAAATAAAAACATTGCTGTTGTGTCTGTATTGGTGATTGAAGCAGGTTAATCTTATCGGGTTATCTGTACATTTTCTATTGCGTAATACATTTCGGTGTTCTCGGTACCGTGTTCGTAATAACATATTTTTTTTTTTTTTTCGACTTTATCTTTTTCCTGTATCAAGTTGGAATACTTTCAAAACTTCTTCAACCAATGACGCTACTCATCTTCTAGTTTTACCCAGTCGATTCGAGCTCATCGGTGTGTTGATCCTATAGCTCATCCTCAACTGTTAAGAAAAAGAAAACGAAAGAAACAAGAACTCATTTGTTAGCTGAAGAAGGTTAAACGAGATCGGAGTGTCTCCACGTGCTTCCGCGTTGATGATGGAATCGATTGATCTGGAAAAGTTTGTTGAATTGTTTTGAAAAGTTTTCTCCTCCAATAATTCAAGAGGATAGCGACAGTGATTCCTTTATGCGTGTTCTTGAAAGTGGATCGCAAAGGAATTGTGTGTTTAGTATGGTAATTTATCACTGAACTTTGAACTAATTGAGGGGATTGGTGTCACTAGGCTTGTCCTCAGGGTTATTTAGCCTTATGTGCTTCTTGTCGTAAAGTATGCTGTTCAATCTCTCTATCAAACCTGGAGGCTAATGTTTCCATTGCGCGTGTAAACTGCAGCTCTGAAATGCTGCTAATCGGTCATTTAAACACCTACGAGTACTAAACTTATCCAAGTGTTACAAGTACAAGAATTTTTTTACATTTAATTTTGCTTTGGATATTAAAAGGAAATTTTTATCTGTGGCACCATTAAAAACCCATTGAGCTTCTTTCAGACAGTCTTTGGGTTATGAATAGGTACACTAGGCAGTGGTATAGTCCTTTAAAAAAAGTGAGGGGGTACGTTTATCAATTGGAGCATAAGATAATGAAACAAGAAAGGAGGGGGGGGGATGAGAGATGCCTGTGTTAAGATTTGAAAAGGGGAGGGGGGATGATAGTGCAGTGGCATAGCGAGAAAAAATCCTTGGGGGGGGGGGGTATTTTTTTTGAAGTTTAAAGTAAAGCCATGCCCTCAAGTTTATACACACACACACACACACACACACACACACACACATATATATATATATATATATATATATATATATATATATATATATATATATATATATATATATATATAAACAGGAGGACATAAGATTTTTACCGTCATATAAAAGCTATTATATTAAATAAAAATCTTTTAGCTCATAAACAGAACCCTTCAGGTTCGACTGAAAAATTATTTTTTGGGGCTCATGGGGGGGTTCTGACCCCCCTATCCCCCCATGGCTACGCCACTGTGATAGTGTAAACTAAAAAAAATAAATAAAGAACCCTCTGACTACACCACTGATACTTAGACAGTCAGGGTGTCAGTTTCTAAGGAGGAGTTAGGTGCGAGAAATGACTGGGAAATATGTTATTTCGGTTTATAAAAACTAATCTGAGTGATATATCTGATTTAGAAACGAAATTTCGTAGCCGTACCATTTTGAGTATGAAATATCTTTTACCCCTCCCCCTGCAGAGTTATTATGTACAGTAATTTTCAATTTTTCGTTTTCTTCGTCAATATGAAGTTGATGATGTCAGGCTCTCCATTGCGTTTTAAATTTATTTTGAGCAGCAATGTGTCCCTGAACCTTTTTTTTTTAAGGGAAAATAAGGAAAGAAAATGGAGAAAAAAAATCACAACCTGTCACATCTAAAATACTCCCAATGGCGATGAAGCATCATAGCTGTTTCCTGTTAACACCACTCTTTTGTTCTTAATCATTTGCTTGCTTGTACAGCGTAAGTACGCACTGGGGGAAATAATGGGAAAAAAAAAAGAGAAATATTCAATGATTGAATTATGATAATCAGGAGAGAAAAAAAAGAGAGACTCAGTGGGAAAAATGCACGCGCTAGTAAAATTATTGCAAACAATGGCATTGTAGCCAAAAAGTCAGTGGTTGCTTATTTCGTTTCACTTGGTTGGACTGAAACCTTCTCGGATTGTTTTTGAGACAACCGCGGAATCTTCAGTATGCTCAACAGCCTTTGATTTTGATGTCTTGTCATGAGGCTGGCTTTTTCTTGTCAGAAAAACCAATTCTCCTCTGTTGTTGTCTCTTCTTTCACCCGACGAATCAAGGATCAAATGAAACGGAAATATGGAAGAGTCATACAGTGAAACCTGTGTAAGTTGACCAGTTGCAGTGCACTACTTTAGTGGTCAACTTAAACAGGTGGTCTACTTACAAAGATGGATTTACGATATGATAAGGGCTAATTCCGTGCTTGAAAAAGAGGTCAACTTAGACAGGTGGTCAACTTACAAGGGTGGTCAACTTCACAGGTTTTACTGTACATGCCTTTTTAAGACAGATTAAATATTCTTATTTGCCTCAATACAGGCATTTATCTATATTCTTTCTCATACACTGCTAGTTCAAGGAATATTTTATATTGCTCTAGTTCAGTGTATCCCAGCCTTTTACACTAGCAGACCGGCTTAAAACATATGTATATGTATCGAGGGATTTATTCATTAAGTTAATGTTAGTTAAAGATAATATATAACTGGTACGAAATTAGCTACTGCTTTTTTAAAATTTGTTTTGTTGCAATCTATTTTTTTCTGGTGTATCTCTGCATTATGACTGCCAAAGAACTGGTAGAAATATTGAATCTAAGTGTATAATGTCCCTTCCCCCAGTCTAAGGTGTTTTTTTTTCCCCTTGTAAATATTTCTCCCTGCCCCTTTTCTTCGTTTCACTTTTGTCATTTTTCTAAAATCAAAAATCGTTATTCCAATTTGGGCTCCTCCATACTTTTTAACCTCTATCTGAAGTACCACAAGCTAAATAAAACCGTTGAAACTGTAAAAATTATAAATAAAGTATTTGAGATAATTTGTAAGTAATTAAGATCTTTGTTTAGCAATGCTGGGAAACGAATGTTAACATACAATAGGCGCTTTTACAACAATACCTCATGGCCATGAGATGTAATTACCATTAGTCGATGATGTTAAAGGAATTTTGAAAGCATTTTTGCGATTTTTCTTCTAGGGGGGATCCGACTCCCGCTCGCTTCGATCGTTGACCTCTGTAGTTCAGTATATTGGTGTCCAAATTTACAATGTGAGCATTAATAACAGTGAGCATGAGTATTGTAACGGATTCGGTGAGACTTCCAACTTTCTTGAAAGGACGACACAGTTCTTGATTAAGAATACAGGAAATTTATTTACACTATGTGCAGGGAAGATCGTCAACAACTGCTAAATTAATCATCAGCAATTAAACAAGTATCAATCAACACCGTAAACTCAACGGTTACACACGTATTTACTTCCAAATACGAAAACAACACAGCGAAATGCCTCGCTATAAACAGAGCTAATACACTCTCAGTTCGAATTCTCAATCGAAACTAAACTTTTTATCACGCGGGACGCTTTTATAAACATCGAAAAGTTTCCACAACATTCTTACTGCTTCTCGAAATGCGTAGACCGTTATCAAATTTTATCAATGAACAAAAAAGAAATAGGGGGTCCTATACTTTAGCCGAATGTATAGGGGTTGTATATTCATTACGGGAAACTATTTACAGGTTACGTTACTACAATAATTACTATTTACAGAATTTGTAACATTGCCCCCTTCTTAAGGACTACACATCCCGGGCAGTACAATCCCCAGAAAGGGTGCCAAACTTCTATCACAAGTTTACAAATATACACATTAATTAATAACTAACAGATACAGAAAACACAATAATAACAAGAAATATTACTAAACATTAAAAGCAAAAAATTATCTACAACTTTTATGCTATCAACCATGGTTGTTTACGTAATACTCATGAACTATGGCCATAGTATGGGGCTAACCGATCATAATGTACAACCCTAGGTTTTGCATTAGGTGATTTTTGGATAATCACTACGACGTCATTCAGTCGGTTAAGGACTTTGTAGGGTCCATCCCAATGCGACTGCAATTTGGGTGAAAGACCGGATGGGATTCCATAACCAAACCTTGTCGCCTTCGTTGAATTCATGTCCAGTAGACCTTGTGTCGTATCGGGTCTTCATCTTCTCCGCCGCGATGTTGATTCGCTCTCGTGCGAAGTTATGAACGTCTTCCAACCGGGCCTGGAGATCCTGGATGTACTCCTCAGGCGATGAAGGCGCATCCGGAGGACGACCGAAGACAAAGTCACAAGGGAGCCGAAGCTCTCGTCCGAAGAGCATCTGAGATGGGGCAAATCCGGTAGTCTCGTGGACAGCACTGCGGTAGGCCAGCAGGAACAAAGGTAGCTTCTTGTCCCAATCCTGTTGATTTCTGGATACCATAAGCGGGAGATTATTCAGGATTGTGCGGTTAAATCTCTCCACCGTGCCGTCCGATTGTGGGTGTAGTGGTGTTGTTCTAGTTTTCTCAATTCCGAAAATTTGACATAGGCACTTAAACACAGCAGAGATGAAATTCCTCCCTTGATCGGAATGAATCTGCAAAGGTGATCCATATCTCGAGATCCAATGATGGACTAGAGTCTCTGCTACGGTGGTAGCTTCTTGATCTGGAATGGGATACGATTCGGGCCATTTGGTGAAATAGTCGATGGAAACAAGAATGTATTTGTTCCCATCAGCAGTTCTTGGTAGAGGACCCAAGATGTCGATCCCAATTCGTTCGAAGGTAGCTCCAACCAGGCCTGCGCCAAGAATGATCGACGCCGTCGTGCAAATGTCTTTTGAGCGCCTTTATGCAGTGGCGTTCGCCGAAAATGTAGTTAACACCCTGGACAGAGGTTCTGTTGACAAATTTGACGTAGAAAAATACGTTTGGCATTTTAATTCATAAAAAAAAATGTAAAAATGTATATTTAATTTTGGATTACAACGTTCATTTTTACTTCATATCGCGAAGTTATTTCGAGTTCAGTAGCTCCTCTAATATGTTAATGCGTTTTGGAAGGGAAAAAAAAAACATGTTTCTAAATTGAAGTATAGAGGATTTCTCACCTTAAAATCTGAAACTGAACCCCTCCCCCCCCTCCTGCGGTAAGACAAATAATTCTAAAATACAGAAGGCGTTGAATATGATATCTAAAACAAATACATTGCCCAAAGCTCCTTTTTTTTTTTTTTTTTTTTGACACACAAATAATTAAAGAAAATGGAGTGGGAGGAGGGGAATTTCGTAATAATGGTCAATCGTTACTTTGTGGAACTAAAACAAAGAGTTAACCAAAATTGTTTTTAACAATATACAAATATTATGCACAAGTGATCCAAAATGGTGAATAGAAAATCTCTCATATGCTCAGACTTTTGTACTAAACATATTCTGAAACAGCATTCACGGCTCCCCATTAGGAAGAAAAATGCTAATTTATGCATTAATTACCATCACGTGCCACCATTAAAGCATTAGATATTATCAGGACCTGATGAACGCACAGTCCAGCGGGTCCATGGACCTGGGCACCACAATTTTAGGTTCACCAAAATCTGGTATTTCTTCCCTTTTTTGAAAGCTTTCACGTGAAAAATGTGCAGATTTTCTCGTGAGAGGGTCACCAAGTTTTACTAGGAACTGGGTGTAATGAGAAGTTTAATTTAATTTTTTGATTGGAGCGGTTTTGATTGATAGAGCTCGGCGCCTTTTTGACTCTGGCGCCGTCGTGCGCCGCACGACCTCGCACATAGGGACGGCGCGGCCCTGGCTCCAACGTTGTACAGATGTAGCTTCCCTCTGCTTCTTTTCTTCGGTCCTTTACGAGCAGCACAGGCGTCACAAGAATGGCACCACTTCTCCACGTCATCCTTCGCCTTGCTCCAGAAGAAGCGCTCCCGAACTTTATTGAGTGTTTTCAAGACACCAAAATGTCCTCCAGTCGCACTACTATGTATTTCTTTCAGAACATCTGAAATTCTTGATCGGGGAAGTAGTAACTGCCACTTAGATGTTTTGCCGTCATCAGATTCCCATTTTCGGTACAGTACGCCGTTCCGTAAATGGAGTGAGTTCCATAAAGCCCAGTATCTTTTTGTTGCAGGACTGAAGATGGAAACGTCCTGCCAGCTAGGGCGCCGACTGTCACTTTCCATGAACTCAAAAATTGGTTTTATGTCGGGGTCTTCAAGTTGATCTTTTCGAACATGGTCGTCACTCCATGGATCAGGTTCTGATGATGTTGAAGTCACTGTCACCTGATAGGCAGTAGGGCTAGTCGTTCCATACTGTTTCTCGATTCGGGAACAATAATTGCAGTTCTCAGGACAGGGTCTCCTTAATAAAGCGTCTGCATTACTGTGAGACAACCCTTTTCGGTGCTTGATCTCCATGTCATATTCCTGGAGCCGCTGTATCCACCTGGCTATCTGGCCTTCTGGATTCTTGAAGTTCAAAAGCCAAGTTAACGAGGCATGATCTGTCCGAAGCAGAAATTTTCGGCCGTAGAGGTAATGATGGAAGTGTTCTACAGCTTTCACTATGGCCAGTAACTCCTTTCTGGTGACGCAGTAATTTCGCTCCGACTTTGATAAGCATTTGCTCCAGTAAGCGATGACATGTTCATTGCCGTCAATTTCTTGGGATAAAACAGCTCCGTTGCCCTCGGTGCTCGCATCAGTGTCCAGGATGAAGGATTTTTCAGGCTGAGGATAGGCGTTGATGTTAAAGCCTCCTTCAGTCGTAGAAATGCATCTTCGCATTCTTTGGACCATTCAAACTTTTGCTTGCTCTCCGTCAGTTTATGCAAAGGTCGTGCAATGTTGGAAAAACCCTTTACAAACTTCCTGTAGTACGTGCAGAGCCCCAGGAAACTTCGCAGCTGATGGATGTTTTCGGGACGACTCCAACTCTTGACCGCAGATACCTTTTCTGGATCGGTTTGTACACCTTCAGAAGAGATGATGTGACCAAGGTAGTTCACTTCCCGGCGGAACAAATTACATTTGGACGGGCTTAACTTCAGATTGGCTTTTTTAAGCTTTTGCAGCACCTTCCTAAGATTTGCCAGATGTTCTTCGAAACTGCGTCCCACGATGATGATATCGTCTAAGTAGACCAGACAGGATTCGTAGGAAAGTCCTCTTAACACTGTCTCCAAAGGAGGCTCGGACGTAGCTAGTGCATTGCAGAGGCCGAAGGGCATCACTTTAAACTGCCATAAGCCTTGTCCAGTTGTAAACGCTGTCTTCTCTCAGTCATCAGGGTGTATCTCAACCTGCCAGTAGCCGCTCTTCAAGTCCAGGGTCGAAAACCACTTGTGTCCGGAAAGAGTGTCCAAGGTGTCGTCTGTCCGTGGAAGAGGGTAACTGTCTTTCTTGGTGATTTCATTCAGTCGTCGGTAATCGACACAAAATCTGGTGGAGCCATCTTTCTTTCGAACCAAGACGATGGGAGAGGCCCAAAGACTGGACGAAGGTTCGATGACATCATTCTCCTTCATCTCTTTCAGGAGGGTCTCAACCTCTTCCTTCTTGGCGAACGGTAGTCGTCTTGGATGCTGTTTAATAGGGGGGTGTTCTCCAGTGTAAATCCTATGCTGCGTTAAATTCGTACGGCCAACATCCTCCGATGTAGATGAAAACAGATGCTTGAAGTCGTCCACCAATTGTTCCGCAGCAGTTCTTTGATCTGTCGATAATGGAGCACTCCCAATTAACTTCGATGTCAAGGACTCAGAAGACACAGTCTCGGGGGAATTGATTCTTCTAATGATGCAGTTTACGGGAGTACAAGTTGCTAACACTTCGCCTTTCCGGATATTCCTTGGCCTTTCAGTCACGTTGGCGACTCTCACAGGAATTACATCCTTAGAAAGGTCCACAAGCGTAGATGCTACCAGCACTCCTTTTAGGTTATTGCTTAGGTTAGGGTATTCAATGAGTCCAAATCGAAAACTATTGCTTTCTTCAATGGAGCCAGGTATTAATGATTCTGACCTTGAGGGAATTGATAAATCTGTTTGGGCTATTATTTGATGAGCGGATTTTACATCGTTTTCAACGTTGAAGATGGCTATGTCTTCTCTCATCGAGTGCAGTTCATTAGTCTTGAAGTCAAGGGTGAAGTCGTATTTCTTTAAAAAGTCCAATCCGAGAATGAAGGGGTCCGTGATATCAGCAACGAATGCCGTCTGATGGTAGGTGGCATTCCCAAACACTATTTCCAAGTCCACTTTACCCTCAATCTCAATTTTGTCACCTGTCACAGTCTGGAGACTTACGCGTGGCGATGTCCACAACAGTTTCAATCCAAATTCACGAGCCACATCTGTCCTAACGATTGTCACATTGGCTCCAGTGTCGACAATCAGCTTGCAAGGATTCCCATTTACATGTGCATAAATGAAAAGTCCATCACTGCCGCTACTAGAAGAGGATATCTGCAGAGCTCTGGTGGTGGTGATTTCCTTCCCTCGCGTAGCTTGGCGAGCCGGACAACTCCTTCGCAGGTGCCCTTCACTACCGCATTTCCAGGGGTCGAAGTGGTCCTATATATCCTATATTTCCTATATTTTCAAAAAAAGTATGAAAATCGTCCTATATTTCCTATATTTTTGGAAAATGTCCTATATTTCCTATATTCCTGTTTTTTAGCCAATTTATTTCTTTAAAACAACAGTATACTAACTATCGGACTTCGGATATTTCGTCGAAAGTACGTGTGCAAACGACTTTCAAATTAAAAAACACAACTCACTAAATCCTGCAGCAGGCATCTTCTCTCATTGGCCACAGCAATATGACATCACTGTAGTGGGTGGAGTTTCTAGAACGAATTCTGAAGTTGGTTTTAGAATTTTGCGTTTGGCAACAGCATTTTGTTTTGTTTTCCAGCGTGGGTTTTTTTTTTTCCTGTTTGTTTTTTTTTTTTTTTTGGTTTTTGTTTTCGCCGGTATATTTTTGTGTTCAGTGCATTTTCTGAACGGAATGTTATAATAGTCTTTTTGCAATATTTTCTTTTTGTGGAATTTTATAGAATAAAGTATCTGTATGTTTGTGCTACAGAGCATTGGTTATTTCCTGTTTAGTTCTCAACACAAAGACAGTTTTTATTTATTTATATAAGCTATGTTTGTGACACTTCTATCCCTGCAAAAATTGTGAGTTGCTGTGTTAATTATCAATAAATTTCACTTTGTTCTTTTTTTTTTGTCTACAAAGTACACTTTTTTCAAAAATTATTCTTTCAACCACAGGAAAGTCATTTCAGGTATAAGTTATAATTTGGTTTGAAGGTTTTTTTTTAAACAAAATCATTGATAAGAATAAAAAAAATATTATGTATGTATTATTTCTTTTTTCATAGCGAAGCTATTCATGTAATGTGTCCTATATTTGTCCTATATTTTTTGTGGAAAATGTCCTATATGTGACAAGTCGATCACTTCTACCCCTGCATTTCCATCACTTCTGCTCTTGTTTCCTTTGGGCTGTTATGCTGTTCAGATGTCTTGCCACGTCACCGAGTTCTCTCTCAAGTTCAGCGAGGTGGGACGACCTGGAATCAGACTCATCAATTGCCAGAGTTCGGATGGGATGGCGATCCACACGGGTTGCTTGCTGGGCGGCCTCCAACTTCATCGCATACACAACAGCAGAATTCAGGTCTTTGACATCCGCCATCCGTAGAGCTTTCTGGATTTCCGGATCTCGAACCCCGTCGATGTAGTAGTTGAGTGCCAGGTTGTCTCGAACATCCGTAGGACAGTCGCAAAAAGCAAGATGAGACAGTCTCTCGACGTCCGCCGCTAGCTCTTGCAGGGTTTCCCCGGTTTTCTGGAAACGGGACTTCAACTGGAGTCGGCTGAAATCTTTCTGGCACTTCTCACCGAAGCGAAGCTCCAGCGCAGATGTGAGGGCGGCGAAATCCAGGCGCTGGCTGTCCGGAAGGGTCTGAAGAATGTCCGCTGCGTCACCTCTCAGGGATGCTGCAAGGTGGCAGGCCTTGGTAGCAGAGTCCCATGCGTTCGCTTCCGCAACTATCATGAATTGAGTTTTGTAAACCTGCCACGAAGTTTTCCCATCAAATGTGGCAAGTTTAATGGACGGTCGAGCAACCGATGTGGGAGCGCCAAACTGTACAGAGCTGCTTTCCGCGGTAGCCAATCTCCTTTCCACGTCCTTAATTATTTCTTCCTTAAATGAAGTCAATTTCTTGTCTTCTTCTTCCAACTTATTTTCCACATTGGCGATGCGCTCTTCCACAGTATCAAATTTTTCTTCCAGAGCATCGACTTTATCTCCCATGGCGGTTAGTTGATTCTCCATCATGGTTTTCATCGACGTAAGGTCAGTTTTCTTTTCATCTTGACTTGTAGTAATTTTAGCAGTTAAATCACTATTTAACAGTTCTTGGTTAGTCGCTAATTCATTTTTCAATTGTTCTTGATTAGCCGCCAATTAATTTTTCAATTGTTCTTGATTAGCCGCACTGTCATTTTTTAATTGTTCTTGATTTGCAGTAAAACTTGCAGTCAAATCACTTTTTAATTGATCTTGATTAGCCGCCATATCATTTTTCAATTGTTCTTGATTAGCCGCCATATCACTCTTCACAGAGGTGATTGCGTCAAGAAGTTGTTTTAATTGTTCATCCATTGCGCGAGTAATCACCATAAAAATAAAGTCCAAATTTAAAAAGTCTTTATGAAAAAAATGTCCAAAGTCACACTTACTCCAAGAAAGTCCTAAAGTACCCCCACGTTGGGCGCCAAATTGTAACGGATTCGGTGAGACTTCCAACTTTCTTGAAAGGACGACACAGTTCTTGATTAAGAATACAGGAAATTTATTTACACTATATACAGGGAAGATCGTCAACAACTGCTAAATTAATCATCAGCAATTAAACAAGTATCACTCAACACTGTAAACTCAACGGTTACACACGTATTTACTTCCAAATACAAAAACAACACAGCGAAATGCCTCGCTATAAACAGAGCTAATACACTCTCAGTTCGAATTCTCAATCGAAACTAAACTTTTTATCACGCGGGACGCTTTTATAAACATCGAAAAGTTTCCACAACATTCTTACTGCTTCTCAAAATGCGTAGACTGTTATCAAATTTTATCAATGAACAAAAAAGAAATAGGGGGCTCGTATACTTTAGCCGAATGTATAGGGGTTGTATATTCATTACGGGAAACTTATTTACAGGTTACGTTACTACAATAATTACTATTTACAGAATTTGTAACAGTATTAATATATGCAAAGACTCCTCCCATCCTAGAAGGTAAATTCTTGCTGCGCTAGTAGACGTGTAATTTCTAAGATCTAAGACCAGAAAGAGTCGGCTATTTATCGAATAGCGGAATTTAAATAAATAAAATCAGCTACATTTGACCAGAAAGAATCTCTAATGAAACTTGTAAAAGTATTATAATTGATCTGCAAATGTATCTGTAGTAAGTCTGTAAATTTTGAGCATTATTATACTTTGTTCTAAGTTATAATAAGCCTATGATTGCATCAAATTATAATTAATTTCTGCTGAAATTTCGTTATATGTACAGTGAGCTTAAAGAGAGCTCAGAATTAGATTCAAGGTCACGAGATTTTTTCCTACCAGATAATTAACTTGATGCCACCATTCACTAACGCAGCCAGAATTACCTTCTGGAGTTTTTTTTTCTTTTGATCAAAACACTCCCTACCTGTGTATAAACTACTGTATTGAGATTGGCAATAGTGTTAAAAAAAAAAGGAACAAGACCTCCCTCTGGGGGGGGGGGGTGCCAGTGCGCAACATTTAATGTATTCTAAAAGCTGCCATATCTTGTGGCGAAGCAATCAATACTTTTGATGAGCATACTCAACTGCTGTACTGGATCATTCAAGGGAAAAAAATTAATTGAATCCCCAGTTTTCTCTTTCAACGTAGTTGATGTAACTGTATGTGTTATTTTGAGCATGTTTTCTATGTTATAATTGCAATTAGCATCCAGGGGCGCCCCGATGTGAGGTCATGCTGATTACTGACCTTTCAAGAATTTTATTATTCGGCAAATTTTGTCTGACGATTGGCAAAATTATCATCTCTCAGCGAAATTCGGAGCTCTATTCGGCAAATTGAGAGATTCCGCCCTCCCAAAAATTTTACTTTGGGGCGTCCCTGTTAGTATCTAATTGCATCAAATTTTATCGGAATGTTTTTTGCTTAAATTTCCCCAAATGTACAGCATCGCGTTAAGAGCTGGGTTGGGAGGGGGGGGGGGTGAAGGTTACGAAGATGGTTTTCAAACAAAAGAATTAATTTAATGCGCCACTATTTAATGTATTCTGAAAGTTCCTCCTCCATCTTTTAACGAAGCCACTGATGTTTTTGAGCATCTTTTGATGGGCCAGATACTCACTCCCTTGCAGTACGTATTGGATCATTCAACGGATAAAAATAAATCGGATCCGCCGTTTTCCCTTCTAACGTATTTGATGTTACTGCTTTCCATACAGCAAAAGAAAAACAGCGTGTTGGACCGACTGACAGACTCTTTCTTACTTTCGCTCTGAATATTCCCGATTTAGCTGGTTTGAAGAGAACGCTCGAAAACTTGTGGGTTTCTCGGTACTGTCTACGAAAAAAAAAGGGAGGGGGGGACTATTCGCAAGTGAAGAGAAACAAAGAAATATCTAAATTTAGACCTTTCAGGCAGCTACACGACATATAAATGAATTTCATGTTTAGGTGACTTGCCGCTATGCAGTTTATGTTGCTTGCATTGTATTATTTTGCACACCTGCATGCAGTATGAAATCGATAGCAGCAAGGGCCAATTATGTGCTTCTATGTTTTAAAAAATTTATTCTCATGTTTTGACAAGTATAAAAATTTTTTATGTGAACTAAAACTAATTTATGTGAAACCTTCGTTGGGGGGGGGGGGGTTCCTTGTTTTACCTCTCCATTCAAATTTTCCTGTTTTTACAACTGAAAATACAATTTCGGAAACGTTATTGAGAAATGAACCGAACCGAAGATTATAGTAATTGTCGATTTTTTAAAGATTTCTATTCTCACATTTTTTTCCTCTAAATTTAATTCTTTCAAATGCATACGATTGTGTAACGTAGTAAAAATATTAAACCAAGAATGTTTTTAGTGTTTTGAATGTAATTTTAAGGTCTTGATTTGAGCTACATTTCCATAAATTCCGCACTATGCATATTTACATGGATGGATTTTCGTGTATGTCCCGCAGTTCATTAGCGATTATCTTTTTGTAGAACAGAACAAATGTGTAATATTTTTCTTTGAAAATTTACCTGAACGGAATCTCGTTAGGTTTTAATAACTGCAGCAGCTCATCGTTATCGCACTTGTCAGGAAATACCAGAAAAACGCGATGTAACCAAGGTCATTAACCCTTTCGGAATCATTATGGGGCATTTGTGTCCTTTTTGTTCAATATTTATTTCAAAAAATATCGAATGCAAGTAATTAACAAATTATATTTTTTTCATGTTATTTAGTTATCAGAATCTTAATATCAACATCAAAAAAAAAAGTTATCGCTTCAAAAGCATGTTGTTGTTTTTTTTCCTCTTTTTTTGTAGACACCTCGATCTGCCATAATCTACCGCAGAGTTTATGAGTTCAGTTTTGCGTTTGTACAGTAACTAGTTCATTGATAAAGTTTTATTTTGTGCAAAAAACAAATTATAGGGGAAGCTGCTGTACCCACGGACAAAATTTACTTTTCAATTTTTGCTGGTCTCTGGGAATGGATAATCGATCGGAAAACTTTTCTGGCACATACTACAACTTATCATCTAATTTGGTAATTTTTGTCAGGTGAAAATCTCAAAGCTTTAAACCTCAAAAAAAAAAAAAAAAAATAATAATAATAATAATAATAAAATAAATTTCTTAAAATCCATCTTTTTTGTCCGTGGGTACAGCAACCCGTTCATCCCGCGGACAGGTGCCTTTGTACCCATGGACATATAAAACAATAATATATAAATAGGTCTGAGGAACTAATTTATACTCAATGTATTTTCATAAGCCATTTTATATTGAAATACTTCAAACATCCATTGAAAATAACATTAAATAAAATAGCCAACAGAAATTAAACTTTGAAAATTAATCGAAGGTTTTTCAATTTTTTTTTATTTTTTTATTTTTTTTAATTTTCCTTAATTTTTAACGTCAGTGAACGCTTTAAAAAAGTTACAAGTCTTAAGAGAGTTAATGATGTTATGAATAATTAATATGTTTTTAAACAAAAAAATAACTAGATTCATGATAGTATGACTCTCTATGTACTTACACAATAACTTCAATTTATATGCAAATTGAAACCTTTAACCAAAATTAACCCATTGCAAAAGAACTCAGTTTAGATTAAACCAACAAAAATTTCGAAAGTCGACTTCGAATAAAAACAGGTGGGATTGACGGTCTGTAGATCCTACAACAGGTGGGGGTTACTTCAACACTATATCTTCAAGCCCTACTTCAAATTCATCAAAATTGTTGAAAACAAATTTCGGACGTTGATGACAAGCCACCATTTTGAGGTACTTCACATTGTAAGAAGACTCAGGTGTGACCCAAAGGAGACTAAAAATTGCTGTGTGTGGGTTCACATGGTTGTGTGTCCTTTAGGTACAAAGGTACGCTATTTTGGTTTTGCAAGGCTCATCGACAAGACCACAGTTTTACAACATTAAAAATCAGAAACAAAACCTTCAAAATATAGGGAATCATGATACCTACAACAAAAATGAATAATACAATCCACGACGGAGTAAAAAAAAAATTGTTCATGTTTTTTTTTTTTTTTTTTTTTTTAGCTTGGATCCTACTAAAACCGAAAAAATGTGATAGAATCTTATGTTCGTTTGATGGCGTTGAAACTTTCTTTGGTATTGGAGGGGGTTGTGACACACACGTTGAACTCCAATTAGAATCCCTCTCGACGATACCTGGAATTTCCCGACCAACGTCCGTAGGTACAACCGTTCGTGGGTACAGCTAAAGCCCTGGATCCTTAGTACAGCAGCTTTCCCTACGTACTCTGTTCGAAGAAAAAATAGACCGAAAGTAAAAGCAGAATGCCACCAGAAGGTTAGCCGCAATGGTGGAGGGAGGGGGTGGAGCACTTTTGAGGATTTTCTCTGAAAAAACGTCAACCAATACTATTTGCATTCGCTGCTCGCTTGGTACCAATCTATTCTTTTCCAAGCCACACACGTGGTTGGCATCGCCAAATGGTGCATTTCTTTGTATACATCTAGTGTGTCTTTCGCATTAACGCAGTATAGTGTGCACAGTCTGGCTTTTATAAGTTGACTTTTGATCTGCCAAGGATTAAACGATTCCATTTGATAAAATATGGGTGAAGAAAGCCGGATTGCGTCATATACGAATTACTCATTGCGTTGTGCCAAAATAAGATTTAGAATTTCTCCTCTTTGAACCCTTGTTATTCTTTGACTTGAATAAATGAGCTTGTCCAAGATCGAGCGTCTTTTTCTTTTTTAGTATCCGAGCCAGACTATCCTAAAGTGTGCTCCATTACACAAAATTATATAATGAATGACCGAGTTCTTAAATAGTGTTAAAGAAGTTAGTCTGAAAAGGTTTTATATTGTTACATTGCAAAGAAAAAATAAATAAATAAATAAAGTTAAGAAATGAAAGTGTCAAAGTCTTACACTATAGCAAAGAGGTAAAAGATAGTTGACCTTTTCGACTCCTTCAAAATGATTTGTCATTTTTTCATGTTAAAAAGTAAAATAAGATAATAATAATTTAGGTACAGAATAAGAATATATTTTTTAAAATCTTAGTTCTCAGAAAGTCTTTTGAAAAGTTTAAATGAAGTATTTTGACTTTGTTACCTTCAAATTAAAGGTAAAATGTTTATTATAATAATTCTAATATTTTATGTTCGAATACCAACTTTTTCAAATCTTTTCCCCACAGGAATTGGAAGAAGCTCTTGTTGATGAGGAAAGTGTTGCACTAGCGGACATTTTCGCTCGATTGTTGAGATACGTAACGGGAAGCTCTGAAGTATTGTAAGTTACTTGATTTTATTTGCTCCTTCATTTCAGCATAATCGGCTACCTGAAATATTTTTTGCTCAAAAAATGTTTTCTTGTTGATTCTGCAGCGCAAGTAAATTATCAGTATCTAAACTTTCAGTCTTAGGTAATGTTCTTTTTTTCACGAGACTCAGAGGGGGGTTGATGACGTGTTTCATAGTACACTTCAAATTTTAATGCGACTTGATCAACTCTGTTTGAACAAGTTCAATTGTATTTTATAAGCGTTCAATTTATTAGAAAGTTATAAAACCGTAATTTGCTAGAAGAATCCTTGACCTTCTTTTGACCGCTTTGACATCGTCGGAATAGAAATCGATCAAGGACGGGGTTGAGCCAACCCATAAAAGACTCGAACTGAACTAAACACATGAACGTTTTCTGCGAAACGTATCGTTTGACCAATAATCGTTACCTTTCACTGACCAACTCAAAATTCAGTCAAGAACCTAAAAATCATAATCATAATAGCCAGTGTAAACAAATAAAAAGCATATATACGAGGGCAGTTCGAAAAGTATACACCGAAGACACCAATAGGGAGCAAATAGCTAGTAAGTTAATAATCAACTTTCCTTTGGGCACATTTAAAAACAACTGATTGGTGTATAATTGAGTGTCGATTATTTAAGAAAACGCTATGAACATTCATTTTCCTTTAACATTAATTGGCGATACACTTTGAATCTCTCGTTGTAACAGACCTCCCGCGAGAAGCCACGCTCGTTGCAATGGGCGTTCACGCTATTGCTTGTAATTTCTGTATGACTGAAAATACGGGAATATTTTTGTTGCTTTGCTTAATGTTTCGGAATTGTGTTACTCACTAATCCTGCAAGATATCTTGAATAATGAATGTACAGAGGGAGTGGAATTTAGCTGTCGAAATTTCCTGTTCCATCTTTACTGCTTCTGTTGTAAGATTTAACTGCGCTGTCAGAGCCTATACACGAAACATGATAAATCTTCCTTATTTTATGTCATGAAACACGCCAGAAATTATCATGAACCTAGACCCGCTTCATCACGAGAATTATATCATGCGGCTGTACATCTTGGGAATGTGTAAAGGTTCTCGGCCTTCTGTTGGTAATATACGAGAAAAATACACGAATTAAATTTTTCTTCAGACATATGTAAAACTCCTTCCCCCTATCCCCTACTTGCAAGATAAACGGAAAATTCTCTCGGAATGTGGTGGGAGGGCTCGTAAAGTGATTTTTCAACTGTTGCTAATGGGAATTTTTGCATTAATTGTCTGCGTTTTAACCTTTTTGTCGGGTTCTTGAACTTTTTTTTTTTTTTTTTTTTGCAGATTGCTTAATGCTCCCCGAACCCAAACGCACACTGTTTATTAAATCCTGAGATTTATAAAGTGCTTTAAAGCATCGTACAGCTATCACTTAGTTTTTGGATGAGAATGTCTTGTTAATTTGTATTCATTGTGCGAGCTAAAATAATCAGCTGAAACAGGTACATCAGTAAATGTATTGTACTGCTTTTAATAGTTTAAGGCAATGATATTATGCAGTTCTCTTTCACTTGTTACAAATTCAAAGTAAAAGATGAGTTCTGATTTTATGTTGAGCTGTAGCAAAAGTTGATTGACACCATAAATCACACCAAATTATAAATTTGCAACTTGATGAATTTTAAAGAAACGGGAACTTTGTTTACCGTTTTAAAAAGTTTTTTTGTATCGTTGAAAAAAAAACGAAAGTTGGAAGCTGAAGAAATATATGAGTAACTTTTTTACATGTATTATTTTTAAAAAGTACAAAAAATGTGTCGATTATTAAACTCCAGTTTGCTTGTATGTAAGTAAAGATAATATCTGCTTTCTTACATGTTATCTGTTTTTTTCTCCCCGAGGACCGGCAAAAACTTTTGTAAAAATTTCCCGGACCTGGGTGAAAACTTTTCTTTTAATTTATTTTTAAAATTAATTGATTAATTAATTAGTTTATTTTTTGTAAAAAACAAGTGGAATCGCAGAGCACCAAAAAATTAATGGAAAGAAAGGACCGGGGAATTCTCTCCCCCCCTCCCCCTTTTCTTCTCCATTTTCTTTTTTTATTATGTTTTTTTGCAAAAAAAAATCATTAATTAATAACTAGGAATATATATGTAAGCATTTGAGAAAAACGTACGCAATTTTGAAAATTAATCACAAAATTCATGCAAACAATGCCGTTAAGATAGTACAGTGAAACCTGTGTAAGTTGACCACTCGCGGTGCAGAACTTTGGCGGTCAACTTAGACAGGTGGTCAACTTGTAAAGGGTGGTAATGATTTTTTTTTTTTTTTTTTTTTTTGTCATTTCTTGCACCATGTATTCATTTTTTGAGTAATTCACCCTTACTATTTCTGTTCAACTCACTTTCATTGTTTAGCATCATTGAAAGTGAAATAATTATTAAAAATACTATCCAAATATTTTTTTTTACTTTTTCCTTGTTTTTAACTATAATAGACACTGTAGTTTTAGAAATTCCATAAGTGGTAGCTAATTTTCTCTGGCTTTCTACATTTTAAATCAATTTTAATATTTCATACTTTTTATTAATCTCAAGTTCAACTAACTTTCTTTTTGAAGCCTTTTTATGTAAAACTTATAGCACAAAGAGCAACAAGCTCGACTCTCCCAGTTTATAAAGGCACAATTAAAATGTCCTATCTCTTAATCCCTTGCACCAGAAATATGTAACTTTACTCATCAGCAGGCCCAGATCTGCGTATCCACAGTGCGAGGGGCCCGTGTCCTTAAACCGGCCCTAGAAATTGAAGAAAAAATAGAAAAAAAAATAGCACTAAGACTTATTTACTGTACAAATAGACACTGCTGGCCACTAGGGAGGGCCTCTACATATTTTGTAGTAGGGGGTCCAAAATGTATAGATACGGGCCTGCTCTTTGTAGCACAATTCCTGTGTTGGCATAACATATTGCAACTGAAAGAAAAGACTTTGAACTTTTCTAGTTTCTACTGATACCTATTTTCATTGAACAGAGAACAACAAGCTATCTCAAAAAGAACAACAAATGAAAAACAAGTTTGGAGAATATAGAGCAGCATAAGCTTTATGCTGCAGTTTAGTTAGTAAAATGCTAGTCCATCATCAAAGCATTAAAAACATTCTTAGCTATCAAAAAGAAAATAATAATAATTATAATAAATAAATAAATAGATAATAAAATAAAATAATTTGCTGAAAAAAGTTTAAGAAAATAAACCAAGTGGTCAACTTACAAAGGGTTTTTTACAATACTCCAAACCAAATTTGGCGTACATTAGTGGTCAAGATAGACAGGTGGTCAAGATAGAGAGGTGGTCAACTTACAGAGGTTTTCCTTCATTATATGAGATAGGTCTAATTCCGTTCCTGACAAAAGCGGTCAACATAGACAGGTGGTCAACTTACAAGGGTGGTCAACTTTACAGGTTTTACTGTATCATTATTTTTTTTTTTTTTTGGTAGAACTTTATTCATTTTTTTTTTTTTTTTTTTTTTTTTTTTTTTTATCGTGGACGAGCAAAAATTTCTGAGGATCGGCCAAATTCTCATTCGGTGGTCCGGCGAACCGGCCAACCGGTGGGTTCGCCGGACCACCGATTGAGAATAGCTGCTGTAAGAGGTTATAGTTCAATCTGATATTCAATTATGTCAATGTAGATTTCTGTTTCACTAAAAGAGCTACTTAAACCTTTTATTACGTACCTTTTTATTATAATAACGCTGTACGATGAAGAAAACGTGAGTAGCTAGCTCAATGTTGAAGTCATTGAACCAGCACTTGTAACAGTTATATGCCGGCAACAAACTTAACCCTTTATCATTAAATTCGTAAATGTGCATTTGTCTTGTTATTGAAATACATTTTGGCACTTAGTACATCCCTTTGCTTCCCACTGTCTCAAACAGTCAAAGAGCGCCGTGTATTCAGAATCATTCTTGCTTATTCTATCTATTACAAAATAATATCAAACAACCTATTTATTACAAATGATGATTCCGCTTCAAAGTCATCCGCCATCTCTTCGTGGTCAAGCTTTACACCATATTGAGTTACAAGTTTGTAGGTTTTTTTTTTTTTTTTCTTGTTTTGTCTGTTAGCTCTCATGCTGAAGATGATGCATTGATGTCCCCGCTACAAGAATTTGAACTGACCCACCAAATCTTGACATCGTAGTTGAGTAATGCAAGCCAAGATTTTCAGTGATTAATAAGAATCATTAGACTATCTCGGTTTGTTTCTGTGAATTCTAATACAGATTCATAATATATTGTGCATTTATAATGTTATCCAACACCGAAAGTGTGATGCATATGACTTCATTTATCATACTCAGTTGCCATCCATTACGAGATTTAAAGGATTATCTAGGATCTTTGGATGGTATCAGGCAGCTATTTATACTCGTAATCATTAGTTTTTATAATTCATTTAAACTAAATGTGAAACCACTAGTTGATATTTATATTGATGATTATTATAAGTAGATCGTTATGTTTCTTCAGAGAGCAGACATTAGCGAGACAAAAATATTTGTGAGTGAACTATGGGTGCCAGCAAAATTGGGGTTCTTTGTTTTTAACATTTAAAAATATTAAATAAAACTTTAATGTTTGCAATTGCTTTAGGAAGCTATTTGAAGTAAGCTTTACGGTAAAATCTCAGAAACTCCTGAATTTTACTCTTTTCTTCTAAGAGCCCTCCTCTTCTGAAAAAAAAAAGTAATCTTGTAATTCTGGATGTACACCGCTTGTATCTGTACGGAACTAGAATAATGAAATCAGGTATTGGTCCGGAATTTACAATTACAAAGCTTGGAGAAAATCGGGGGAAATTTGAAGGAGAAAAAAAAGCTGTGATTTGACCCCCCCCCCCCCCCGTACGTTCAAGCAATTCTGTTTTTTCTTCTGAATATTCAGTAATTATTCTGATTATAAATGCCTTGCACACTTGTTTATTTAACCCTCTACTGCCTACCGTGACTCTGAGGTCTCATCAAATTTCATCATATTTCATTATAGAAGCGTTCTTCCTTTGTTGATCAGTGCAACTTGAGTGGTGCAATATTGCTGCTTCACATTTAGGTTATTGGAACAGGCACAAGTTAATACTTCAGTCACAATCGCAAACTTATTTAAGTTCTAAAGAAAAAACACCTTATTTGTGTTAAATACATCATTCCTTAACATTCTATGCATACAAATATTTTTTTCTCCAGGGAATAATAATTTAGGCAGTAGAGGATTAAAAAATAATTTTTTAAAGTTAGCTAGTTTTTAGTGCTGTCTTTATAAGGCATTTTACAACGCTTCTGCTCCTAAATCAGTAATCGTTTTGCATTCACCAAATCAATGACCTTGTTTGCTATTACTCAGATTGTTTCATTTCTGAAGCCCGAAGAACACTCGAAATGCGTGTTTACTTGTTTGAGTATGAAGTATAAATCCAGGGGGACCCAGTGCTCAACACCCTCGCAAATGCTATGGAGTATTTCCCAGAATGAGTGCCCCTAAAAAACAGAGAAATACCCCTTAAAACAATCCCCTAAAATTTTTAATGGCGCAGTCTGCTACATGGACCTCCCCCCGTTAGGTACCCCTAACGAATCCCGTAAATGCATCATCTGACTCAATTCTGGATAAAACCTTCGACCTTTAATGTTTGACTTTTAATGAAACTGATATTTATATCACACCGTTAAAAAAAATTTCGTGAAAATTTGCGGTGAAAACTGCTGCCATCCATGTTGCCAGTACGTTTTGCCCCAAAATCTTCGTTACACTGTAAAAAATCTCGGAAAACTCTCTGAATATACAAAAAAGTTTTCCGTAATACACAGATTCGTACGCCCTCCACAGTTTTCTGCTATAATCAAAAACGTTTCCCGTATAGCAAGAAAGTAAGAGTCGACGCATGCGCAGCTCACAATTTTATAGTACAGCAGCAAATCTAAACTGAAACTTTCGAAAGCACGCAATGAAAACAAGTGCTGACTCATGTATGCGAAGTAACACTCATCAAGGGGATTAGTAGAAGTTTTGTTCCTCGCATGAATTCACTGAAGATAATTCTAAAGTCTTATATTTTCTTGCATATGTATAGTCATAAGATTGAATTTGAAGCTATGTCACTTATTACTTCCTTTTACAAAAAAGGAAGTATTGTATTCGCGAAAAAATTTTCACTCAAAAATCGCCCTTAATTTCCATTTTGCTCACCCCCAAATGAATGTTGAGTTTTTTTTTTCGATTCGACCACATGCGGAAAAGTGCCTAAGAATGTATAGACACGCGAAATATCCATTTTGACCATCACCGAGGTAATTACAACGACTTTTCTCGTGACGTCTGTATGTATGTGCGTATGTGTGTATGTGCGTATGTGCGTATGTATCTCGCATAACTCAAAAATGGTATGTCCTAGAAAGTTGAAATTTGGTACATAGACTCGTAGTGGGGTCTAGTTGTGCACCTCCCCTTTTGGTTGCTTTCGGATGTGCCTAAGGGGGTCTTTTGCACCTTTTTGGGGGGAAATCATTGTTAATTTCGATGTAAACTCAAGTGGCGTTATAATTTGTCGGACACTTGGCGATATATCGCCAGTCTTTTGGTCGCCAAGTTTTGTCGCCAACTTGGCGGAGTTTTTTTTTTTTGGTTTCAATTTGGCCATTGTTGGTGATATTTAGAGAATAAATATTGAATCACATTAAAATAGCGAATAATGGGGAAATGACATTAAATTGGAGTAAAAGGAAGTCATGTGATGCACACATCAGCTCGTTTTTAAGTACGAAGTGCAAATTCTCGACGCATGCTCGCGGAAGGAATACAAACTGAAATTAAAAACCAAATAACTACCGAGAGGACGCCATGTAAATTCATTGCGTCGAATAACTTGTGTAGGTAATTTACTTTTTTCTTGGATACTTTTCTTCTTTCTACCAAATGGGTAATTTTTGTTGGCAGAATTTTATTCTGTCATAAAAATCACCTTTTTGGTGACCAAAGCCTGCAAAAGACCACCACCGACGAATAGGTAAGTCGCTTTGCAACTCTATTACTTTAAAGAGATTTAGTTCATATAAATCTCGTTAAAAAAAACTATTTTCTTCAATATCATTTTTTCGTTGTGAACTATTGCAATTTGAAAATATTTTACATTACATAGAACACATATTTAAAGTGCAAGTGTGTCTAGTTTTATTCTGTAAAATTTATGAATTGAAGATTATAAAAAAATTTAAATATGTGTTATTGTGTACTTTGTTTTTATGTGTCAATCTCAGTTAATATTTGGCTATGTATCAAGCATTATGAATTAAATGTTATAATATGCAAATTGTCAGGTTTGATAGTTCGTCTTTAAGGTTGCATGTTTTCATTCTCTTGTAAACAGTGTAGCTAGATTGTATGAAGTAAAAAAAAAAAACTATCTCTTGTAATTAGGAACATAGTGCTTCAGTATTATCTAAATGACGATATCTCTTTAAATATTTGCATTAGCGAAACGCTTTAAATTAGTTAAATGTGTATTAATTTATTTAACAAATAGATACATATATGTATTTAAAAGTGTCTTCATTTTTTTCGTTTTACGAGCCTCAATTTTACCAAAAGCAAAAAAAAAAAAGAAAAAAAAAAGACTTAATAAAATAATTTTGTATTTTTACACCATATTAAAGTATTTGACTTATAATTTATATGATACTTTGATTTATAATGTATGTGATACTTTGATTTATAATGTATATGATGTTGCTTTTTCAAGGGGGGGGGGGCGCTTCATAGCATTTTATGGGTGCACCGTCACTTTTATGGTGGGGGAGGGGTTATTCTCGTATATATGAAATGGAATAATCATGTAATAGGTGTCATATTTAATTCATCAATTTCTCTGTTGGTACTTTTCGGTACACTTTGTTCGTCAGAGAAATTGACTTGAGGTGAACGAATTCCGGAACGCGAAGGGTAGGTAAGTCCTGTCAAATTTTATCCGAAGATAAAAGCTATCAAGTTTGGTACAAGATATGTTTTTAAGTTCTGCATTAAAAATACAATATGTTGATAGTTTTGTCTTGAAAATATTGAGAGAAAAACTGAAGTTTAAGATTGTTTAACAAACAATCCCCACTTTTCAGAAGGTACCCCCACTCCAATTCCCCGACGATTTTGTGATTAGGAATGAAACTACTAGATTATTTCATAATTTTTCAAAAATTTATAACTGTGCATATGTTATGCTGTTAACCATGCTATTTGTCATTAGAAATTCTAAAAAAAAAAAAAAATCCACGAATAATTCTAAAATTGCTTGTATTATTGCTCTTAGATATGAAAGAATTGAAACTGATATGGTATGCAATACTATAATAAAGAATTATGTTTTAGAAAAAATCACGGAAAAAGGATTCCGAAATTCTCGGAAACGTTTTTGAAAATTGTTTGGAGAATTCCGAAATACTCGGAAACGTTTTCGAAACTTTCATGAACCACAGCTGCACAGAATACTCAGAAACATTTCTGGAAATTACGAAAAGAGGATTCCGAAATACTCAGAAACGTTTCTGAAAATTACAGAAAGAGGATTCCGAAATACTCAGACACGTTTCTGGACATTACAGAAAGAGGATTCCGAAATACTCAGACACGTTTCTGGACATTACAGAAAGAGGATTCCGAAATACTCAGAAACGTTTTTGAAACTTTCATGAACCACAGCTGCACGATATACTCAGAAACGTTTCCGGATTTTTTTTACAGTGTACTGTAAAATTTTACGGTGGGGAAAAAAAATGCTTTGACTGGTTGAGTTGATCTCATCAAAAACAACCCTGTTGTAAAAATTTCCTTGCCAAGAAAACCTTTAACTTTTCCGTACAAAAAAGAAAACCTACATCCTAAACCCAAAAACCCTCAGGCATAAAACGTTATGATATCTAGTTTGCCCGCCAAACTATCATCCTCCCTCTTCTCCTTTTTCATCGCAGCTACTTCCATTAGAACCTCCTCCCACCTTCAACTCCTCAGAAATATGGATAGATCTTTTAAATTGTTTATCTTGTTTGGCGGGAAGCTTTTTGCTCACCAAGCAACCACTTCACTTTGAAAAGCTTCCCGCCAAACAACATAAACAATTTAAAAGATCTATCCATATTTCTGAGGAGTTGAAGGTGGGAGGAGGTTCTAATGGAAGTAGCTGCGATGAAAAAGGAGAAGAGGGAGGATGATAGTTTGGCAGATATTTGGCGGGCAAATTAGATATCATAACTTTTTATGGCTGAGGTTTTTTGGGTTTAGGATGCAGGTTTTCTTTTTTGTGCGGAAAAGTTAAAGGTTTTCTTGGCGGGGAAATTTTTACAACAGGGTTGTTTTTGATGAGATATCACATCTTTTTGCATTGATATTATTACTTTTTCTGTATTTTTAGAATTGAGAACTTCAAGTCAGAAAATTTTCAATTGAAACAATGCTGTTTTGTGTTTTTAAGGAACAATAATGGCTAGCCTAATTTTACGTCAAGTTATTTTCTGACTATTAAGATTCTATGTTCATTTTGCGAGAATTGGGCGGTTTAAATTTTATTGCAATCCTTGTATCCTCTCTGTTCCAAAGAAAACTTCTTGGATAATAAAATACTATATTTTAAATTATATTGTTTTCGAGTATTTTACAACTTCGCAATAAATTCTATTACAGTTTCTTTATTTGACAGATTATTCAACATTTTCATGAAGGTTTCTTTAAATGTTTTACAGCTTGAGGGCTGTTTTAATCTAGCTTTTCACTTTTTGTTTAATTACATTTTTCGCTTTCAATTAAAAAGTTATATGTGCCGTATTCATATGCATACAGTTTCATATACTTTGTCACGTAAAGTATTGTAATGGTTTAACCCCAGTTTCGCACCGACATTTAAAATTTCTTCCCTCCATAAATATATCAAAACTGAAAAACAGGGACAAGGAAATTTCGTATCGGTAAAACTTTGGGGGGGGGGGGGGAGGTTAGCATTCTAATCTCATTCATTAATTTGTTTCTTTGCTTAAGTATAAACAAACAACACAGAATCTGAAAACAGAAAGCCAAATGAGCTAAGTCTGCGCGCATGCGCAGTCGCTGTGGCAAATTTGTGATATCCACGATTTAGCGTCTAGTTGCAACTGTTGGATATGTTTTAGTCTTGATTGAATTTCATTTCCTAAGACTACTTTGGAGTAACTGTTAGATCTGTTCTAACCTTGCAATTGCAGTCCGAGATAAACAAACCCTGTGAGCTGAGAGTAAGTACATAAGAATTTAGGGAAAATTAGTGATTTTCAAACTTCAATTACTCCGGCCCATGATGTCCCTGGGGGTTGAATTTTTGTATATGTACTCAATGGCCCCCCAAGAATGTGTATACAAAAAATCATTACCGTAGCCCCCGGGGGGCTGTGATAGAACCCCGGGAAGGCACAATTTGGGGGGTAAAAACGAGGGGGGAAGGGGAGGGGGTCAAATGGCACAAAAGGCACATCAGTAGGGCACAAGGAATGTGTGTGCGAAATTTCAGCTTGATTCCTTTTTTCGTCTGGGCTGTAGCCCTGTCAAAGAAAGCGAAAACTTTTTTGAACAGCGATTTTATAACTTTAATACCTCCTCCCCCTGATGGTCCAGGGGATTGTATTTTGGTTTACGGCGTCAGGGGCCACTAGAGATTGAGTGTACCAAAAATCAACTCCGGGGGGTCTTCATGCGGCTGAGATACAGAGGGGTGAAAAACCCAAAAAGCCCCAACTTGTTCTATCGTGTAATCTTGTTCTTGGTCGCTTTCATTTTCTTTCGTCTTTGGCGGTGGATTTGCTTCTGTTGGCTGGTGACATTTGGTTTGCTTGGCGGGGCGGGACGCTCCCGCGTCCCGTGATCTTGGTCGCTTTCATTTTCTATCGTCTTTCGCGGTAATTTGCTTCTGTTGGCTGGTGACGTTTGGTTTCCTTAGCGGGGCGGGACGCTCCCGCGTCCCGTGATCTTGGTCGCTTTCATTTTCTATCGTCTTTGGCGGTGGATTTGCTTCTGTTGGCTGGTGACGTTTGGTTTCCTTGGCGGGGCGGGACGCTCCCGCGTCCCGTGATCTTGGTCGCTTTCATTTTCTATCGTCTTTGGCGGTGGATTTGCTTCTGTTGGCTGGTGACGTTTGGTTTCCTTGGCGGGGCGGGACGCTCCCGAGTTCTTGGTCGCTTTCATTTTCTATCGTCTTTGGCGGTGGATTTGCTTCTGTTGGCTGGTGACGTTTGGTTTCCTTGGCGGGGCGGGACGCTCCTGCGTCCCGTGATCTTGGTCGCTTTCATTTTCTATCGTCTTTGACGGTGGATTTGCTTCTGTTGGCTGGTGACGTTTGGTTTCCTTGGCGGGGTGGGACGCTCCCGCGTCCCGTGATCGAGCGGACCGAGATACAGGCGACGGGCCTTTGAACCGATCTTCTTCGGAACGAGTGGGAATGCGGGGGGGGGGGGACGCGTTTTATATGCCTTACCTCTCCCCATAAGCCACGTGATGTGCCAGTTGTTTACTTTTACCGGTAGTTTAGTAGTTGGAATACAACTTTCTCCGTACTGTGTAAACACCACACTTTTTGAGATGTTTACCTGAAACTTTTCCTGAATATTTAAGTGTAGCGCAGGGGTCTCCAAACTTTTTTAATTCAGGACTCAGGAGCCAGCTTGAAAACTTTTTAGCACTGCCCCCCTCCCTCCCCAATGCACCATTTTTTTTTTTTTTTTTTTTTTTTTATCAAGCTCTCAGTGGAAGTTTTTACCATTTTCTGTGCATAGTTTTCTTGAGAAATGCTTTAGAGGAAAAACATTATCATTATTTATTTATTTATTTATTATTATTTTCAACTTTCAAGCTTCCCGCGGGCCGTAAAAAATCAGTTCACCGGCCGTAGTTTGAGTGTCACTTGGTTCACATACTTTTGCCCAAAATTCCGTCTCTCTTCGTTCAACGTTCAGACCTTTAAGCCTCTCCCCCCCCCCCCCCCATCTTTTTTTCGTTTTCTTTGGCTGTGGCTCAATGCTGTGCTGGTTAACAGTCGCTGACGACTTTTGTTGTACGCCGTACAGACAGGTATTTGAGGCGAAAAGCTGGCCAGAACTCGAAATTGTCAATTTTACTGGTTATTGTCAGTCTTGAGTATCAAAACAGGGTAAATAAACATGACAGTATGCTAAAGCGTTTCCTTTTTTCATTGAAACTAACCATAAAAATTTACCAGCAGTCGGAACTTGACAATTTCATGATTCGATTTTCCTTGTTTGGGACATTAAAGTTTTTCTTCAAACCGTGATTATTTTATTTTTCGCGTTAAAATTGACATTAGAAAAAACATTTACTATGGAAGAGCTCGAGCAAGGTTTGTACTCCATTATTCATCTATTTATATGTATATTGTTACAAATTCTGTAAATAGTAATTATTGTAGTAACGTAACCTGTAAATAGTTTCCCGTAATGAATATACAACCCCTTAACATATGGCTAAAGTATACAACCCCCTATTCTTTTTTTTTCTTATTTCATTCACTGATTTTATCAATGAAAGTGTAGTTGTAGAACGTTGTAGCATTTTCTGGAATCTTTGAGAGATTTCTTTTCGGTGTGTATATAAACGCTTACGCTGGATAAAGAGTTAGTTTCGATTGAGAATTTGTACTGAGAGTGTGGATTAGCTCTGTTTATTGCGAGGCATTTCGCTGTGTTGTTTTCGTATTTGGAAGTAAATACGTGTGTAAACGTTGAGTTTACGGTGTTGTGTGATAATTGCTTAATTGCTGATGAATAATTTAGCAGTTGTTAACGATCTTTCCTGTACATAGTGTAAATAAATTTCCTGTGTTTTTATCAAGAAGTGTGTCTTCATTTCAAGAAAGTGGAAGTCTCCCCAAATCCGTTACAATTTGGCGGCCAACGTGGGGCTACTTTAGGACTTTCTTGGAGTAAGTGTGACTTTGGACATTTTTTCATAAAAACTTTTTGAATTTGGACTTTAATTTTATGGTGATTAATCGCGCAATGGATGAACAATTAAAACAACTTCTTGATGCAATCAACTCTGTTAAAAATGAATTGGCGGCTAATCAAGACCAATTAAAAAGTGATTTGACTGCAAGTTTTACTACAAATCAAGAACAATTAAAAAATGATATGGCGGCTAATCAAGAACAATTAAAAAATGATATGGCGGCTAATCAAGAACAATTAAAAAGTGATCTGACTGCAAGTATGTTGGCAAATCAAGACCAGTTAAAAAGCGATTTAACGGTGCTGAAAAAGGACTTAACGTCTAACCAAGAAGAAATTAAAAACGACCTTATTTCGGTAAAGACTGTGATGGAAAATAAATTTAATGACATAGAGCATCGAGTTGATGCTATTGAAGAAAAATTTGATACCGTTGAAAGCCGATTCAATGCTGTAGAAAATAAATTTGGAGAAGAAGATAGAAGATTTCATCTACTTAAAGAAGAGATCTTTAAGGACGTGGAAAGGAGATTGGCGACCGCGGAAAGCAGCTCCGTACAGTTTGGCGCTCCCACATCGGTTGCTCGACCGTCCATTAAACTTGCCACATTTGATGGGAAAACTTCGTGGCAGGTTTACAAAACTCAGTTCATGATAGTGGCGGAAGCGAACGGATGGGACTCTGCTACCAAGGCCTGCCATCTTGCAGCATCCCTGAGAGGTGACGCAGCGGACATTCTTCAGACCCTTCCGGACGGCCAGCGCCTGGATTTCGCCGCCCTCACATCTGCGTTGGAGCTTCGCTTCGGTGAGAAGTGCCAGAAAGATTTCAGCCGACTCCAGTTGAAGTCCCGTTTTCAGAAAACCGGGGAATCCCTGCAAGAGCTAGCGGCGGACATCGAGAGACTGTCTCATCTTGGTTTTTGCGACTGTCCTGCGGATGTTCGAGACAACCTGGCACTCAACTACTACATCGACGGGGTTCGAGATCCGGAAATCCAGAAAGCTCTACGGATGGCGGATGTCAAAGACATGAATTCTGCTGTTGTGTATGCGATGAGATACGAGGCCGCCCAAGAAGCAACCCGTGTGGATCGCCATCTAATCCGGACTCAGGAAGCTGATGAGTCTGATTCCAGGTCGTCCCACCTCGCTGAACTTGAGAGACAACTCGGTGACTTGGCAAGACATCTGAGCACCATAACAGCCCAAAAGAAACAAGAGCAGAAGTGCTGGAAATGCGGTAGTGAAGGACACCTGCGAAGGAGTTGTCCGGCTCGCCAAGCTACGCGAGGGAAGGAAATCACCACCACCAGAGCTCCGCAGATTTCCTCTTCTAGCAGTGGCAGTGATGGACTTTTCATTTACGCACATGTAAATGGGAACCCCTGCAGACTGATTGTCGACACTGGAGCCAATGTGACAATCATTAGGACAGATGTGGCTCGTGAATTTGGATTGAAACTGCTGTGGACATCGCCACGCTTAAGTCTCCAGACTGTGACAGGTGACAAAATCGAGATTGAGGGTAAAGTGGACTTGGAAATAGCGTTTGGGAATGCCACCTACCATCATACGGCATTCGTCGCTAATATCACGGACCCCTTCATTCTCGGATTGGACTTTTTGAAGAAATATGACTTCACTCTCGACTTCAAGACTAATGAGCTGCACTCGATGAGAGAAGACATAGCCGTTTTCCCTGCAGAAAGTGATGTAAAATCCGCTCATCAAATAATAGCCCAAACAGATTTATCAATTCCCTCAAGGTCAGAATCATTAATACCTGGCTCCCTTGAAGAAAGCAATAGTTTTCGATTTGGACTCATTGAATACCCTAACCTAAGCAATAACCTAAAAGGAGTGCTGGTAGCATCTACGCTTGTGGACCTTTCTAATGATGTAATTCCTGTGAGAGTCGCCAACGTGAGTGAAAGGCCAAGGAATATTCGGAAAGGTGAAGTGTTAGCAACTTGTACTCCAGTAAACTGCATCATTAGAAGAATCAATTCCCCCGAGACTGTGTCTTCTGAGTCCTTGACATCGAAGTTAATTGGCAGTGCGCCATTATCGAAAGATCAAAGAACTGCTGCGGAACAATTGGTGGACGACTTCAAGCATCTGTTTTCCTCTACATCGGAGGATGTTGGCCGTACGAATTTAACGCAGCATAGGATTTACACTGGAGAACACCTCCCTATTAAACAGCATCCAAGACGACTACCATTCGCCAAGAAGGAAGAGGTTGAGACCCTCCTGAAAGAGATGAAGGAGAACGATGTAATCGAACCTTCATCCAGTCCTTGGGCGTCTCCCATCGTCTTGGTCCGAAAGAAAGTTGGCTCCACCAGATTTTGTGTCGATTACCGACGGCTGAATGAAATCACCAAGAAAGACAGTTACCCTCTTCCACGGGTTGACGACACCTTGGACACTCTTTCCGGACACAAGTGGTTTTCGACCCTGGACTTGAAGAGCGGCTACTGGCAGGTTGAGATACACCCTGATGACCGAGAGAAGACAGCGTTTACAACTGGACAAGGCTTATGGCAGTTCAAAGTGATGCCCTTCGGCCTCTGCAATGCACCAGCTACGTTCGAGCGTCTTATGGAGACAGTGTTAAGAGGACTTTCCTACGAATCCTGTCTGGTCTACTTAGACGATATCATCATCGTGGGACGCAGTTTCGAAGAACATCTGGCAAATCTTAGGAAGGTGCTGCAGAAGCTTAAGGAAGCCAATCTGAAGTTAAGCCCGTCCAAATGTAATTTGTTCCGCCGGGAAGTGAACTACCTTGGTCACATCATCTCTTCTGAAGGTGTACAAACCGATCCAGAAAAGGTATCTGCAGTCAAGAGTTGGAGTCGTCCCGAAAACATCCATCAGCTGCAAAGTTTCCTGGGGCTCTGCACGTACTACAGGAAGTTTGTAAAGAGTTTTTCCAACATTGCACGACCTTTGCATAAGCTGACGGAGAGCAAGCAAAAGTTTGAATGGTCCAAAGAATGCGAAGATGCATTTCTACGACTGAAGGAGGCTTTAACATCAACGCCTATCCTCGCCTATCCTCAGCCTGAAAAATCCTTCATCCTGGACACAGATGCGAGCCACGAGGGCATCGGAGCTGTTTTATCCCAAGAAATTGACGGCAATGAACATGTCATCGCCTACTGGAGCAAATGCTTATCAAAGTCGGAGCGAAATTACTGCGTCACCAGAAAGGAGTTACTGGCCATAGTGAAAGCTGTAGAACACTTCCATCATTACCTCTACGGCCGAAAATTTCTGCTTCGGACAGATCATGCCTCATTAACTTGGCTTTTGAACTTCAAAAATCCGGAAGGCCAGATAGCCAGATGGATACAGCGGCTCCAGGAATATGACATGGAGATCAAGCATCGAAAAGGGTTATCTCACGGTAATGCTGACGCTTTATCAAGGAGACCCTGTCCTGAGAACTGCCACTATTGTTCCCGAATCGAGAAACAGTATGGAACGACTAGCCCTACCGCCTTTCAGGTGACAGTGACTCCAATATCATCAGAACCTGATCCATGGAGTGACGACCAAGTTCGAAAAGATCAACTTGAAGACCCCGACATAAAACCAATTTTGGAGTTCATGGAAAGTGACAGTCGGCGCCCTAGCTGGCAGGACGTTTCCATCTTCAGCCCTGCAACAAAAAGATACTGGGCTTTATGGAACTCATTCCATTTACGGAACGGCGTACTGTACCGAAAATGGGAATCTGATGTCGGCAAAACATCTAGGTGGCAGTTACTACTTCCCCGATCAAGGATTTCAGATGTTCTGAAAGAAATACATAGTAGTGCGACTGGAGGACATTTTGGTGTCTTGAAAACCCTCAATAAAGTTCGGGAGCGCTTCTTCTGGAGCAAGGCGAAGGATGACGTGGAGAAGTGGTGCCATTCTTGTGACGCCTGTTCTGCTCGTAAAGGACCGAAGAAAAGAAGCAGAGGGAAGCTACATCTGTACAACGTTGGAGCTCCTTTCGAACGAATTGGGATCGACATCCTTTTTCCTCTACCAAGAACTGCTGATGGGAACAAATACATTCTTGTTTCCGTCGACTACTTCAACAAATGGCCGGAAGCATATCCCATTCCAGATCAAGAGGCTACCACCGTAGCAGAGACTCTAGTCCAACATTGGATCTCGAGATACGGAACACCTTTGCAGATTCATTCCGATCAAGGGAGGAATTTCATCTCTGCTGTGTTTAAGGGCCTATGTCAAATTCTCGGAATTGAGAAAACTAGGACAACACCACTACACCCACAATCGGACGGCATGGTGGAGAGATTTAACCGCACAATCCTGAATAATCTCACTTATGGTCTCCAGAAATCAACAGGATTGGGACAAGAAGCTACCTTTGTTCCTGCTGGCCTACCGCAGTACTGTCCACGAGACTACCGGATATGCCCATCTCAGATGCTCTTCGGACGAGAGCTTCGGCTACCTTGTGATCACGTCTTCGGTCGTCCTCCGGATGCGCCTGCATCGCCTGAGGAGTACATCCAAGATCTCCAGGCCCGGTTGGAAGACGTTCATAACTTCGCACGAGAGCGAATCAACATCGCGGCGGAGAAGATGAAGACCCGATACGACACAAGGTCTACTGGACATGAATTCAACGAAGGCGACAAGGTTTGGTTGAATCCCATCCGACGGAAAGGTCTGTCACCCAAATTGCAGTCGCATTGGGATGGACCCTACAAAGTCCTTAACCGACTAAATGACGTCGTAGTGAGGATCCAAAAATCACCTAATGCAAAACCTAGGGTTGTACATTATGATCGGTTAGCCCCATACTATGGCCATAGTTCATGAGTATTACGTAAACAACCATGGTTGATAACATAAAAGTTGTAGATAATTTTTGCTTTTAATGTTTAGTAATATTTCTTGTTATTATTGTGTTTCCTATGCATTATTGGTTATTATTTAATGTGTGTATTTGTGAACTTGTGATAGAAGTTTACACCCTTTCTGGGGATTGTACTGCCCGGGACGTGCAGTCCTTGGAAAGGGGGCAATGTTACAAATTCTGTAAATAGTAATTATTGTAGTAACGTAACCTGTAAATAGTTTCCCGTAATGAATATACAACCCCTTAACATATGGCTAAAGTATACAATCCCCTATTCTTTTTTTTTTCTTATTTCATTCACTGATTTTATCAATGAAAGTGTAGTTGTAGAACGTTGTAGCATTTTCTGGAATCTTTGAGAGATTTCTTTTCGGTGTGTATATAAACGGTTACGCTGGATAAAGAGTTAGTTTCGATTGAGAATTTGTACTGAGAGTGTGGATTAGCTCTGTTTATTGCGAGGCATTTCGCTGTGTTGTTTTCGTATTTGGAAGTAAATACGTGTGTAAACGTTGGGTTTACGGTGTTGTGTGATAATTGCTTAATTGCTGATGAATAATTTAGCAGTTGTTGACGATCTTTCCTGTACATAGTGTAAATAAATTTCCTGTGTTTTTATCAAGAACTGTGTCTTCATTTCAAGAAAGTGGAAGTCTCCCCAAATCCGTTACAATATATTTTTATTATTTCTTTTAATTCCTTTCTTCAAGCCTCACAAAGACACATCCCCTTCTTTTTTTCTTTTTCGTAAGTTAATGTTTTTAAATATTCTATTCTCATTCGTACTTCTTCCAAGTTTACCTGTAATATTGTCTATTTTGACGATCCGCAGCAAAAGTTTGCACGAGTTTGCACAGAAATATAATAAAGCTATAAATAGAGCAGACTATTAATTTCATAATTTTTCATTTTTACTTCCTTTTACGAAAAAGGAAGTATTACATTCGCGAAAACATGTTCACCCCAAAAATTGGCCTTAATTTCCATTTTGCTCACCCCCGAATGAATGTTGAGTTTTTTTTTAGACTCGACCACACGTGGATAAGTGCCTAAGAACGTATAGACACGCGAAATATCCGAACGGTATGTCCTAGAAAGTTGAAATTTGGTACATAGACTCCTAGGGGGGTCTAGTTGTTCACCTCCCCTTTTGGTTGCATTCGGGTGTTTCTAAAGGGGTCTTTTGCTCCTTTTTTTTGGGGGGGGGGGATCATTGTTAATTTCGATGTAAACTCAAGTGGTGTTATAATTTGGCGATATATCGCCAGTCTTTTGGTCGCCAAGTTTTGTCGCCAACTTGGCGACAAATTTGGCGATTTTTGTTTTATTTTTTAAATCCTGGTTTTAATTTGCCATTATTGGTGATATTTAGAGAGTAAACTATTGAATCACATTAAAATCGCCAGTAATGGGGAAATGGCATTAAATTGGAGTTAAAGGAAGCCATGTGATGCACACATCAGCTCGTTTATGTTATTTTTGGGTTCACAAGTTTCAGTTTTATGAATAGTTTCAATGAAAAAGAACACTTCCACATAATGGCATGCTTACCTACCTGTTTTGAGACTTAAGGTCGACACCTATCGGTAAAGTTGACATTTCGACTTTAGGCCAGCTTTTTTGCTCAAATACCCCTCTGTGCGCCGGTTAAGTATATGCTACGTTTACCGTGGTTTTTACTTTAGCACCCCCCCCCCCCCCGAGTCCGATATTGAGTAACTTATCCGAAACATAATTTGTCTTTTGCTTGCTAGATTGCCGTTGTTATTGGGAGAAACCACGAAACTTAAAAGGTTTGACGTTTTGTTATGTTACTTTTTTGTTGGTTTCATAGCGTCTCGCAGAAAAATCGGCTGCGTACATTTCATAAAACGAGTTCTTGAAGTGTTAAAGAAACTGAATATCTCTCTTATTTATTTGCAACTACTCTTACTACTTTGTGTGTTTACAGCAGGGGCTTTGCACAGAAATTTTGAGGCCCGTTATATTGTTTAACCCAATATTTCACGCCTGTTTTTAGAAATATTGGGCCCCCTTCATGCTCGGGCCCGGGCCAACAGGTGTCCCTTTTCCCCGCCCCCTTGTGCACGCCTCTGGTTTAAAGCCAGAAAAATCGGCTGCGTACATTTCATAAAACGAGTTCTTGAAGTATTACAGAAACTGAATATCTCTCTTATTTATTTGCAACTACTCTTACTACTTTGTGTGTTTACAGCAGGGGCTTTGCACAGAAATTTTGAGGCCCGTTATATTGTTTAACCCAATATTTCACGCCTGTTTTTAGAAATATTGGGCCCCCTTCATGCTCGGGCCCGGGCCAACAGGTGTCCCTTTTCCCCGCCCCCTTGTGCACGCCTCTGGTTTAAAGCCAGAAAAATCGGCTGCGTACATTTCATAAAACGAGTTCTTGAAGTATTACAGAAACTGAATATCTCTCTTATTTATTTGCAACTACTCTTACTACTTTGTGTTTTACAGCAGGGGCTTTGCACAGAAATTTTGAGGCCCGTCATATTGTTTAACCCAATATTTCACGCCTGTTTTTAGAAATATTGGGCCCCCTTCATGCTCGGGCCCGGGCCAACAGGTGTCCCTTTTCCCCGCCCCCTTGTGCACGCCTCTGGTTTACAGCATGGATTACACACATGTTTTGTGCTTAACCTCTCATAAAGTTTTATCAACAACCGCCATCTTTGGCTCTCTCTAGCAACTTTCCCTTGAACTTAATCATAATGAAACAGAGCGACAAGCAAAATAACCCTTCTTGAAAATCGTTAGAATAATCTAAGACTAAGACTGTAAATATGAATTTGGAACAAAATAAATGGATTATTGGTATTAAATTGTAGATCGGGAAAACAAAATCGTCAAAAGGCTTATTTTCGAAAGTAAATTAAGCATAGTACCAGTTGCTCTGTTAACATGAAATTTTCTCCCGCACCTGCTTCTTCAAGCTAAGCTTTGGGCAGATGTCCTAAGATATTACACTTCCGGTATCTGTCAGCGGAATGAGATATTTGCGGCATTAAAACAACTAAATAAGCTTCTAGCAGTTGGTTTAATACTTAATAAGTAGTAATAAATATACATTTAGGATTAGGTTAACGTGTGAAATTCATAAAGTATCGGTTCATGGATCGATTCAGCCAGGGGCGCGTGAACTTTTAAATTTTTGGGAGGGGGAAAATTCTCAGTTTGGGAAATGAAACTTGAAATTTTACCGAATAAAAAAAAAACGATCATAGTACATGTATCTACGTCTAATGAGGAGATATATCATAGGCGCGCGGGAGGGGGAGAGGAAAAAAACAGCTAGCGTAGGTGGGGTAAAGCTCCGCGATTTGCAGTTTCTATGACATCATGGTCAATAACGGATAGTTTTTTCCTTTTTTTTAAATAACAGTCGTAGAATAGGTTGCTACCTATAACCATACAAAACAAAGAACCGTCTGCAATTAAGCTACATGCTTCATTAAGCTCCATATCTGTCATAGTTCTATTTTTTTTTTTTTTTTTTTTTTTTTTTTTTTTTTTGCAGGTACTGAAATAGAAAAATAAACGTATGTAAATGTAAAAACGAAATTATTATATTATTGAAAACATTTTTGAATTAAAAATAATTGTAAGATTTTATCTGTAAAAATTCTATCCAAATTAAAACTGCATGAGTGTCCACCAACAAATAATCCAACTCCCATAAATAATCCGCCTAGCACCCCCCCCCCCCCCCACCACAAAAAAAATCGAAATGACGGACCTATGGAAAAGCCTCCGTTTTGTCCCGCGCACGACAGCTAAAAGATCGCATTAAAACCAATTAATTTAAAATGTAAGTCACGAAATTTCTTTGCTTAAGAAATGAGCTAAGGGCCATTCTACGAAAAAGTCAACCCTTTGTCCCGCACGTGACAGTTCATATATTTCATTAAAAAGTGATAATTTTAAAGGGTAATGGTCGAAACTTTTGCTTAAGAAATCACACATAACTTTGTAATTTGTGAAGCAGAAACAATTTGTTCATTAATATTTTAAAGTATGATTTTTGATGAAATATATGAGGCGTCACTTGCGGGACTAAAAACCGTTTTCCGTGGAATGAAGCTATACGTTTTTGATTTCTTAATTCAAAAACGGTATGCCTTAGAAGGTTGAAGTTTCAAATGTAGAACCTGTATATAGGGTTTAGATGTACACCTGCTTTTTTGGTTGCCCTCGGTTGTTCCTAAAGGGCTCTTTACTCTTTTTTTTTTTTTTTTTTTTTTGTGGCAAATCAATGGTAATTTCAAAGCTTGACGCAGACCCTCCTACAGAATCTTTAAAAGTGATTGTATATTCCAAAAATACTGGCGAGTCCTATATAGCGCCCGTAACGAGAAGGAATCTCCGAAACCGAGACTAACTCCTTACGTGTGACGCCCAAGCTCAGAAATTAGAATGGCGCAAAAGTATGAAACGAGTAAAAATTTTGAATCCTTAAAAAATAAATTAATTTTGCAGGAAAAAAGAAAACATGCGTTGTTTTTCACTTCGAATTTTTTTTTTCTTTTTGTCCTTTTTTTAAATTGCAATTTGCTTAACACCAGGGCCTGTCATCAGTCGGTGGACCCTGGTATCAGATATTATAAAGAAACCGCTTGTGAACCCCCCCCCCCCTCCTTTTCACTTATTCATTTTTACGCGACATTTTTACCTCTTACATACCTTTCTTTACCTTTTACCCCCCCCCCCTCTCTTAATTCTAAAATGAGAGTACTAGTGGGTTGGTAAGATAACTTTATATCAAAAGTACTAAATAAACGATCAGCAAACTTCAACATATTAATTAATTAGCATACTAATTCACATCAGAACTAAACATCCGAAATCTAAATATTTTATTTTAGTTACTGGAAAAACCAAAACATACTTTTTCATTGTGTTCGTGTGTTTTTCACTGTGGATTTTTGCAGTCAAAATGTTCTTGACTTTTGATAAACGCTAAACACGTCTGTTATTTGTTCCCAAACGTGCTAAATACCCCTCATGTTGTTGTAAAACAATTGTTAGAAGATCTTCGAAAAAAAAATAATTCATCATTTATTGAATTACCTTCTCAAATCAATTTGGCCAGCCTGAAAAATTGAGACGGATGGACATTCTCCATATCCAATTCTAAGTTCCGCAGCACTTCTTAAAGCACGTGAATCAATTATATCACTGATATAGTAGAGATAAGCAATTTGCAATTATTCAAGTACATATGCATTTTCTTAAAATCTGAGCTCCCGTTATGTGTGTGTGTGTGTATCTGTCTGTCGCACTCTAGCGCCAAAAAGGGATGGACAGCTTTATTTAAAAAAAAAAAAAAATTTAAAAAAAAAATCGAAAGGGGAGTTGATTGGGAGTGTTTTTAGCTAGGTTGCGTCTTTGGATGACATTAATTAACGAAGATATTAGTTAAAAACCTCTAAAATGTTTTTCGCGATTTTTGCAGTGAGAACATAGTTAAAAATTTTAAAATTTAATACCAAAATAAAGAGAAATTTTTTCCGCCTTCTGATAAAATGTGTTTGGAGCTTCTATCTTTCATAAAATTCGAATTATGACGTTTTTTAAAGCAGATTTTAATAACGGCTAAGCATTTATTCACACGATTGAAAACCGAATGGGGTTGTTTCCTTCAGTCAAAAGTAGTACTTTTAGTCACTAAAATTGATTGAATAAGCAAAAATAAATAAATAAATAAATAAATAAATAAATAACATAACCCAGAAAATTCCTTCATTTTCCCAACAGTTATTTTTTAATTAATTTTTTAATATGTCCGATTTTTCAAACAAAGCGTGGTCTTGGTGACGTCACACATGATCTCTTTGACGCATCTTTGTACCGCGTTTCCACGTTATGATAATCAAGAAGCGAATTAAAATTGAACTCTACGCTTGCTATTAACCATATCGTTGCCAATACACGTGAGTAAAGATGCGAATTAAATATTTTGCTCTGTGAATGGCAACACAGAATGGCATTTCATCATTTGTGATGTCATAGGCGAGAAATGTAAACAATGAAAGCGCGCAGATTTTAGCATTTTTTTTAAATATTAAACTTAAACAAATTATTTAAAAAATGGTCAGATCCTGTGTTTTTAAGCATGCTCTTTCAGAAAAAAAATACTTTTAAAATTTTTTAAACGACCCCATTCATTGTTGGCCAACAAGGAAATTAAAAGCAGTGATTTAAAGTTTTTATCTGTTGCCAGTTTCTATTTAATAGCAAAAAAAAAAAAAAATACTTGACTTTGATTTTAAATAATATAAGACTTTTAAAAGGATTTTCAATTTTCCCTCTTGATTCTGCAGTTGCGACTCAATCGGAGGTTTTTAAAATTTTTAATTTTATCTTATCCTTATTGTATCCTTATCAATTATCCAATATCGTATTGATTTGTATCCTTATCAACTAGAAATCAGTCCGCAGACCTTTTCCACGACACATATATAGTGACCATTATAACTTTTTCCTGAAAATCACCTTTTCGGACAGCGTTTTTATATGAAGAAGGTTTTTCAAAAAAGTACAGAGATAAATACACAACGTCATGTAACACTTTTAAGAGTTTTTTTTTTTTTTTTTTTTTTGAACTACTAAAGCTTAACAAAGAGTAAATATTAGGTTTATTTTGCATTCAATATCATAATGCTTCGTGAGAACACAAAAAGCGTTTCCCCAATAAGAAAAATATGCATGTTTGAACACTCAAAGTTATGATTGAAAGCTATATAATGATAAGAAATTCTCTTCATGATTTGAGCCGCACTTTTCTTCGTTTGTGGTGTCATTTTCTTGGAATTTTCGAAAACTACAGGAATGCTTAAATTGTCCTTTCTGACCCAGAAAGGTTATTTTGTCCTTTTGAGTGCGTTATGAAAAGTGCTTAGTATTTTTTTTTTTAAATTCTGTTATTTAAGCACTTTTATTATACTTGGCCTGATTGTCTCGGAGAAATCTGAGGCCTGGTTTTGCTAATATCTCTGCTATTAGACCACTTAGAGACTTCGGGATTTCACTAAATGATTTGCTTAATCTTAAGGTACAACTTAGCGCTGAAAAAATAAAATTCTAAAATAAAATAATTATTTCAGTTAAGATAGAAAACCGCAAGTTTCATGTAATTTCCTCATTAAATGTTTAAATATAAAACCCATTGTTACAAATTTTGTTGCCTTTCAACACTAATGTTAAAAGCAATCATAATGAAAATTTTGAATCAAGGCTCCTCTGAAGCAATAATGAAATTAGCAAACATAAATCCTACAGAGGAACAAGGATTAAATTTTAGTGCCTACTGCTTAAAGTTTTAGACACGTACATAGGTTTTTCCCCTTTTAGTGGGGAGCAATTATATTAAAAATGTGAGGGTAAAATTATTCTATTTCTGAAATACATTTACACTAAAAAGAATAAAAGAACAGAATGTTTTTAAAAATACCAAGCACTTTTCATAATGCACTCAAAAGGACAAAATAGCTTTTCTAGATCAGAATTCTTGTATTTTTCGAAAATTCTACGAAAATGACACCACAAACGAAGAAAAGTGCGGTTCTAGTCATTTCAAACCAAACTTTCCCAATAAGAAAAATATGCATGTTTCAACACTCAAAGTTATGATTGAAAGCTAGATAATAATAAATCCTCTTCATGACGTGAGCCGCACTTTTCTTCGTTTGTGGTATCATTTTCGAAAACTACAGGAATTCTTAAATTGTCCTTTGTGACTCAGAAAAATTATTTTGTACTTTTGAGTTCATTATGAAAAGTTCTTGGTATTTTTTAAAAAATTCTGTTATTTGTTTGTTTACAAAATAAGTCAATTTTTGTTCTGCGCACTTGGTTTGCAATGAAAACACAATGTTGTCAGCCCCGCTTAATCTTACGTAACGGAAACCCCGCTTGTACGAATAAAATCTCCAGGAACCGAATATTTCCCAATGTCAGACATTTCGCAATGTTAGGGATCCCGCTTAATCGAACAATTTCCCCGGTTAATCGAATAATAGTGATCAGCTTTCCCATATGTTTTAGCTGAGAAAATTTTTGAATACATTAAAAATTAAGAGCAATTACTGACAGAAAATTTAAAAATTGTATTTTTCGGCAAACAACCGGCGGGGAAAAAACATTCATAATCTATCAAAGCATATCCACTATTCTATTTTATTTTCTTTTATCGTTGCCATTACCAACAAACAGTTGATAATTAAATTAAAAAACACAACGAAATATAAACATTGCAGAAGATAAGAAAATTGATAGATGTTAATTGCGTAAAATACGGTAATTGAAGTTAGAAACAGGCACGTAGCTAGAACTTTGTTAAGGGGGGGGGGGGGGGGGTCCAAGGTTGCACGAACTTCAAAAGAGGAGGCATTAAAGGCTAAAGCAGAATTAGTAGCTGATAGTTACACAAGATAAGATAAATCCAATTAAAACTGATTATTAAAATATGATAATTAACTAAAATTAATTAAATAATTGAAATTAATAGAGCCATTAGTTAAAATTAGTTAAACAAAAAATTTTATATTAAGTGGTAAATTAATTATTGAAAAGTTTGTAAATTAACATTAAACTGAAAGTTATCACACACAAAGTTTCCAAACATGGGTGAACCTCTGTCCTCCTGAAAATGAGTGATATATTTTCTCTTAATAAAAAGGGCACATTAAAAGAAAAACGGAAAACGAAAACTGTTCCAGGACATTACTTGGAAAATGCATGCGATAATTTAATAAAATATTAAAGCTTTGTAATATATTTCAACAAAATATGTACATTTGTACTTATTCCATTTTATTTGAAAACTAGAAAGTAGCCCATCAAGGTATGACGGGGTGAAAATTGCTTCAACTCTTCTACATTTGAACGAAGCAATTGCCTGTTTGGTAATATTTTGATAGTTGAAATTTTTAACTCTAACACCAGTGGATTAACCCTAAACTCCGGTAGATAGCGTTCATTGTTTTCGTTTCTTCATTCCTCTGAGATGACACAGTCTTACCAGTAGAACTGTTAAGGCTCTTCTAAACCTCTCCGTAAAATCTGACACGGCGAAATCACGAAATCTGTGGCAACACAGAGGGTGTTTTCTGGGAGGGTCTAACTCGATTTTTTTTTGCACTGCTAATTGGTCAGATTTCATGATGGACAGCGTCAATCACTGAGTACGTGAATGGACAGCCATAAATCTAAGCTGTGCCCGAAGGTACTGTCTTTGCGATCGGACGAGGGCAGAGAGAGCTGCGAAAGATTCGAAGGATCCTGTTCCAAAACATGTTTCCCACCCGGCCTGTTTCCCCTCCGTAAATCAGTAAACATGTGTTTTCGTTTCAAAGTGTTTTCTAGAGCTGACTGCTTACGATTTCCGAGAATTTAGTATTCAGCGAAAGGAATAGCAGGGAAAGCTGGCTGAGTTTTCCACTCAAGTTCTCCCGCCAAAGGGTGACAGAAGAAAAGAAGAAAGAAGACCATGTGTCAGGAAATTAACTTATTCTGCAAACTAGAAAATTTGCAGAATGCATAGAAAATAGAATTGAGAAATGAAGGCAGAAAAAAAGGAGAGAAAAGAAAAGTTATAACATAAATTCAAGTGCTTTATTAATCATCTAAATTTTCAATATTGAACATGGTGCGCACAAATGATGAACAAAATTTTTAAAAATCGAATTTCCGAAACTACTGCACATATCACAATAAGTGATACTTGAGAATAAATAGGAACATTCTAAGGTTTTTTTTCCCTTTTCAGTTACAAACAGGGGCGGAGGGCGGGAACAGAAATTAACGTTGCGAGGGGGGAGGGGGATGTATAATAGTCATTGAGATAAAAGGCGCAATTTCAAGAACTATCACTAACAAAAACAAAAACATATTCCACTATAAATATGGATGTTATTCTCAGACATTAGTCATTCGCCCTGAATAAAATTTTATCAGTTCCACAATGCTACAAGTTAGAAATAAATTCCCGTTCCTTGAATCTATTTTTTCATATCAACTGATGTATTTGACTGTACTCGGGTTTTCAACGCAACATTTCAATCCGAAGAAAGGAGCAAGTAATAAAAACTACCTAATAACATAATATAAAATCAAGTTACATGATATAAAGTGGAAACAATAGATCGCAGTCCGACGGAAAAGGTATTTCTACTTCTTTCATTCGATTTAAAACTGCTCAGGGTTTGAATTTTTAATGCAGTAATGAAAATAATTCAGATCAATATCATTAAGTACAATAATGACACCTTGAGAACAAAAATTAACATTACACAAAAACGGTGAACTGTGCACTGGAAAATTGTTAAAAGCCATTTTATAACTGCCGAGCACAGATCAGGCATTAAAAAAAAAAAAAAAAAAGGTTCAAAAGGTTCGCGTACATTCAAGGAGGATATGATAAAAATTCTAATTTTATCAACCCAGTATGTCGAAGGGAAACATGTTAGGAAATATTTTTTTTATCATTTCATTGAACAAAAGAACCTTTCAGTAATTCATGCATTAGAGACGTACCGAGTAGCACTTTGGTCGAGTATCGAGTTCCAAGTCCCAATTATGTTTTAAGAAGAACCACCGACACACACGTGACGAATTTTGAACTCAGTGGTCAATGGAAGAGTAGTATATACCTCCATGTCCACACACACACACAAATAATAGTTTTAAAAACAAAATTCCAGCCGAAATTTAATTGCGCATTATTGAAAAGATTTGTTTCTGTCAATAATTTTGACAAATAAGTTATTTTTTAAATTAAAAATAAACAAATACATAAAAGGTAGTGTTAATCAAGTTGGAATTGAAACAAATTATATCAATCCATACTTCTAGTCCGCCAAACGTAAATAATGTTTAAAAGCAAGTGAAACAACGTTAACACACTCTCAGAAATGGACTTTCATATTCGACGAAATTTTCTTCGTTTCTGACGAAATCGCTTCCAGGGATATGCTCCGAGCGAACATTTCGTCAAATTGAGGAAACTGCTTTCGTCTCTGGTTTGAAGATGCGAATTTCGTCAAATGTAACGAAATATTTCTTCATTCTAGTTTCGTCAAATCGACAATCATTTTCGTAGTTTTGAGAGTATTAGTTTCGTCAAATTAATTTCGTCATATTTGAGTATGTTACTTTCGTAATTTTTTGAGTTTATTTTTTATTTTAATTTTTCTTTTTTGAGCTGATTAGTTTTCTTTCTCTTTTTTTTTTTGACAATACTGACGAACCTCGTTAATTCGAACACGCTTAAAAAGAAATACTTCTAAAACGGACTTTTTTGTATTCTCTGTCCCATTGTTTTTGTTTTTCGAATAAGACGAATTCTGTTAAGAATAATCGATTTTAATGATCCATTAAAGTTCGTTTTAACGAGGTTCGACTGTATCTTATAAGATTTAGTCAAATCTTCACTTCAGAATCTTACCACCATAATTTCCCACTTTGATGCGCATAGTCACACTCACAGGCCCGTCATTTACGGGGGGTTGACATTCCCCCCCCCCTCCCTTGATTTTTGAACATTTATTCTTTACGTACGAAAGGCCGTGGTTTTAGTTGGTTCTCTATAAAAATTTTGAAGAGTGTACACCTTTTTCCACAATTGGAAAAAAAATCGAAATGACTGGCCTGCACTCCCCCTCAGCGGCGTACGCAGACAAATCAGTTCGGGGGGGGCTGAGCTCGAAAGTCTTTGAGCTGGGGGGGGGGGGGGATACTTATGAACTGTAGCTAAGAAAAGTTCATGTATCGCTTTTCTGATATCAATACGAATGTAAGATTTCAAAAATACATCATAAAAAAAAAACTTGTTCTTTATTATAATTTTTATAATTAATTTTGAAAATTTCGGGGGGGGGGCTGTAGCCCTATCAGCCCACCCCCTGGGTACGCCACTGCTCCCCCTCTCCGCCTAAAGCAAAAGGCAAGTATTTGTTGAAAAAAGAGACACATAAAAGATGTTAAAAAAAAATTTTATTAATGTAAAAATACAAGCAGACAATTTCTTTAAAATGTAAAAATAATTATTGCAAATTCAAGTTAAAGAACAATGAAATGATGTCTGGGAATTAGGGCTTTACGATGCATCGATGCATCGTAAAGCCCTAAAATTAAAATTGGAACGGTTTGGTTCTTTTTTTGGCGTTCCAAAAACCACCTACGTTCCTACTCGGGTGCCCAAGTACCTCCCTGCCGTGTGTGTGTGTAACGGAAACAAACTGTTGATTATATATAACTAGCGACGATTATTCATAATTTTCAATAGACTTGGTAAATATGATACATTATGTAATGTTTATCAAATTTACTAGTTTATTCACATAATTTCCTATTCGTATATAATGCAATAAATTAGGATTATTTGTGGAGTAATGAGATCTTAATTGCAAAAACTGAACATTTTCAAGCAACACCAGAAAACTCAATCGTCTAAAAAAAGAAAAATGTCTCGGTTGCAATTAAAATTTCTAATAATATTTCAATTAAAAAACTGAAATGTGCCTTTTTTTTTGTACATTACTTTCATTTCTTGCCTTGGAAAATGTATATTAGATAATAGTTTTAATTCTATAAAAAAAAAGTTTATATTATTAACTATTTAATGTTTACCTAAACAAAACAGAACTTCAAATTTAATTACATATTTAGAATTCTATATAATGTCAAAGTCTTGAAAATTAAAGATCTGAAAGTAAATGCACAACACACAAAGCCTCGATATCAAAAAGCAAACCAAGCCAATATTCTAAAGAAAAACATTTTCTTGTAAGATAACCTATTCAGACTCATTCTGCTGTGACTTTCCGAATTATTAACAACTTTTTTACTAAACTTCATTTTCAAAGGCATCGTTGTGTGTGATATATCTGATCCTTCCAGAAAGAGACGATTATTTTTAATTAATATTGCTAGTTCAGGAACATTGTCAAGCAAAATATTTTTTTCTATACAAACTGACCTGATTTTTAGAAAAGCTATGGACTTTTATTGTATTCACCACTACGAGTCAAGAAATATATTTGATAAATATTAAATAGTAGTCATACCCACACGGCTTTGCTTGTAGTAGAAAATTAAAAGGTCTTATGGTTCGCCTGTATAATTACAAAAAATGTATGGTGAATTTTTCGCCTATTGGCTTACCATATTACGGTTCCACGTTATGATAACTTGGTAATTTACTCGTCCGTCGTATGATAATTTTGCTCGGGAAAGTGTTCTTAAAATTGGAGTAGAAAAAGAACAAAATCGAATTTTCGAAAAATTGCTTCGAGGTGCACACCCCACGCTACAAACTAACTTTGTGCCAAATTTCCTGAAAATCGGCCGAACGGTCAAGGCACTATGCGCGTCACGGGAACCGGACATAACGTCCAGATCCATAACGTCCACGGACATAACATCCATGACCAAAACGTCCAACGGACAAAACATTCGAGGGACTAAACGTCCGACGGACATAACGTCACAGAGATCCAGACAACCAGACATCCTCCAGACATCCAGACAGACAGACTTTCAGCTTTATTATAACAAAGACTATTTCCCAACTTTAGTGGCAATGGGGTTGATTCCAAAATTAAAAGTTTTTTTTTTTTTTTTTTCCTGAAAGAGCATGCTTAAAAACATTCGCAACTCCAATAAACTATAGGGGGCCCAAAGAAAACACGTGGCATGGAATGTTTTACCTTTTTCTTTAGTATTGTTAATCACCTCAAGGTAGCGTATTCGAGCTCTGGAGTTGCAAATAGAATCTGACCATTCTTTAAATAATTTGACTAAGTTTAATAATTTTAAAAATTCATTTTAATCGGTACGCTTTTATTATGTACGCTTCTGCCGATGACATCACAAATGATGAAATACCATTCACTGTTGCCATTCGTAGAGCGTAATATTTAATTCGCATCTTTACTCAAGTGTAATGGCAACGATATGGTTGATAGCAAACGTAGAGCGCAATATTTAATTCGCTTCTTGAATACAATAACGTGAAAACGCAATACACAGATGCGCCTAAGTACATCATTTGTGACGTCATAAAGACCACGTCTTATTTTCAAAATCGGACATGTTAAAAAATAAGCATCTGGAAATGAAAGTTTTTTCTCGCTTCATTTTTTTTTTTTTTTTTTTTTGCTTATTCTATCAATTTCAATGACTAAAAATAGTACTTCTGACTGAAGGAAACAACCCCATTTTGAATAATCTCTGGGGAATATGTATAATCGCCAGATTAATCTCATTCTACTGCACATACACTCAGGAGTGGGAAATTTCATGATTTACTCGCCACTTTTCCCCTAATGTGGCTAGTGTATTTTAAGTGAATTCGTTTATATTTTTGCAAATTTCACATCGAGATATAAATCGCAATCACTGTACTTGGCTATATATTTTTTAAATTAATAATTTAATAAAGAAATACATAAATAAAAATGGCATTTCGAATTTTTTTCCCATTATAAGATGCGGTAATTTTCACTGATTTTTCAAACAAAATAACTTCTACATTTAAACGGGGGGGGGTACTTATATTAAAACAGCATTGAAAAATATATCACCTAAATAATTTCAAAAACTTATCGAATAGAACTCGAAAGAAGAAAAAAACTTCTTTTTAGAACGAGTTTCGTCGATGTCACAGAAATACAAGACCAACACACAAAACGACAAAGAATGAATGGTCATTAGTAGGGATTCAGTAATTTATTGCCTGCCATTGAGGCAAAGCGGAGGAGCGGAGAAGCAGAAGACAAGACCCCAAGACCCTGAAGACCCTGGGGGAGAAGAGAAAGTGGCCCCTCAAAGTGGGAGGAAATGGGTGTGGTCTGGTGAAAGGCGTGTTTTTCGCAGTTTTTCTCAATTTTTCGAAAACAAGGCTTTACTCCGTGGAGAATATCAATAGAACAAATTGTCTCAGAAACAAACTCAAAATATGTTTTTAAAGAGAAATGTTCAATCTCTTGCGCTCCTTTTTCAGTTTTTCCATATCATTTTTCAAACGTGTTAAAATAGTCGTTTAAAGTTTTAAAATGCTATTAAAAAAATTTCAAAATAATTACAGAAAAAATAAAAAAGCGCATATCTAGTTCTGTGTCATAGCCATCGTTTAAAACAAACCGCATGAAAATATTCCAGTAATTTCTCGTGTTATGCTTTGCACAGGTAGCAGATTTTCCCGTAGAGAAAGCATTAGCGTCGAAATCCAAGATGGACGGTATAGAAGAGCCTTAAGTTACCGGATCGAGTTCAGCCTTGTCACAATAAAGCCTTTCCCTGAATGTTAATCATTACCAAAACATATTATCAAATTACATATCATGCCGTGGCGCGAATTCATTGTTGAAACACACGGGTTACTCGATCATCGGCATTATTTATATGAGGATAAATAAATCTATATCTATGGAGTCGAATGTATAACTATATGAATGTTATATAACGTAACCCTGTCCGATTTGAACAACATTTCACGCAAAATCCCACAACTCTCTCTACGAAAATATTAACAAGGTTTCATTTAAAAAGCCTGAATTAGTTTTTATTGATTTACATTTATAATATTCTTTTGATAATGCGAAATAGAATGATATTTCCAATCTTATCCGTTTTATAATTATCATTCCTTTTCATCAATTAAAAGCTTGAACAAACTATTAACTCTTTGAGAGACGGAGGCTTCCTTTGATGCAACCCTTTTTTTATATATATAAATTTTTTTCTTCAGCCAACTGACACAATGATTCCAGTTAGCTGAAATAAAAAAAGAGAAGCAAGAAATAAATGGGGTTCTCAAGTGAAGTCACTATTCCTCAAAGGGTAAAAGCTGTTCGAAAAAAATTTAAATATTGGAAAAGGCGTATTGCCGTTTTTTATCATTTTTTTTTCTAATGGGGCTGTGTTAGAGGCTTTAGCCTTTTGCGGAACAAGTGAGAACCAACCATATGGCATCCAGTCATTCATATGCCACCATTAAGGCGCGGATGTAAATGTCAGAGAAAAATTTGATGCCCAGTTTCCACCAGATGGAGACACCTGAGCTATTTTTCGATGCGAAACTGCAAAAGGAAGCTTTGGAAATTGGACTGGGATAGTTCTCTGCCTCAAGAACTTGCTACCAAATGGGAAGCTTTTCAAAGGAACTTTGAGCAAGTGTGCTACATTCGCATTCCGAGATGGATTCAAACAACTAATAAGAACATTATTCTTCATGGTTTTTGTGACGCCTCAGAATGTGCTTATGCTGCTGTCATCTATGCAGTGCAGCCTCGTTCTGATGAGGAGTCAGAAGTAATTATTTTGACATCTAAAAGCAAGGTTGCTCCACTAAAGTCTGTTTCAATTCCCAGACTTGAATTAAATGGTGCTCTGTTACTAGCAAGATTGTATTCTTCGACAAAGAGCATATTTTCAGACTGTGATATCTCATTCCATACATGGACAGATTCTCAAGTCGTTTTAACCTGGCTGTCGTCTCCTCCTCGTAATTGGAAACCTTATGTTTCTAGCAGAACTTCTGAAATTTTAGACTTAGTACCAGTTAAAAGTTGGTCGTTCGTCCCAACGAAGGAAAATCCGGCAGACATTGCGTCCAGAGGATTAGCTCCTAAATATCTTCCGGATTGCACAATTTGGTGGAAAGGACCTTCGTGGCTAAAATTAACTGAAGAAAGCTGGCCTAAACAACTACATAGAGCTGAAAATTCAGAAACTGTCTTGAAGGAGAAAAAGAACTTTAAATTTAGTTTCAATACTTCTGTTAATTGTAGTATCATTGATAACTTATTTCAGAAATTTTCTTCATTTTCTAAAATTATTGATATATTAGCATTTTGTTTTAGGTTTATCTCAAATTGTAGAGTGAGAAATCGTAAGCGAAAACCAAATATTGTGAGCAATGATAAGCCATTGCCACTGACTACATCTGAAAGAAAGCAGGCAGGTAAAGTGGTAATTTCTTATATTCAATCTGCGTACTTTAGCGATGAAATTAATTGCATCAAGAATGACAAGTCTCTACCATGTAAAAGTTCATTGCTAAGTTTATGCTCATTTATTGATAAAGATGGCTTGATTAGGGTGGGAGGAAGGTTGCAAAATTCGCAGCTGCCTTTTAGTGCTAAACACCCAGTTATTTTACCAGTTCAGCATAAAATTAGTTCATTATTAGTTAAACATTTTCATATGTTACATTTTCATGCTAGTACTACTTTATTACTAGGTATTTTGCGCCAACAGTATTGGATTATAGGTGCTAGAAAAATTATCAAAAAATGTATTCATAACTGCGTTATTTGTTGTAGATATAGATTTTCTGTTTCAAAACAAATAATGGGTAATCTTCCTGTAGATAGAGTTACTCTTACCAAACCGTTTTCAGTGTGTGGGGTAGATTATGCTGGCCTAGTTAGTATTTTGAAGCATAAATGTAGGGGTGCCAAAACTACTAAAGGTTACATAGCTCTATTTGTTTGTTTTGCCACCAAGGCTCTACATTTAGAGTTAGTTAGTGATATGACATCTGAAACTTTTATTGCTGCTTTGCGCAGATTTTGTTCCCGAAGAGGAGCTCCAAAGCACATCCATTCTGATAATGGTACTACCTTTGTCGGGGCTAAAAAACAGTTGTCAACTATATATAACTTTGTGTCCTCTATTAATAAAGATGAAAAAATAAGTTATTTCTTGTCCCAAATGAATATTGAATGGCATATGATACCGCCACTAAGTCCTCACTTTGGTGGATTATGGGAGGCAGGCGTTAAATCAGTAAAATTTCATATAAAACGGGTTATCGGGAATACAAATTTTACGTTTGAAGAACTAACCACTCTTCTGACTCAAATCGAGGCTTTACTTAATTCTCGTCCTCCCAATCACTTGATGATAGTGATTTGAGCCAGTTGTGCATGTTAACACCCTCCCATTTCTTGATAGGTGAAGTAATTTCTTCTCCTCCTGAGTATGTACAGGAAAGTAAGTTGTCACTACGCTCTAGATGGGATATTGTTCAAAAAATGAAACTTGGATTTTGGAAAAGATGTCGTGTGGACTATTTGAGTTCACTCCAAAATAAAAAAAAATGGAAAACTAAGGGCATTAATTTTGTTGTAGGGGATATAGTCCTCATAAGAGAGGATAACGTTCCTCCTTCTATTTGGCCTTTGGGTAAAATAATTGCTACCCATTCAGGTAAGGATGGTGTGGTAAGAGTTGTTACTTTAAAAACTGCAAAAGGTAGTTTTAAACGGCCAATTGTAAAATTGTGCAAACTTCCAACACATCAAGAATAGTTTCTTGATGGGTGGGAGTATGTTACGGCTTCTTCCTTTTGCGTACAATGTTCTGCTTAATAGTTTTTCTGTTTATCGTCTGCGGTTTATATTTCTTTTTATGTATGGCAACAGCGAAGAATTGTAACGGAACAGGTGGGAGTTTGTGAATAACAACGTGGTACAGTAAAACCTGTGAAGTTGACCACCCTTGTAAGTTGACCACCTGTCTAAGTTGACCGCTTTTTTCAATCACGGAATCAACCCTTATCATAGAAATCAACCTCTGTAAGTTGACCATCTGTTTAAGTAGACCACTAAAGTAGTGCACCGCAAGTGGTCAACTTACACAGGTTCCACTGTAGTTGAATATTTTTTTCTCGCCCTACGTCGGCGGAGAACTGTATTATGTTATATTCAATAAAATATCTTCCTTTGTTTAAATACGTTTTGGAATTAGTTAATGAAGTTTAGAATTATTGATTTATGAGATTTTCTGAGTGAATTGGAAGAACAAATATGTTTAGTGCCTCTACAAGTTTATATCACGCATTGAATATCGGAAGTACTTCTGTGTAATTTATACAATCGTATTATCATGATTTTCATTTTGAATAGAAATTTTAACATCATAAAAAATTTAAAATGAAAAATCACTTAGAACTTTTAAAATATTGCATTTGAATGTTTTGTTAAAATACAAAATGACAAGCATTCTTTATATTGAAAATCAAATTAGGACGTAAATCTGTTTTACTTGCCATCTTCTATTTCATCCTTAGTAAGTTAGGTTTTTATGGCCTTCATCACTTTTTGGGTCTTCAGTTTTCATATTACAATCTTCCAAAACGAATTTTACTTTCCTAAAAAATGTCAGGGAGGATTTTAACCCCTTGAAAAATAACCCTAGCTATGTCTCCGATAGTTTATTTCTTTTAGTAATTGACTACTGTTGTTGGTTTTGAATACAGTGAAACCTGTGTAAGTTGACCACTTGCGGTGCAGTACTTTAATGGTCAAATTAAATTGCCGCTGGAGAGAGCCTCGGAAGTTTCGAAGTCAATGTTAAGTCTATGGGGAAGTTTCCTCCCGATTGCTAATTCGCATTTCAATATTTTGAGATAATTTTTTCTGCATAACATTCTTCACAGCAGTACAAATAACGCGTCTTTTTTAATTTTTCATTTTCTGTTAAAATTTAATATTCAATGGCTGTTAAATTTATGAGTTGACAAAAGAAGAGGTGCTTTCTGTTTAAACGCTTCATAAATGCTCAAGATCTAACATTTGCTCAAATTGAAAAACTACGCGTTATTCTTGAAAGTTTGGGCTTTTCAGGGATATCTTTCTTTTAATCATACTCAAATTAGGATAAGAGTAATTGGGAGGGGAAAACTGGAAAATTTTGCAAAAATTGACGAATTTCCGTGTTAACCACGCCTCCCGCCGGTGACAATAGAGAAAGAGGGGATAGCTTCTTTATCCCCTCTTGGGGTGGGGCAAGGAGATCGTCTTCAGGGTAATAAAAAAACATGTGTTTAGGGGGAGGGGATGACAGCAATTAAGGGTTGAATGAGCGAGAGCATTTATTTCCTTCGGGTCTAAACTTGGAGTAGACTATTTTTTGAGCTTCGCTACGCAACTTTTTCCTTGCTTACATACAGATTTGGAAATACATATCCTAGCAGGGGGACCCCCCCCCCCCCCCCACGTAATTCAAATAAATTTGAAACTTTTTTTTAGCGAAAATATTACACTATCTAACAATAGGTTTGCATTTTAACTTCGCGTAATTGCCATATTATCAACTGTATTTTAATGCAAAACAAAAACTTTCTTTCAGAAAAAATGTATCAAAAGTGTAATATGCAAATAAAATAAAAGATGTCATAATTATGTGCCCATTGAAAGTGATTAAAATGAACTTTGAAGAAAAGCATCAACAATCTTTTGTGCAAATAAACAGTTGCATTAACTATGATGAAATACTGTGAAAGCACTTATTCTTACGAGTCTAAATTTTAGCGAAATTGAAAAAATCTACGAATTTCTGAGTTGCAAATTTTGCGAATTTTATATGAACAGAATTATTCTATAAAAAATTATTTCGCGAGGTTTAAATTTTCGTGATTACGACGAGCTCTGGAAAATTGCGAAAATGAAAGCCTCGCAAAAAATAAGTGAAATAATAATAATACTCAAAGTCATCACATAAATACGTTATCCTGAATCACTATTGATCTAATGAACTAATTTTCACGTGCTGAAACTCTAACTTCATGATTCGAAAAGAGCCTTATGTTATTTAAAAAGTTCTATTCTGGAATTAATGTACCACTAAGTGCTTATAGCCATAGTTTTTTTCCCCCTAGTTCGAGTCTCTCACTACCGAATTATGGCTAGGGGGGACAGCAATTAGGAAACTGAGGTGCCCCGCGTGGGAACACAGAGCGATTTGGAATGAGGTACAATGATACATTGAGAAGGCTCATAATCAGTTATATTATGACACTATATTATAAATATTGAATACAGGTTAATATATAGTGAATGTTACACAAAACATTACAAGACTAAAAGTTAGTTATAACAATAAATTATTTATAAAGTAACGTTTGATGCATCACAAATTGAAAAAAAAAAATATCCAATAAAACATTAGATAAGAAAATAGGAATTATGGAACGTAAGAGACATTCAAATCTTCATTGTCGAGAAATTATTCCATCGTTGGCCATCGCAATTGGCCATACCTTTTCAGTGCTGTTACCAGTAGCCAGCTTGAACACGAAATAAGACTTTTTGAAAGTGAACCAAAAAACTCTTTGTGCTTGAAAAACTATTTTTTTAAATTTATAAATAATTTGCTTTTAAAATATTTTTTAAAACTTTTTACAAAATTTATTGCTTTTAAAAACATAATGGGGTTCTTTCCTTCAGTCAAAAGTATGTACTACTTTTAGTTACTGAAATTGATAGAAGCAAAAAAATAAATAAATAAATAAATAAATAAATAATAATAATAACAATAATAATAACATGGAGCAAGGAAAAACTTTCATTACCCAATGCTTAATTTTTATTTAATTATTTTAAATGTCCAATTTTAAAAGTAATGCGTGGTCTTTATGGCGTCACAAATGATGTACTTTGGCGCATCTGTCTACTGCGTTTCCACGTTATGATAATCAAGAAACGAATTAAATATTGCGCTCTACGCTTACTCTCAGCCATATCGTTGCCAGTACACGTGAGTAAAGATGCGAATTAAATATTTCGCTCTGTGAATGGCAACAGTGAATGGCATTTCATCATTTGTGATATCATCAGCAGAAGCGTAAACAATGAAAGCTTCCGATTAAAATATCTTTTTAAAAATATTAAACTTAGTCAAATTATGTAAAAAATGGTTAGCTCCCATGTTTTTAAACATGCTCTTTTGGGAAAAAATACTTTTAAAATTTTGGAAACGACCCCATTTGAGGAAATTAATATTTTTTATTTAAATGTATTTTTCATAGTAAGAATGATTGTGTACAATTTTCCTACTCCATCTTTTTAATACATATTGTTTATTTGTAATTTTGCTGTAAGCTATTCAATTGTTTTCGAAGTACCTATTGCGTTTTAAATTTAAAACTTTCGTAGATTCATTCATTCTGAATGAACCTATGATCTGAATGACGAATAAATCTACATCTGAACGATTTAGTCTGATTAATAATCAGGTACAGACAAAGCTTAAACCCATCATCAAGCCTGCAGTTTCAACATAGGCGAATGTAACACTTTTTTTTCTAAAATTACCAGGTATTCCGGGAGGATATTTTAATGCTCCGTAATTGTTCTAAAGTATATCCTAAAAACTGTACCAATACGTGCGCCATGAAGTGTTAAAAAAGTGCGTTAAAATGTATGCTGAACAAAATACATGTTCCGAAAAGCGTTATCCGAAGTGTTCTCAAAATTATTCAAAAACGTTCTAAAAAGGGGGACAAGAGTCCATGCTTAAAAAGTATTTTGAAAAGTGTTCTCAGGAGGGTTGAAATACCTATTTCAAAAAATGTGTTCTCAAAAAGGGGACAAGTGTCCATGCGCAAAAAGTGTTCAAAAAGAGTTTGATTGTTTGTAGTGCACTTAGGAATCAGCAAGAGGTCCAAGGCTAGAAATGTTGCTTAGGAGAGCACTTGATTTCTTGCATAAAACTCTGCTAAATTACAGCTCCATAAGGCGAATGGTTCTGCCAATGTTCACAGTTCTGTAAAGGCCACGTTTTTTTTTTTTTTTTTTTATCGCGTCGCGATTGAAATGACAAAATCACCAAGTTTTTGCTTTCTTTGCTTACAACCTAAGATGTTTGCAATGCTGATTGATATTTGGATGCCTCACTTTCCGAATTGTTCAACTCCATAAAACAAAAGGTAGGGAATAGTTATGAGGAAGATGGTATTATACATAGGAGTAATTAGGCTCTCATGGTACACTTTCTGCCATCACTCGGTCAGAAATGTACTGAACCAAAACTTTTATATAAATTCACATGCTAAGCATTGATAAAGCACTTCTAAATCAGAAATGAGGATTTTTTTAAAAAATGGAGAGAATCGATTTGGCAATTGAGACATCCATTTGGTGATCCTGATCAACTTTTGGGATAGAAGAACCCAGTTGTAGCAAAAACTCTATGCATGGTAGATTTTTCACAATTTGCTGCCAAAGTAGGTTAAAAATCGCATTTTTACAAATTTTAACCATACATCATCGGCTTGTATCTGCTGAGAGAATAGTTTTCTGAAGTTAATTTTTTCCTCGTTTGTTGCCTGTTGCTATGTCCAAAAGGTATTGAAGTGTCATTTTGATAGTTCAAATAATTGCTGTATTATCCTTGCTGAAAAATGAGCCAAAAATCGATTTCGTCAATTTTGTCTCCATTTTAAAAATCAATATCTCAAAAGGGTCCTCTATAATTTGGTTTTCCTTCACATCATTAAAAAGAGAGCACATTTTTATCAAATAAAAGATGTTCGTTTCATTTTCGAGACAGAATAAAAAAGAATAATGTACGTAGTAAAAAAAAAAACTTTTAAATATTTTAGACCGTTAGTTTTTGTGTGAGCGTCCCTCCAACAGTCCGAGAAATGGTAAAAAGTGACATTCCGGTTCCTGGAAACGAAGTAAAATATGACTGTTAATTTGAAAGTAGTAACTTCAGGTTAAAAAAAAAAAAACCTTGATAACAGGACGAAGCCATTTCCTCCAAGCTTTTCCATGGCTTTGCAAATCACATGAGGGGAGGGGGACATGGCCACAGCCCTCTTATCCTGGAAATGAAGTAAATATGTATGACTGGTTCAATTTGAAAGTAATGAATTTTAAGAATAAAAAACCCCCGATTGCAGAAAGAAACTATTTCTTCCAAGCCTTTCCATACCATTGCAGACCACAATTTAATCTGCTTTTAAGTTTTGACCAAATGTGAGAATGGATTACAGTCTCTGACCAAATATCCCCATTAATACGCTACTGCCAGTGGCGCACACAAGGGAAGGTATTGCTTTATTTTCCCTTATTGATTACGATTCTATGTATTTTGTACGTAAAATAATTTCGAACAATAATTTCAGTTGTAATAAGGTGAAAAAAAAATCCTCATGTTAAAAGATTTTTAAAAATATTGTGGGCTTTTCCTACAACGGATTGCCTATAACAAGTATACTGGTGATTATAAATGAATACACTAAAAATCCATGTTTTTAGTTTTGTAGTTACAGATTACATCAAATGAGATGTTATGTACTTCTGTAATCATATGGTGCTTCTGCAACGATGAATTTGCTTTGCTGAATAGATTTTTTACTTATAAGAAAAGTTAATGCGTATATTATTTTGCTTTCTGGTAATTTATTTAAGTTTATTTCGTTAAATAATGCTAATTATTTATTCAATAGTTTACTTTTTACTGTTTTTCGTTCTCAAGAAACGACAAAATCAAGTCAATATGTTTGACGTATTGGGAGTATGGTATGAGAATGGGGCTTTCGATCTTGCACCTTCCCCTTGCAAAATTCCTATGTGCGTTCAGTATCATTTCATTTATTTTCAATATTTTATTTACTGATTCATTTGATCAAAAATTCAAATATCGGCTTTCCCCTTATTTTTGATGTAACATAAGACTTATCAGCTCAATCGTGACTTCATCCTTATCAAATAGTCTAACTGATGATAAAGCGCTATCAACTAGCAGTTTTTTGTCACCAGGTAACAGTGTAGCGATGGGTATGACAGAAGAGATAAGAACGTGGTTCGCCTAATTAGTATTCCTGTCATCAGGTTTTGGGTAGAGAATATGATCCATTGCTGCATATCCTGCTCATTTGCACGAACTGTGAGCAGGAGCGAAAAAGAGAAAATAACGAATTACACTGTGCGGCCAAATGAATAAATAAATAAGTAGGGGTGATGGGAGAAAACAGCGGTTATATTTGGATCAGAGGGAGGGTCGCGTTTTACATAAGAATCAGAAAGAATGGTGTTCCACTATTTTTTAAAAAAATATATCGAAAACGCTGTATTTTTTATACTAGGGTTTGTTTTCCTTTTTTTTTCCGAAGTAAAACCAGGGTTTTGGACACCTGTAAGCCCCGTGTCCAAAAAATGTTTTCCGTTGCAAAAAATGTTTTAAATAGGGCATGTAAACACTACATGTTGCATTCGAGCCGCACCACAGATTTTCAATAAAGTGATACACCGCCCCCATCCCTATATCAAGAAGTGTTAGCAGGCGGTGATTATTAGTGACGGCGACCCGTGAGCTATGGAAAAGCAGCAATGTTACATTGCAAAAAAACTTAATTTCATTTTTAATCTTAATTATTTGATTAGAATAATTTGAATAAAACATATTTTTTGAACATGGGGCTCATAGGAGTGAGTCCGATACTCAGGTTTTACACCAAAGAATTACTAAGTGAAAGAATTGTAAAACAAACCTCAAGGAAAAAGATATTTTACATGATCGTTTGAATATTTTAGGGGGAATGCCTATACGAGACTCTCACCTTGCTCCAAATACGCGTGCTTTTGAACGTTGCACCTCTCTAAACCCTCATGGAAATGTTAATGGTTATTATAATACTCCCTTCTTGTCCAAATAAAAATTATGACCATGAAACTGTCCAAAACTGAAAGAAAAGGGGAAGGGGGGTGGAGATGGGGTGTTAAAACTAATCCCCCTTCCAAAACCTTACCCTTTTCCAACCTACAATAGTCTAATACTGTACGGAGCTGTAGATTGCGTAGAATGTAAGAATAAAGAAAATGTAAAAATGTATTATTCATGCGTGTGTTACTTTAAAATAATACATTTGTGTATGTAGTTTTAATACGTTTTTTCAATTTCAAAAAAATCTCCTAACTTTCTCAAAATGTCTTTTAGCAAAAAAAAAATCTTGCATTTAAATACTTTTTCCCATCGTTCAAAAATGGTTGAAAACAGTAAAGACTAACTCATTGCAAAACTAAAGTTTCTTTTTCTTTCAAATCGTAATTTCTCTCTCTCTCTCTCTAGCGGCAATGAAAGTTTTCTTTCCTAACTCAACGAGCCGATTCTGGAAGTCTCCTGTCTTATAGCAAAGCAAAGGGTCTTCCTAAAAGCCCCGGGGTGACCGCAGGCGTAGTAAATAGTAAACAAGTCAAAGCAACAAGGGGAAACCTCAACCCCTGAAGGTTGCCCATTATTGGGATGGCAGCTAATAAATAACATGTGAGGGGGTCCTAGATGCAGTGTCAATTCCTTTTCTGATTGGATGCTCGCCTGTCAATCATGTGAGCTTAGCACATGCCTTCTCGCCGTGTCGAAAAAGGATCTGAAGTGAAGCGGTGGGCAAGTTTCAAATTAGATCTCTATCCCGCGGCACCTTAAACTGGTGATCAACTTATAGAGGTAGTTTTGTATGATATATAGGACTAATTTTGTACCTGAATAAGCGGTTAACTTTACAGGTTTTACTGTACTATGTTCGATTAAATCTTAATCGAACATTGTTCAACAACGGTAAAATCGTGAGTCTTCTAAGTTTCGCAGTTAATTGGTTCTCCAGTGGCACAACGAGGAGGTTACTCTGTTTTAACATTTATTGCCCGCCCCAATACGGTATACATGTAAGGACTGATAGAACCCTCACCCCAGGAGATAAAATCTAGCTACACTAGTGGTTGGTGCTATCATATCGTGGTTAGTTTGATAGAAGGTGTTTGCATACACTTTTAAAAACTTTTTAAAACACTTTTTTAAACACTGAAGCCGTAAAATTTTTTGTTAGCTGTATAGAAAGCGCTGCTTTTATAATACGTTATAAACGGAATCACTCAAAAATAAACTGATCAACGTTCATAAAGTATAAGTTTTCTTCCATGAGAAAACAATACTAAAAGAACCTGAAAAAAGAGGAGGGGGCCAATGAATAATATTTTCTTTATATACGAAACCATTTGCATTGATTTTCAGCTTAATTTTATTAAGGCGGGATTTGGTAAATTATTTTCCAGAATAGAAAATCTTTGTGTGTATATATGTATATATATATTTAAATTTTCAGTAAGATTCAGTTAGTTATTATTGTTTTGCTTAAATGTGAATTTTTATTGATTTGTGTTTTGAAATCGAAACATCCGTAGATAAGCTTAATTCTCTATAGAAAAATGCAACATACTGCACTGCTGCGCTACATGTTTTGTTACTAATCATAAACCGTTTGAGAAAATTAATTTCATCAGCGAATAAGAAAATCATATTTTATTTTAATTTATTTATTCATTTATACATTATGATTATGTATGGCTCAATTTCATTTTCCACTATGACGAAAATTGTAAAATATTTATAACTTTGTTGCCATGATGAAGCAGTACATTTGGAAAAAAAAAGTTCCATTTTATTGATTATTGTTCGCTCGATGACTAATCCTAAAACTGAAAATTGATTTGTTGCAATATTTTTCGAAAGCGAGAGCCCAATTATCTTAATAATACATATTCTAATGACTCAATTAGAGTGCAGTTTCCCGTTACTTGGAAGCAAGATTGCGTCTTAGTGCAATTAACCCTCCAGATTAGTTGACATCTTTCATATTCTACAGAATTCCAGAAATAATTTCTTCTTGTCTTGCAATCATCTCTCATTTCTAAGTTAATAATGCTAAGCTGATCGCACTGTTTTTTTCTTCATGCCAAGTGACATGTAATGATGAAAGTGAAGATTTTGATTCACTTTTTTGAAATAATGACAATTAGTTTGTTGTGAAATAATGCTAAGCTAAAATAACTAGCAGAAAAAGCTAATATTTTCATTACTAAGTAGGAAATATAATCGTGCGTATCAATTAGTCGTTAAGAAAGCATTTGCTATGAATGGAGATTTTTACTTTCTTTTTTTCGTCAAAAATAAGTAAATAAATAAAATAATAAAATAAATAAATAAAATAACTTATTTTAATTTTAAGTTAACTATTTCAGTTACTAAATTAAAAACTGTCAAGAAGTCATTTTTTTAATTCTCAGAGTTAATAAATAGGGTTCCCCCAGACCAAAAAAAAGGGGCGAGGTGTTTAGGGGATAAAGGACACACTTTAATTAATTGAAAGGGCACTTAAAAAAAAGAAAAGAAAAATTGTAGCAGAAAAAGTGCTTTTTTTTACTTTATATTATATGCATACAAAACACAAGTTCTTTTTCAATGGTAAATTTTTTAAGTAGTAATAAGAAAACTTACTAGTATTTGGTTTTAAAAATATGCTGAAAACTGAGAAAATTTCGATTTTTAATGAAATGAAATTCTAGTGAACAAGGAAAACGATGGAATAATGTTTCAAAACGAGGTTTGGTTTATTTCTGTGATGAAGTAATTTTTAATTTCAAAGGGACAAGAGGGTGCATTGGGAAATACAAAAAAAAAAGGGGGGGGTGGGCTCTCCGCTCTCGTGAAAATGCCTGGCGGAAACACTAATAAGGATATTGATTGGCACCTCTAAAATAATGATCATTCCTAAACGCAAATTCTGTAATGAGTTAGTGTGAAGGATTAAAAGAAATTAGAAAACAAAACTAGTATTTCATTTTAGTACTTATTAGGAAAGACGCCATGCTTATTAATTACTAATCCACAAAGTAGCTACAAAAAAAAGAAGGAAAAGAAAGGGATTTTTTTAAAACTCAGGTGAACAATTTTCATTGTGTTTTAGTTTTAAATAATTTCTACATCAAGTTCCACATAAAGTGAAAAACTTAAGTTTGTGGAAAATAAATGATTTTGTAATTATTTCTTATTAGCAATAATTTATTGTTTATTACGTAATTGTCTCTAGTTTAAGGAATTTACCAAATCTAATCTATAAAAGCACACTTAGCTGTGATGAAAGCGTAAATAGTAACATGTATCGTTGCCCCAGAGCAACATTATGATAGCTAACAACAGTGAGACGTTTGCTCATAAAATACTTTTGAAAAAGTCGATATAGCAAGACCACACACACAGAGGCATCAAATTCAAACTACATGCTTGCTCAGAATGTACGTTCGGAAAGCGGGTTAAGCCTGCTGGACACCTTATTTTTATTTTTGACAAGAGCGAGCGTACATTGTACCTAGTTTCAATTATTTCGAAAATTCTTTTAACGTATTTTCAATAAACTTTTAATTACTAGTTTCCTATCATTTCTGTGTCATTTTTTTCAAAGGAAAATAGATCTCCAAGTGGGGATGCACTACCAGCATTTTTCCCGGGTGACTAAAAAATACATTGGTTCCTAGTTCTTCCAGAACAAAAATCTTTTAGAAGCCTAGTTACATTGAATGTTCCTGTAAGTTTTGAGTCTTACGTGTCTGCCATCTAAATTGTTTTTCTTGGCTCCTAAAATTACTTTTTTTTTTCGGCCTTTGTGTTTTACCAAAGTAGGATTAGAAATATGACTTAAACAAAAGGGTCCAGGGGCTCCCCCCCCCCCCAACCCCCATCGCTGCGTCTCTGAGGGGAGCAACATCATTTTTAGACCATTTTTGACTATGCACCTGTTCTCTCTTAGTTCTCAGTTAATGCAGCACTCTTTTCGGGGTTTTGAGACCTAGTTCAGTTTTGCCCCTGCTAAGATTTCCTCATGAAAGTCGGGGAGTTAGGAAGAAAAATTTACTTTACCTATCTTTTTTACATTTTTTTTTCACAAAAAAACACACACACACACACACACACACACAAATATTCCTCGTTAATCAGAAGCACGTGTATGCAGTATTTAATATGTATTTTTAGTAGGATTTTTTCACTTGGACGTCGGAGCATTGGCAATCATTTGCTAGAAATATATGAATAAACAAACGCAAACTCATTTATGTACGTTTAGTTAGTGTGTTTGACATTGCATATTGCAAAGAAAAAAATCTGCCTCGCATCGTTAACTATCTGAAGTATTAAAACCTGTACACGTCTGTATGTGTGCATGTTTGTAACCATATCTCCTCCGAACTGACAATGTCAACCAGGTCAATACTAGACCGTTAGGTACAGGACATCTAGGAAAGCGATTCCGCCCTGCTTGACCCCTATCAGTCCTGAGGATGTTCTGACACACAAGAAAGCATTCAAATCATCAATTGTCATCCGCTGCGGGCGGTTTTGAGCCACCGCAAGTGGCGAGCGGCTATCGAAACGAGGAGGGGAAGGAGCCCCGTAGTTCATTTAAACTTTCGAACGAAAGATCGACAATTATTTTTTTATTATTAGTGAACGATCCCTCTTGACCACAACTTCTCCGTGGTTCGCGCAACCAAAAAGGTAAGCACGCGTCACGCATCCGGCTCGACGGTGACTCCGTCGCCTTCCGTTGTACTGTGCAGCTCGACACCCCCACATGTAAGCCCAAGGTCTAGACAGGTTGTCAGCATTACTTACTTCTCACGCTCGGCATTCTCCTCACCTCGTTTTAATATGAACTTGCAATGAGCGTTACCGTCTACCTTTCCATATTTCAGGAAAAGTATACGCTTATATATGAGTTCAAAGTTTCTTCAACCTACAATCAGGGCCGATCCTAGCAGGTGTGCAGAGTGTGCGCCGCACAAGGGCGGCCAAAGCAAGGGGCGGCCGCAGGCCACATCATATAGTTCTTATAATCAAGCAAAATTCCTCACGAATTTCTCACAAGATAACTTATAATAAGTAGAATAAATATGCTGATTTTTAAATGTTCAATTGTCAAAGTATGTGTCGATTTCACGACAGCATAGCATAGTTTAAGAAAAATAGAATGTTAGGAAACATTGTGTTGGTTCATTGTCCATTAATATCTACTCTTAACAACATGCTTCATTTGGTTGCAAAGTTTGTGACAGAACCGGTAATCAGGCATGGATACAGGGGAGGGGAAAGGCCCCCTTCTGAAGCATGAAATGGTGCCGTCTAAAAGGAGAACCGAGGGCGGCCACTAATGTTTACCCTCCAAGCTTTTAAAGACCTAAACAATGAAGACAGATTTTATTTAAATTATTTAAAAAAAAAAGCTATACTGATTAGATACTCTCGCAAGCATTTCAAACAACAAACTGTGTAACAAACTCTGTGTTTAACAATCGAGGATGCGTTGGAGAGAAAGTGGAAAATTGCGACTCCCTTGAGAGTAACATATATGAATGACGAACCAAAATGTTGTACTTTTCCTCCTTTAAGACAATTTTTCTGATTAGAATCTTGAATAAACTGCCCGATTTTAGATCAGGTAGGAGGACAGGGCCCTTGTCCCGGGAAGCAAATTTAAATGTAGCTGCAAAACGAAGATCCAAAAGGATGCCATTTCCTCCTTGACGAAACTAAAGTCTTAAAATTGCTTTTCTAGGACTTTACTTTCAGAAAATTTCGCTGGTTGAACCATCGATCTTAAAAACCCAACTAAATCTCTGATTCACCTCTTCCACCTTAACTTAATCAAACATAGCCTTAATATGTTGGCTCCAAAATCCAAAACGTGTTTTCAGACGACAGCCCTTCCTATCATCAAAAGTCATATAAAATTGCTTTGGCATTTTTCAAAATTTTTGCGTTGGAGGACCCCGAAATCCATTCGCAAACATTACTACCAAAGACAGTCTCAATTAGCGTCTTTAGAGAAGCCCCTAATTCCACCCCCCCCCCTCACTTAACGTATTGAAAGGCAAACTAAAATTGCGTTTTTCAAACATCAGTTTCAAGAACTTTTGGGGAAAGACCCTGGATCCCCCTTTTCTCCAACGCAGTCACTATACCTGAAAATTTCGTTTTTAGACAGTTCCGTGGAGCTACAGCTTCCTGCCTAAACTAGCTTGAAATTGACTTCAGTATCAAAAACACAGTTCGTGAGGGCACACTGAACCCTCGCCCGCTCTTCGTCGCATCGTTATCAAACAATGCTTAAAATACGATTTTGGGACTTATTTTTCTAAAGAATTCAGGAGGAGAACTGCCAGGCTTATGTAACTTTTTATGGTGCTAGGGCATATCCATCAATCGTCGAGGTGAGGTGGACAAAAGTCTATAGTAATATTTTTCAGACATTAATGTTGAAAAATGTCCGAAAGATCCGTAGAAGCTCCTCAGTTTTGTTAACGTCACCAAAGATAATATAAAATTGTGATTTTAGAAATATTCGCTTACTAGCTCCAAAACCCTTCCTTCAGAAAACAGCCTACAATGGATTTCAGTTCCGAAAAGTATTTTGGTTCGGAATATTTTCACGTTTCCCCTATTGTTTTCAAATATAACCAAAAGCGGTTTTTTGAAAAAATAGTGTCGAGAAATTATCGGAGGATAGCCGCCAGATCCCCTACCGTTACCAAAGACGGCCTAAATTTGCGTTTTAAACTTAGATTTCAAAATCTTTCGATGGGAGACAATTGAATCTCCCTCCCTCTTGCAACGTCAACAAAGGTAACCCAAAATTGCGGGTTTAAAATTTCAGTTTCGGAGATTTTTCGGGAAGAACGCCGATCCTTCCTAAGCTACGGTCTTAAAAAATAGCTTCAAATTGATTTTAATTTTGAAAGAATTTTAGGAAAGAACTGCAACATTACTTTCACCTAAAGTCTCGAAAAGGTTCCTAAAATTGCGATATTTGACGTCAATTTCGAAAATTTCTTCATGCACCTTGAATATACTTGACTCTTTTGTCCTTGCAACCGATCACAACTAGAGATTAACTAAAAATATTTTTCAAAAGCCAATTTCGACAATTTTCTTGGAGCAATCCTCCTTCCCTGAACCCCTGACACCTCCCCCCACGCTTCCCCTTCTCTGATGTCACCGAAGAAAGACCATAAAATGCGTTTTTACGACTAGTAAATTTTGGTACCTATTACTTTCTTCAAAGATATAAATTGTACCTAAGAAGTTTCTTATTATAAAAAAATTCATCTTTTTTATAAGATCATTCTTCTTCCCCCCGTCCCCTTTTTAAATTCGAACTTGGGATAGAAATTTAAAGAAAGATTTATATAGACGTTAAAGATTAGTCAAAATATGCAAATTACACTTGAGGGGCCAGGGGCGGCACATTAGGTCTTTGCACACGGGCGGCCGACACCCTAGGATCGGCCCTGCCTACAATTTACTTTACTTTATGAAGAACGTAACGCTTTAAAATGTCAACCCGTCCTTTTTTTTTATTGAAGTAGAAGAAGAAAGTAATTTCTTTTTTGCATTTATTTTGCTTTTTTCGCAAACTCTTTAAACTATATCTCTCTCTTACACGTACACACTTTTTGCTGATTTAGTGCTTATTTTTCACTAATGTTTTGCTTAGAATTTGACCTGGAATGTTTTAAAGTTGCAATGAAAAAACATTTTCGAAGTTCTTTTTATTTTTTAAGCGGACCATCAAAAATTATCCAGGATTAAACGTCCCTGTGTTAAAATAAGGGTGAAGAAAGCCGCTGTTCTTTGTTAATAACGGATAATAGCGTTGTACCAATGTAGGAATTTATCCTTTTCAACCCAAACGTTAATGAATTCCTTCCAAGTCAAACGTCTTCTAATCACAGAGTTTTCGCAACAGGCTACAGAAAAATGCGGTAAAATTTAAAACGAATGTAAATTTCACCTGCTCCTCTTCGCCACACATTACGTTCTCCAATTGGCAGAATTGTCCCGTCGCGCGAAAAACGGCAGGAAAGGATTCTACAGAACGAACTGTTCCATGGGGAAAGAAAACCATGGATAAATTTCTTGACGGAACAATTTACACTGCGGCGGAATTGCGACATGCCCGTTATTTATTCAGCAGATCAATTCCAAGAAAGCAATTACCCAGATGCTTTGTCTTCCATTGTTAACACTTGGATACGAACTTTGTGGTCATATAACTTGTTTATGAAATTCCAACTCCTTTGGTACGCCACACTTCGAAAATAGGTTTCGACCCTAGAAGAGGAGAAGTTGCCTTCTTCCAACGCTTAAAATTTCATCGTTGCTTTACATCACGATTGTTAATATTTCCCCCTGATAGATTAACTCTGAATTCCTAAACTTTTGACGAAACATCTTGCTGTATTTTTTCAAGCGTAATCAGGCCCGACGAGAGACCTTGTCAGCCTAATCGGAAACTAGAGGCCCGCATCTCGGGGGGGGGGGGGGGGGGGGACACTGCCGTAAAAAAAAAGGAAAGAAGGAAAGAAAAAAGGAAAGGGGGGGGGGCACCTACGAATAATCGAAAACGTAAGGAAAAAATTATTCTTTTGGCACTTCATTGTTGTGGCACTTAAATAGAATTAATTGTTTTCTAGTGAGCAATTTTGAATTTTTTTTCCTTTTCTTTCTTTTTTTCTTTTCTGGAAAAGTGTGTGTGGGGGGACACACTGACAAGGGGCGCGCCTTGGCTCTCTGCGGCCCTGAGCGTAATCATAACAAAGTTTTCAAGAAGCGAGAGGTAAACGGTTATTATTCTCCTGTTCTAGCATTGAGTGATTCTTTAAATTTTTGCCTTGTAGTCTAGTAGTCATAGTACTCAGACATTTTTGACAAGAATAATTAGTCAAACATTTTGAATATTTTGTTGGCGTTACACGACATTAGGGGCGATTTGATGCCGGATCGCCATCCCGATGCTGCTTTTCTGGAAAATAAATTTCGTTTTTACTCTCCCCCTTCTCCCCCCCCCTTACACTATAAAAAAATCCCAACAATACGGAAATACTTTTCTGGATGATGAAAAACATCTAAACAAGCTACAAGCACACAAAGCCAGAAACTGACGGGTGCGAAACAGGTATCAAAAATGTTTCACTAAAATGATTTATCCAACATTATATTTTTTTAAAAAGGTTTAAAGCAGGAGTTGTCAAAATTTGTGGCCTGGCCGCAGCTGTATTATTACACGCTTCAGAAAGACGACGCGCCGGCTGTTACAACAACTAGCCGTTCTGACAATCTTTCACCGATCTCTGTGTTGTTGTTGCAACTTATAGCTACTAAAAAAAACTCCACTGTGTAAAATCATCTTTGTGTTTAATACATATGACCAATGCGGTTGTTTCCTTCAAGTCAAAAGTACTTCTTTTAGTCACTGAAGTTGATAGAATGAGCAAAGGAAAAACAAAAAAAATGCCCAGAAAGTACTTTCATTTTCCCAACATTTAATTTTTAATTAACTTTTTTAAAATGTCCGATTTTCCTAACAAGCCGTTTTCTTTATGACGTCACAAGTGATGTACTTCGGCGCGCACTTCACTGGCGAGCTGTATGTTTACGTTTGTTGCTGTCTACAGCATTTAGAGGTTATGATAATTCAGAAGCGAATTAAATATTGAGTTCTGCGCTCTTTCCATGAACGATCAACCATATCGTTGCCACTACATATGAGTAAAGAAGCAGATTAAATATTGCGCTCTTCGCTAATGGCATCAGTGAATGGCATTTCATTACTTGTGATATCATGGCAGAAGGTAAAAAATGAAATTGAAACTGTGCACCGATTAAAATATTTGTTAAAAAGTACTAAACTTTGTCAAATTATTTAAAAAATGGTCAAATCCTATGTTTTTTAACATGCTCTTTCAAAAAAAAAAAAAAAAAAGAAAGAAAAAAAAAATATTTAAAATTTTGGGAAACGACCCCATTCTGCATCCGTCAGTTTCTGCTTTGTGTGAAGGTAGCGCGTCAACATTACGTTTGCGATCATAGGTTCCTACTAGGACTGGGCGATGTCAGAATTTTAATACCGCGATATATCGGTCTCCAAATATCGATATATCGATATAATCTCGGGGGGGGGGAGATGGTGCAAAGGATCGAAAAACAACAAAAAACATTTCCAAATATAATATTATTTCTCTAATTCAAAACTTTCCTGGAGGGGGGGAGGAGGGCGGTGCTCAATGGTATAGCTCAATGCATGACAAAAGTGCTTCGCAACGAAAAGGTTTTAAATATTCAATTCAATATTTTGTTTAAATCTTTCAATTTGAGCAGTCTCAATAATTTGAATGTACATTGAACTACATATTTCGTATTGATGTCATAAATAGTTTGTTTTTAGTCATTTAATAACTTTTGCTTTGGGCCTTTTTACTTTTTAGTTGAATAAGATTAAGTAAAATACTAATAATACATATTTAAAGAATGCAGCTATAAATGCACTGCAATTTGATATGTAACTTGAATATTTTCGGGAGAAAAATTAAAATTAAAAAAGTGTATTTATTTATTTATTTTGGAAAAATCTGAATATTATCAAAATTAATGCAGTAAACTTCGTTTTTTGGTGTTTTTAAATAAATTTTAAGACATCTTTTTATTTCAATGAAATTTTTCATAATTTTTAAAATCCACGAATTATGTATATTCTTCATGTTACATTAGTAAATAAAAAAAATGCTTAAAAATTGTACCTACTTTTTATCTTCATCATCATTAGAGAATCTTGGTAAATTATCCAATAAATGTCATCAATCGACAAGCTCAGCTTTTTCAATCATGGTACTTGTTACTCTTCCGAAAATGCGTAGAACTTTCACAAAGAACCCATGATCGTGCATGGTAGAAATCAATGCCATCTTCGTTAATGCGTACAACTTTCACAAACAACACTATGTCATCGCATTAACGTTAATGCGTATAACTTTCACAAAAAACACTATGTCAGCGCATTAACGGTAATGTCAGGGTTACCGGCGATAACGCTTTAAAATTGGATTGCCTGTTCAAGTTGTGCCTCGTGTTATGAACGGAATAAAAATTTTTCCTCTTATTATCGAAGATAAAGCTACTACAGTAGAACCTGTAAAGTTGACCACCCTTGTAAGTTGACCACCTGTCTATGTTGACCGTTTTTGTCAGGAACGGAATTAGTCCTATCTCATATAATGAAGGAAAACCTCTGTAACTTGACCACCTCTCTATCTTGACCACCTGTCTATCTTGACCACTAATGTTCGCCAAATTTGGTTTGGAGTATTGTAAAAAAACCCTTTGTAAGTTGACCACTTGGTTTATTTTTTTTTTAATTTTCTTCAGCAAATTATTTTATTTTATTATTTATTTATTATTATTATTATTTTCATAGCTTTCCAAGAATGTTGTTAAGGCTTTGATAATAGAACAGCATTTTACTAACTAAACCAGCAGAATAAAGCTTAATGCAGCTCTTTATTCTCCAAACTTGTTTTTCATTTGTTGTTCTATTTGAGATAGTAAAGTAAAGTCTTTTAGTAAAGTGAATAAGTCTTAGTGCTATTTTTTTTTTTTTTCTATTTTTTCTTCAATTTCTAGAGCCGTTAGTCCCTTTAAGGACGCGGGCCTCTTGCACTGCGGGTGGCAGATCTGGGCTTCTTGCTAATGAGTAAAGTTAAATTTTTCTGGTGCAAGGGATTAAGAGATAGGACATTTCGATTTTGCCTTTATAAACTGGGAGAGTCGAGCTTGTTGCTTTTTGTGCTATAAGTTTTACATAAAAAGGCTTCAAAAAGAAAGTTAGCTGAACTTGAGATTAATAAAAAGTTTGAAATATTAAAATTAACTGAAAATGGAAAAAGCCAGAGAATATTAGCTGGCATATATGGAATTTCTAAAACTAAAGTGTCTAATATAGTTAAAAACAAGGAAAAATTAACAAAATTATTTGAATAGTATTTTTAATTATTGTTCCACTTTCAATAATCTTAAACAATGAAAGTGAGTTGAACAGAAAGTTTAAGGGTGAATTCCTCAAAAAATGAATACGTGGTGCAAGAAATGACAAAAAAAAATATTACCGCCCTTTATAAGTTGACCACCTGTCTAAGTTGACCACCAAAGTACTGCACCGCGAGTGGTCAACTTACACAGGTTTCACTGTATTTTTATTCAGCTATGAGTTGCGCTCCGTTTAGTGAGATACGACAGCTCGTATGGAAATGATTGAGCTGGCGGTGTATTTTATTTAATCTCATTAGATGGGGTTTTTTTCGTTTTTCATTTCTTATTTAATACAAACATTTCTGTTCAGTACATTTCGCAAACCTTTTATTCAGCGTAATGTCAATGGTTTACGTTTAATTAGAATTATGAACCGTGTTGATACCTCCATTAGTTAATTTTTAATTGTTGCATTAAGATGCTTTTTTAACCGACACGCATTTACTTTTCAGGGCCCACGAGAGGCCATATCAGCCTTGTCAGAAACTCGGGGCGCGGTCCTTAGAAGGGCCCCGCTCTTGAAAACTTTTTAGGGGGATGGGATCTGGAGACCAATCTGACAATGGGTTCACCTTGACCTTCGGCGGCCCTGTTAATTTTCCCTGGTATTATAACTAAAAATAAATTAACTGATTGAAGAATGCAGTTAATTTCTTGAAATTTCAAGCACTCATCCATCATACAGAACTATAAAAAGTTATGTAGTTTTGAGTCAGTATTTCAATTTCTCCGTAATTATGTCCTGTATTTCCGTTTCAACCGATATATCGGACCGATAGAAATCTAAATATCGTTACCGTGGTAATAGTTATATATTGATACATGACGATATATCGGTATATCGCCCAGCCTACCGATTAGAACCCACATATTCTTGTTTGTTTAGATGCTTTCTATCACCAGTCAAATTGGCGTGTTGTCCAGATTCATTCTGTGTATATATGGTTTTAATACTTCATCGGGTAGTCAGACCCTCTGTTGCTCCCCCCCCCCCCCCCCCATTGCTAACCCGCTGACTCGAAGTTTTATGGAATATCTACTATTAGCATTTTAAGGAACACTTCCACGATAATTAGCGAAACTGCTCTCTTCATAACATTTCACCGTCATATTGACAGGTACCCATATCATCTGCACAGAAAACATAAACGCACAAGTACAGGGAAGTGGAGCCTGGGACCTCACCAGTAGATTCGTCTTTCAGTTGGGTCAATTATCCCGTTATTTACAACTAAAGGGGCATGGGTTTTGTTTTGTTTTTGATAAAAATTGCATTGAATTTATACCCTTTGCTGCTCCCCCCTCACCCCGAAAAGTTCAAAATGACGGGCCTGCGTGCTTACCAGTCATATGCGATTGCGATTTTCATAGTATATTCAATGTAACATTGATATGTTCAGCCTGTGTAATTGTGGATATGGAGCATTAGTTTTATTATTGGAGTTATAATTTTATAAATATTATGAGCAATATTTACAGTAAATTTTAGTGGATGTATTTAAAAATATCATTTTAGATGTGAACAGTAACCCTTTATTTTGTTCGTGTGTGCAGCCTTTTTGTCCAACTGCCTAATTCAGGGGTTCTTAAAATGGGTTCCGCGGGAAGAGAAGAGGGGTGCCGCGAAATGCCCACTGTATCAACACATGCGATGTAATAGGGATAGGCTAGGGTGCCGTGAGCGAAGTCTAAACCTTCAAAGGGTGCCATGAATCGGAAAAGTTTGGGAACCGAACCCCTGGCCTAATTTGATGTGTGCAGTTTGATGGTAAGAAGTTCCCACTGGTTATGACTCTCATAATCTTTGCTTTCCAATTAAGTAAGAAAAAATCAAAACGTAGATCAGAATATTTGCATTTTTATTACAAAAATATTTTGGAAAGAAAAATCCCCCCCCCCCCCCCCAAAAAAATGCTGCGTTTCTTATCTCTAGCACTATAATTCAATGATCTGTTTCGTGTAAGTTGTACACCATCCCCAACTATCCGAATTTTCACTAACCTGAAAAGGCGCTCTTATTCCGATAAAGAGGACACTACTGTGTTTCTTGTGTTTCAAGAATCTGTAATTGAAACAATTATTTACGTATCGAGACATTCAGCATTTAATATTGCCCCACTTGGGTCGGTAGACTTGCGCAATTCTCGAGTTGAACAAAGAGCCCTTCTTTACTTGACGTCACTCGTGCTTCCAAAGTGGGTTGGGTTCATGAATCTTTTATGTGAAAACAAAAACTCGAGCTTTGGTCAAAATGCTAGAAGTAAACAAGTTTCTTTTTAAAATTATTTATTTTTTCCTTTTTAGTTTTAATCTAGTTCTAGTTGCTATCCAGGTATACGAATTGAATAACATGAAGACGCTTGAAGAATTTGATCGTCTCAAGTTGCATCCGCCGCCGTTTTGATTTCTCCCGCCCCTCTTTTTTTAGCGGGGAGTTTTTGTGCTATGGAGGAATATCTGGGGACTTGCATTGCGTTGTGTATTTCACCTTAATAATTAAATTTAAGTCCGCGAAGTCCTGCCGATACAGAACGAAATAATTGAAGTTTATGTGATAAAGATAGTCTTACTGTGTGTGTGACTGCCACTCTTATTTCTATTTCTAGGGAAAATAGAAAGGTCCGACAATATCAAAAATAGTTTTCTTGTTTGGAAAAATAATTTCAAATCCTAATTTCTCAATTTTCAACGAGTAATTTTGCTTTAAAAATCCTTTCTGTGGTCAGAGGTGCCCATAGAGGAGGAGGGGGGGGGGTCATGGTGAAGACTGTGGTATTGATTTTTTTTTATTTTTTTTTATGGAGGTTGATTTTATATAAGATTATCTCATTTGGGGTGAGGTTGGGTTACTCTTGACAGGAGGTGTTCTATCACCTTTGGGAGGAGGGGTCAACCCTGTGGTTGTAACGTGTATTAAGGAAGTAGTTTAAGATCTTGAAAGTAGTTGAATATTCGGAAGCAATCAAAAAAAATAATGTACTGTTTAAAGATTATTTCAGTTTTGATGTGATTTTTAAATCCGCAATTTTGGGTATAACAATTTCGTCTTAAAGGTTACCTACAGAAGAACGAATAGTGAAAGTGCACTCTAACCTTCTTTTTTTACTTTGATATTTTTTTTTTATTTTTTTTATTTATATTTTTTCGTCTGGAAAAATGTTTTAAACTTCTTGAAAGTATTCTTTCGAAACGGTACACCAGTGTTGTTGATGTACTTTCTCCTCTCAGTCATAATTTTGTCGCACAACTACACAAGAAGTTGAATGCGGTCAAATTTCCGTTGCAAAATATTGAATTTTCTATTTGCTATTATTTTTTTATTTTGCTGTATAGAAGCGTCATGCTGGAGGATTCGTACCGCTAACAATTTTAGCGATTGCATTCCTAGGGTATAGATAAATTCCAAGTGAAGTTTAACACAGTCATAAAATTTGTTATGAATTTATATGAAAGTCTGTCAACTTCACTGAACGTAAATGTTTGAAACATTTTTATAACACGCAAAATTGAGCGGAATGCAATGACGTTTCTTTAGGAGATAGGATAGAAATATTTTCTCATTTTAAACGAGCATATATCCCACACGAAAATTTAATTGAGTATTGATTGGATGTGTACTAAGTTGTCTCCAGCAATTATACTGCCGTTTAGAAGATAATTTTACTTGGGAATGAATAATGAAGCAATAATAGTGCAAGCTGTGCTTAAGTGTGTGCATTATTGAAAGAAAGTTCAGAATTATCAAAAAATTCATATAACGGTAAAACAGTTTTAAGATTTTAATTTATTAAAATTTATGTACTCTTTAAATATTAGCCTTGTGTTTTGTTTCATTTAAAATAAAATACACAAGTTGGCTCATTTTTTTCTTTTTTCCCCCTCTTAACAATGCACACATTGAATAAAATCCCGTTCATACCCTTTTTTGTAAAATAAAGTAGTTGCTCACTTGTTTTTGCGTGTATATTATTATGTAATGCATATTATGTAATGTGTATGTATGCCTTTTTATGTAATGCGTATGCGTATTAGGGTTTCCAATCCCGTGCCGAATTCAGTGCCGCGGGATTTCGGGATTGCTTTTTTTTCCAAAAGATTAAATTTTAATGTCAAGTATAAAAAGTTGTGCTCTATAGGACTGCTTTTGTTACTCAAATTAATAGTTTTCTCGAATTCCGTACACCAATTGTAGAGTATTACAAAGTCACAACCCAATTAGCATTGTCACATTACTTTTACACTTACATTACTTTTACACTTTTAAGGAACTTTTTTGATGTTGCATTATGGATCTTTCTTTAATCTTTTACTACATTAGTGTAAGAAATGGAATGGAATTATTCAGTTTAATTAATTCAATTTGAATGTGCCAAAAAGGAAAACTACTTTTTACTCATTGAATAACATCCTTTTTGAGCTAACTAAATCCTAAATATCTCTCTTTAAAAAAGTTAACTTTATACAAGTTGATAGTTACACCAGATTTTGGTATTCTGCTAATATATTGGTTATCGTCATAAGAAACTCCGTAGTACTTTTCACAGACATATTATTTTTCAAGGTTTACTGATAGTCCAGTCAATAGATACATTTTACCTTGCAAAAAATGGGGTCAAAGATTTTCTTTTTTTAATTTGTACATATTGGTGACGACATGAAAAAACCAAGTTATCCAACACGAAAGACCCCGGGAGAAATTTTGGGGGCCGAAAAACCACAAAAATTTATGACTTTTTTTGTTTTTTCCAAAATATCTCAGAAATGGTTCAACTTAGAAAAAAGTTTTAAATGTAAAGTTTAAAGAACATAAAATTTCCTACAACTTTTGTATTTACAACTTTTTTGTAGCACAAATAACAAGCTTGCTATAGTTCTTTGAAAATAGGCAATTTTCCTCCACTCCGAAGAAAAAGCTTTTACACCGAAAGCAAGGCGTCATAATTATTAGAACTTGAATAGAAACTTTATTTTCCGAGAGTTTATCGACAGTTACGAGTAGTTTGAGTTTCTTGCTCACCCCCCCCCCCCCCACCGCTGGACACAGAGTAGCAATTCTGGCTGACAGATTAGTTCCCACTAGACTCCAAAAACAAACGATGTATTATGAAACTGAGAATACATATATACGCATTCATTTAAAGCACATACGACGATGCAATAATAAAAAAACCTTCCCCACTGCTCACGAACTAACTTTTCTGATTTGACAGAGGTTGTCTTCATCAGACTCCAATAATAGATGATATATTGCAGTTTGTAACTGGATTACACAATATATACATTCATTTGAGGCATATAATTCGTACATTCTTGTAATTCTTCTTATTGCAAACAAAGATGCGATTTTTAAATATTAATGTAAAGGAATCAATATTAGGCAGCTAATAAGCAAACAATTAACACAGTCATGCATCCTATGCTCTGATACAATAATAATAATAACCCTCCCCCACCGCTCACGAACTAATATTTCTGGTCTGACAGAGGTAGTCTTCATCAGACTCCAATAACATATGATTTATATTGCAGTTTGTAATTGAATTACATAATCTTCTCATTCATTTAAAGCACATAATTCGTACCATCTATTCTATCACAAGCGAAAATGCGATATTTGAATATAAATGTGAATGAATAAATATTGGGGTGATAGTAAGCAAACAATAGACATAATAATGCATAAATAAAGGTACAATAGTAATACACATAATGAACACTTTGAAAAAATTCTGCAGAAACTGACTTTTTGAGGCATGAAAAACCCAAAAGAATTACCTTTCGAAATGAAAATCCAACTGTAGAAGCTTAATACATACATCTAAATTACAGGGAGATTCATTTGACCTTAGAGCAAATAGAGAAAGGACAACAAAATACGCTGTTTATCTTCTTCGAAGCCGTTTTGAAGGCCCAGGTTCTCCCGGTTCAGAATCTGTAGGGGGTAAAAAGAAGCTGTGGTCCTTTAATTGTTCATTTCCTTGTTGCGGTAATTTCAAAAGCTCACAATTTGTGCCACTGCAGTGTTTGCACGTACTGAAGCATTTTAAACCTGCCTTCGACAAGAATAGGCTTCAGTACAGTTTTTCTTGCAGGTATAAGGTACAATCTTCAAAAAATTCTGAGTAACTGAATCTCTTTTCGTGTCAACATGCATTAGACCTTGCGTTCTGCGTTCCCAGCCCCATTTCTCTGGATCAATTATGTTGCCCAACCAACTTTGAATTTGGTGGTAGCACCGATATGAATGATAACGTCAGCATCCCCCCCCCCCCCCCGCGCACAATGGAGGTAGCCCTGCAAGATTTATTTTAGCTCTGTATACTAGTTTTATAAAAAGATAAAATTGCTAAGTATCCAAAGATAGGTTCAAATACTTTACGTCACCTGTGTATAATATTTGCAAAATGTTTTCTCCAGCTGCAGCTACGGCATCATGATGACAGATTAGGTTCATAAATACTTCAATAGCTTCGTTAATTTCAGGAGACTATTTTTCAGGAGACAACTGAATTGTGCCTTGGCCAAAGATTGCCGAAGTCGTATCACACCCACTTAACGCATGGATGAAAAGAATATTGCTGGGGTCAAACTTAAAAGATTTAGTGGGGGAAAAAACAAATCACAAGCATTCCCTCTTCCAGGTTTTAAAAAGAACAAGTAGCTGAAAGGCTGTCCTAAAGCTGTCATTAGCACCAACAGATCTATATCATCTCGCCCACTATAACAACCTTTTCAATTTCCTTCGCCTTTGAAAGAGCAGTAAGTAAGTCGGCATCTACTTGAGTCTGCCTGACTTCAATGCCACTCTTCGAAATATGTCTCAAGAAATTGAATAAGACAGTTCTTGTTGTTATAAATTGCCAGAAATCTTTCTTAAGGAATTTAGTTAACATGTTAGGTTGAACCATTACTTCAAGGGAAGAGATTGATTGCTCATTGATATAGCATTTGTGACACGCGGTGTGAATTGTCACTTCTTTTAAGAACTTCAAAAAACGCTGATGTTCTTCGTTTTGCCGTTTTGCGCTTCATCTTTGAAGATTTTCTATTCCCTTCTCCTTCACAATCTTTATTTCGCATTCATTCAAATTGATTTCGCAAATAATAATAATAATAATAATAAAAAACATCTTTCTCAGGCGTAATCATTTCTAGGGGAAAAAAATTTTAATACAGAACACACAGATTGATAAATCATACTCTCGCTCAAACCCTGAAGTGACCAACATGAGTAGCTATTGAGTCGATTCATCTCATTTGGAGAGAAAAAAAGGGGGGGGGGATGGAATGGGGGTGTTTTGTTTAAGTTAAAGGGAACGGAGCCATTTACACTCAGCTGAGGGTAAGACAAATCATTTCCAAAGTCAGACTGCCGGCGTTTCTCCTTTTTTTCTCCGTTATCCGATGCGCTTTCACTCACTTGGCTGAGGGGTTCAGAAACAGTGTGACTTTCAAGAAGTTGTAACTCGCTTGCTTTTCATGCTATAAAAATGTTGTAATGACAAAAGTTGGAGGAAATTTAATCTTCTTTAACATTTGCATTGGAAGTTTTTTTGTAATTTTAACCATTTTTGAGATATTTTGAAAATACTGCAAAAGTCACAAATTTTTGTGGTTTTTCGGCCCCCAAAACTTCTCCCGAGGTCTTTCGTGTTGGATAACTTGGTTTTTTTCATATTGGCACTAGTACACACAAATTTAAAAAATAAAATCTTAGACCCCATTTTTTGTAAGGCAAGCCCGTTTTTTTATACCTATTGACTGGACTATGATTCATTGAACGAATAGTGTTGTACATCCTGAATTAAAATGTAATATTTAAAAAAAAAATGTTCAAACGTGTTTGCAGAATGCATTTTAATTCCAGATATCACCGCAAATGTTTAAATTTCTAAATGATCTTCCATGCATTTTCTAAAATTTCTAAATGATCTTCCATGCATGTAATATGCTGCAGCAGCGTTTATTGTCATTGTATTATGTAACACCTTCAAATGCTTTCCAACGAGCTGCCATTACTTCATTTTAATAATAAGTGGAGATATTTTCTAAAACATTGATACGTTCTCCTTTGTTAAGATTGTCTTCCTATTTTCTTAATTCTTGAGCTTGGATTCTTGTGTTACATGCATGCTTAGCAGAGAATTCATTTTGCTTTACGCACCCTTCTTTTTAAAAAATAATAATTCTTCTTTAAATTGGAAGTATTTCTTTTTAAAATAAGACCTTTAAAAAAGCCTTTTTTAAAGTAGACAGAAGGTCTACATTGTAGCAATACTGGTAATTTTCATCCTAAATAATTTTAATCAATGTAAAATGCTACTTACTCAAAATTGTTCGTGAAAATTTTAAATTAAATAAGTTTTAAGTATTGGCAGTCAATTTAAAATGTTACATTAGTCACATCTAAACTGTTACGTTAGTCACAGATCAAATGTTACGTTAGTCACAGATCAAATGTTACGTTAGTCACAGATCAAATGTTACGTTAGTCACACTAATTACGAGGGGGGACCCAAAAATAACCGGATTTTTGTTCTAAAATATTTATTTATTAGTTTATTCACAAAATTTCTTTTGTCTCTTTCAAAGTGTTCACCCTTAGCTGAAATACACTTGTCAATTCTTTTTTTCCATAGTTAGAAGCTCCCTCGGAACTCTATAGCTTTGACCATGATCAGTTACCGTTGCGAAGCAGTTTTTACAGCCTCTACAGCATCCAAACGCTTCGATTTCAGAATTTTTTCCTCGGGAACAGAAAAAGTTCACAGGGGGCTAGGTCTGGCGAATAAGGGAGTCAAGGAACGACTGACCACCCCCTGACAGGCCAAGTAGCAGTTAATAGTAAAGGCTGTGTGTACGGGAGCGTTGTCATGGTGAAGGAACCATTCTTCTGATCGCCCGCGCGAGCTCCAACTCATTCTTGTTTCTTCTAAAGTTTCGTCAATCATAAAACGACGACTCTCGTTGATTTTTTGGCGGTTTTTTACAACGTTTTCATCATTTCGAGACGTCGAAGGGCGCTCAGAGCGAGCATGATCTTCAACATTCATGCTACCACGTTTAAAGCGCCCAAACCCCTCGAAATCTTGTGTGCAGCTCATAGCATCGTTCTTGAAATCTTGTTGAAGCATTTGGTAAGCTATTCTTTTGCCGACTTTTCAAGCAGGAAGTAAAATTTCAAGCTTACAGTTCGTTGTTTTAAATCTGCCATGATAAGTTCGCAGGCGGAAAGTAACAACATCTGAGAAAACCAACACTGCGATCAGACGTTATAAACTAAACTGACGCCACTTGCACAGCTGGTTTGTGAAGGTCTCTACTTGAGCCATCTAGCTAGAGAACACTCTACTACATCTAGGATTGGCATCGCACCATTAGTCCGGTTTCTTTTGGGTCCCCCCCTCGTATTTTATACCTACTGTATCTAAAATAAATATTTTGCACTTTTTAAGTTAATATGAGACAAATGTAAGAAAATAAAAAGTGTTGATTGGTACAATTATCGGGTTTAGTTTTTAAACAGAAAATAGTACATTTTAGTGACTAACGGGGGATAACGCAAATATTTTCAGTGAAACAACCAAACTAATTAAAATTCTTATCTTATAATATATGTAAAAAGAACAGTCAATTTAATTGGGCCAACATCTAATATTTTAGAATAAACATAATTCTTTTAACATTTTGCAAAAATTTTTACATTACGCAAGAAAACTTAGACGCATGTTTTCTGCGTATGCTAAGCCTTTTCCACAACGTCGCACGTTTAGAGCCCGAAGAAAAACACCGAATGAAATTTTTGCAAACTGTTACTGGATTTATATTCTAGAAAGTTTGCTGAATGAAGTGATGGGTCGCAAGTAGGCTTTGTGGAAAAAAAAAATTTCTGAGGCTGAGGTTGACATTTCTATGGAATGACCGTCTATTTTTATTGTGTTCTTAAATGGTAGATCCACCGTTTATCATATGAGACACAAAAGTTTTTCTCGCTCTTGCACATACACGAGGAAGTGTGATTCTAAGTGAGGAGAGGATGCTTCAGAAAATATTTATTTTAGAGCGGCAAAAGGTGGAAAACATAGAAAATCTTGGCGGAACTGAAAATCTTGCTTGATTTCGCTCTCTATTTCACGAGATTAATCCCGTTAAATAGCATGCGGGATTCGGGATTGGAAACCTTAATGCGTATCCATATGTAATGTTTACGATTTAAAATGCTTTTATTTCGAACGATTGGAAGAAAAATATAACTTTTTTATACTTTAATACACATTATAATTTTGAGATGAAATTACATCGTTGTCTTTCGCATGTTGCTTCAGAAGCACTTTCATTTTTACTCCTCCCTCCCCCCTCCCCCTTCTAGTCTGCCCTTTGAGAGAATAGCATTTTTGAAATAGCAAAAGTTACATAAGATTAAATGTTTGATCTTAAAATATTTCCTTACATTATAATCAAACCGACTTCTTTTAATACAATTTTAAGTTCGAAATAGATGTTTTTTGGAGCATTGAACCATTGCACTACTAAATGACAACTAGTGTAGAATGCTTGTATAGATTTTCCTTTTGAATTTGTAGTGACGTCGTTGAAGTACCTTACTGCAAAATGTTATACTTCTAGCCTTGTTTTAAATATGGTAAATAGATAGCTTTAAAGAAAAATATTTGCGTTTTTAGACGTGAAAGACTGGCAATTAAAATTCTATTAAAGAGAAGAATAAACGATCTAAATTTATAAACTTAAAAATTCCTTCCGCTTTGCGTGCTCACATTTTACTAATGACCCTATTCTTAACCAGAAGTTGGATCTGCCCTTGGATAGTGTTGCATTTTAAGTGTATGTATGTAACTAACTGTCTGTGTAATTTGCTTCGCTTGGATTGATTAATTTTACAAGAAGGACTAAATTTGAACCAATTTGGAGAAAATCACTCCCCCCCCCCAAATATTAGTGACTTTTCATCACACTTGCGAAATCTAGAACTAAATATAAATAGAATTTATTGATTTTTTTTCTTCTATTTACTTTATTTAGTTCCTTAGAAAATTTGCATAAAATGCTACTCATTCCATTTCTCTCACTTTAAAGTGATAATTTCGCTCCTTGGGGCAGGAGCGATTCCTCAAGAGGAGGCTAAATCGGTGGCGGAGCATTTTTCACTCTTTTTTTCTTTGCTCTTTGCGAAGATTTCTCCCCATATTGTTCCGGGGAAGGGGCAGAAAATGATGTGTCTAGTGCTTTCGCACTTTCTCGCATCTTGGGGAACAATAGCGTTGCTTTGCGCCGAGTCGCCTAATCAATAGCATCCAATTGGATCAATAAGGTCACCTCTCCTTTTCTCTCTTCCTGTTCCGTTTGCCCTTCATCATCTCAGGCCTTCGGGAGATAGATCAGAGCAAGTGATATTTGGGAATCTTTGTTGGTAATCTGACTACTTTTTACACCAGGAAAACAGCTATGTGCTGGGAATCCCCTCCGAAAACTGCTTGGTTGAAGTTTTGTTCGAAAAGTCTACTCCAGGGGTTTCTCCAGGATTTTTCACAGGGTCCCTTTTTGATGAAAAATCAGATAATTTTGTGAAAATTCAAATGAATAATTTTGTGAAAAATAAAAGCTGATCCCCCTAATTTTTACTCAAAGAAAAAAAAAAAAAAAAAAATCTGCTTCTACACGGACATGTCATAGGGACATGTGCATTACTTTGATTTCAGATTTGTTTTTCCAATAAATAATTTGTGAAATGTCTGTTTTGGTTTATCGGAATTTTGTGGAGGGTGCGTTTTGGTTAATCGGAATTTTGTGGAGGGTCCGTTTTAGTTGATTTGATTTTCGTGAAGGGTCCGTTAATGGACCCAAATTTCTCCTGGTCAGACCCCTGTACACCCTGACAGTATAAACACAAAATAGATTTCATTATTTCATAGAATAATACTGCCCTGGCAGATAAACAGCAAATATCTACAAATTTGACGTCTTCCAAATTTTTTTTTTTTTTTACATTTTTATCATTTATTTTACTTTAGCTTTGTTCCACAAACTTGCACATTTGGTTTCTGCTGAAAAATAAAGCATGAAAAGACTATCGAATGCAAATGTTTTACTAGTGGTTCTGTGGAATCAAAAACGCGTTTCTTCAAATATGTATCAAAAACTCATTTTTGTAGACATTCTAAGTTTTCATCCTCAGGGCCAGAGCACAGCCAATTTTGCTTGCCTGCTTTGAATGATTCATTAACATGTCTCTGTCATGGTCAATGTGATAAATAATTATTATTAGTGATGATAAATTGCCTAATAATAACCAAATATATCGCTTCGACAATAGCTATTATACCTAATTTATAGTAGTACATTCATTCCAAAAGTGACACACAAAATGTGAAGTTTTCCAGAAAACTAAAATCAGTTCCACATATGTTATAGAAAATCTCCTGCTCTATAGAAATTTAATGCCCAAAGCATTGAATTTTTAAAGGGCAGTGAATTTTGCACGGCTCCTTTGGTGCTCGTGCAATTATCTAAGCCTGCTCATGGCAAAATAGTAATCTCTAATCTGGAATTGTGATTGAATAGGATATAGGAGTGTAGTCGAGGTTCCACTAATGGGGAAAGTGTGAATAATGAATGGTAAAGACAAAGCACAGAAATAGTTTTTTAATATTTTTTTCATAGGGTTATTATTATTGTAATTTTTTATCTTGCTGTCAGAGCCGGCCTTAGAGGTTGCGAGGCCCGATTGGAAGCAACTTTGGCGGGGCCCTCTTCTGATTTGTTTCAATTCCCCCCCCCCCTCGTCTACTCTCAGAGGAATGTCACCCAAATTTTTGCATACTTGCAGAGTAAAAAATTTTGCTTAAGAAGAAATCTCAGTATTCTGCCAAAGAAAAAAAAAAAAAAAACCCCTGCTGTAATTTCATTATTTATTTTTGTAAATGAAAAAGGTGCAAAAATAAAATTAATAAATTTTTGCTTTAAAAAAATTATTTCAATCACTATATTACATGGATCAAGTCTGCTTTTCAGAAACAATATGCAAATTTCATTACTTACAAGTTTATTTGTGTGAATACTTATTTACTAAAATGTAACTTACTTCATTTTGCTCTATTATGGATTTACGCATCGTAGATAGACAGTGGGTTACCACTCGCAAAAACTTCTGATCTTGGGAATTTTGGGAACTACTTTATGGCTATAAGGGGAATATGTTGAAATTTCCGTTTTAAATTTTTCAAGCAAACAAGTTCTTATAGTCAACTTAGATGCCCCATTACGGAATATGGAAGTGACTACGAAGGGTGAGGAGACTTTAGTGTGCTGGTTCAAGGATGCAACTGAGTATGGAAAAGGCCTCGAAAAGGCGCGATGGCACGCTGTTACAAATGTTTCATTACAACCGGAGATTAGATAAAAGAAAACATTGCTGAGGTATGGAACATGTGGTAAAATAAATTTTACATCATTATCTTGAAAAATGGTTTATGCAGAAACAGTTAAATTCTTCTTTTTAAGTATCCTTTGTAGTTACTTTTACTACACTAAAATGTTATTTTTCTAGCTTTTTGCTCTGAAAAGTCTTTCAGAATTTCATCAAAGTTTAAATGTCTGCCTATTTCCGGTTCGATGGACATAATTGCCAAACCGTTTAAACGCTCCTGCTGGATTGATGACCTCAAATAATTTTTTATCAATTTCAACTTGGAAAAGCTTCTCTCTCCAGATGCGACAGTTACTGGAATTGTCAACAGAATCCTAAGAGCAATAAATAAATTTGGAAAAGCAGTGAATCTGTTGTTCAAAGCAAGGAACTTCATCATTTTCATAGGGTTTTGCATTCCCGTCGGTAGTATTGGTTTCAGTGCCTCCATTTCCTCACAAAGCATAAGTCCATCTATATCAGACACTTTTACACTTTTCATTTCGTCGTTTTCTTTTATTAACGTGATTTCTGTTAACGCCCCTTCGAGGTCTATCGCACATTTTTTTAAGGCTTCTTTGGATAAATCCTGAAATTTGTACAAAAATCCAAATAAATTTTCATGTTTTTTGAGCTGTTCAAATCGAGACTCAAGTTCTTTTAGTGCTTTGTCCATTAGGAGGTTAAAACAATTCACTTTAAAAGATGTTTTTGGATCTTGTAAAGGTTTATCTGTAGACTCATAATCGAAAAATTTCCTTTTTTTACGTAAACGACCCTGTTTGAATGTAGACTCAGCATCTATTTGACTTGCAATTTCATTGGCATCAACTAAGACTTCCTCAAATCCCTTTTCCCTATACTCCTTTAGCCAATCGCAAAGCTTTTGAAATGAGCGAAGCCCTTCAGCAGTGTCGATTGATTCATTTTGCAGCTCTTTGCTGACATAATTGACTTGAAATAGTATTGAATGCCAGAAAACTAGAGAGACCATGAACTTGTAATCTCTCATCTGATTAAAAAGAGATTCAGCATCACTTTTTGAGAGTGCATCAGAAGTAGTTTCTGATAATTCTTCGAGGGCATCACAAACTTCGCTTGTTTGGTACCTTACAGCTTTTACGCTTTCCATGCGACATTCCCATCGTGTTTCACAGAGGGGTTTTACGGAGAGACTTGTAACATGCTTTCTAAGAATATTCCATCTTTTAGTAGATGATGCAAAAAGAGTGTAAATACGCTGAAGAGTTCCAAAGAAAGTCAGAGTATCTGCACTCGTTTTCGCCATATCTGCAAGAAGTAGGTTGTAATTGTGGCATGCACATGGTGTATAAAACGCCCGTGGATTTTCTTTTAGAAGTCTTGCCTGTACACCTAACGTGGGTCCTTTCATATTTGAACCATTGTCATAGCCTTGACCGCGGATATTTTTAAAATCCAGACCCAATACTTCAAGTTCATGCAAAAGGGTTTTATACAAATTCTCGCCTGTACTATTTTCAACCACTAAAAATTCTATAAAATGTTCATATACTCCGGCGGGAACATTTGATTGCAAGCCATCAGCTACATATCTAATTACTAGGGATATTTGTTCTTGATGACTAATGTCGGGAGTACAGTCAAGTATTACTGCGAAATATTTTGCAGCTTGAATTCTCATTAGGATTTCTCTTTTAATAGCTTGACCCATTATGCAGATCAGCTCATTTTGGATTCGCTTCCCCAAGTAGTGATCATGTATTTCCTTATTCCGAGCTTTTTCTAGATGATCTTGCATTACGGGATCAAATTTTCCGAGCAGTTCCATTAAGCCCAGAAAATTCCCATTATGCTGTTCTCCTATCTTTTCTTCGGATCCTCAAAATGCTAAGTTTCTTTCTGCTAGGAATTGTACAGACGTTCGAAAACTTTACGCCATCGCTGCGCTTCTTGTCTGATTTGTCTCTCTGTTTCTTCATTTATTGATTTTTCAGCTGATAACCTCTGCTGCAGCTCACAGCAATTAAGCATGGCTTGAAAATGTTTTTTAGAGTTTTCATGCTCTTTTAATCTTTGGTGAATGTTTGGCCAGTTATTAAAGCCACTTGTAGCAAGTGCACTTGGTGTATTATCGAAAAGTTTACAATAATAGCAAAATATTCTATCCATCGATAAAGAGTATATAAGCCATGGACACTCTATAACTTCTGCATTTGGCAATTTCCTTTTGCAGTGAAATTTGGAAAAATGGTATCCGCTTGCATTCTTGGGAAAAAGCTCTGTGGCAATTGTTGGCGGTCCCTTCCGAACCAAACAATCCCTGATGAAGCGACTAATTACTTCTGGCCATGTTGCTGGATCATCTGTTAATTCCGTTATACAGGTTAACTTTGAATTTGAATTATTTCCATTTATTTCAGCAGAACTGGCAGACTCGTTGATTGTTATGTTTACTTGTTCGTCTAGTTCAGCATGACCAGCATTAAATAGGTTACTGTTTTCATTACCTTCCGCTGCTTCTTCAAGTTGCATATTTTCTGTAGTGACTTCTTCATTCCATTGCATTTCAACTTGGTTTTGCGCATTTTCTGAAGTAGTTTTACTAAAAAACTTATCTAATGCACCTTTATCCCTTTCTTCTTCCGCTCTCTTTGCCTTGGCTAAAGCTCTTTTTTTACTGCCACTGAAATACTTTCTTCCAATATCTCTTTCTCTTTTATTCATGGGTACAGCAGCCACAGAATCCTTAAAAATCAACAAATATGGAACCTTTTTAGAACATATTTAAACAAACGTATTGTATACTTCAGCACAGGCTACTGCTGCCGTGAAAGAAAGTAAATGTTCAAAATAAAATAGATATATGTGCCGAGATGCAACAAAACTAAATAACTCACCGTGAAAACCAAATATGCTAATGAGTTTAAGAGTGATAATTAGAGGACGCAAAGCTCCACATATTAACCAGGGTTGGCAAAAACCCGGGTTTTTCTACAAAAACCCAACCCACCCGGGTTTTTGTGGGTTTTTCTGGGTTTTTGTGGTTTTAAGTTTTATTTCTCTATACAGGTACTGTTATATGGTATTTGTATTCATTACTGAAAAAATATATTCATCTAGTTAAATTTCTGAATCACATTTGATTAGTATCAATGTATTACTTATTAATATTATCAATAATTTTAATTATTACATACATTAACAATAATATTAATGATTTCAATTATTAAAATTAATTCTAAAGTTAAACTAATTTTTTATTACTGCAAACATTTTATAATATGTTTTAGTAGCCATAATAAATAGTTTTTGTAGTTACAATAATAATTAAAACCATTTTTAAAGCAGTAATGCAAAATAAATTAGATCCAGAACCAGAACTTGCCTAATTAAAAAAATGTTTAGTTCTTGATCAAAGCACTAGATGGCATGACTGTTTCTAGTGGAAAGGTCAAGAACAAGACACTGGTCATCCAATCAGAGATTATTGCTGAGGCTGACCAATGAAAATAATCTTTAGCCATTTCTTGGTTGAATGTACACAGTAGCAGTAGCACATGGTTTTAAATCAAAAGTTAGGTTAGTATTCCCTTTTTTCCTCTTGTCTTAAATTTCATGCTTTGAGTTAAGTTATTCAAAATGTCAAATAATGGTGGAGGTAGGAAAGTAGCTACCGAATGGTCTGAAGTTTTAAATTTGGAGAATGACACAAGAGTAATGTGCAAATATTGCAAAGAAAAGATATCCAGGAAAGTTGAAAGGGTGAGAAATCACTTGAAAAAGTGCATGGCCAGAGAAAGGCAGCAACATGGAGCACATAATGCAGATATTAGCTCTATTGATGATCAAAATGGATCTGCTCCTGATTCTTCTGATGCTGATTGTATTGTTTCTGCTGAATTTTTGAATCCCATTCAGAAAAAACCACGTATTCAAGGTTCAATGACCAACTTCGTACTGAAAACTTCAAAAAAAGAACAATGCATTATTAATAGAAAAATTGCTGCATTTTTCTACTCTGCCAATGTTTCCTTTAGTGTGGTTGAAAGTCCCGAATTCATTGACATGGTAGCTGCATTAAGACCAGGGTACTCTTTGCCTAACCGTAAACAGTTAGGAGGGACTTTGCTTAATGAAGCATCAGAAAAAATCGAACAAAAGATGAAGGAAGAAATGGCTGGATCTTCTATCACTGTTATACAAGATGAATGGTCAAGCATAAAAATGATCCTATCATCGGTTCGAGCTTACATACAGGTAAGAATACCTATCTTTTAAATATTGTAGACGCGGGATCTAAAAAAAAAACTGCTGAATGCTGTGCAGAAATTGCTTTTAAGTCCATCGAAGAATGCAAGTCAAAATTTGGAAAAGATGTTTTTGCTGTGTGCACAGACAATGAATCAAAAATGGAAAAAATGAGAGATATTGTTAAGGAACACCATCCTAATGTACTCACGTTTGGTTGCTCTTCACATTTTTTAAACTTAGTGGCGAAAGAAATTTCACCTACAATCATTTTGAACCAAGTCATTGAGGTACAAAAATATTTCCGTAATCATCATCAACCGCATGGATGGCTCAAAGATTATGATTGTTTGATGCCTCAAATACCTAATACTACTCGCTGGAATTCACACAAAGAGTGCATTTCAAGCTTTTTGAAAAACTATCATAAATATGTGACAATTGCATCTGAGCACCAAAATGACTTTGAGAAACGAATTTCAAAAATATTGGATAATGTTGCAATTTACAAGGAGTGCTTAAATTTAGACAAGCAGCTCACGGCCATATCCTCAGCTCTTGATGAACTCCAAAAAGACTCGACTACACTGTCACGTTCTGTGGAAATTTGGAAAAATTTGATGGAGTCGGATGATTTAAAACCGCACAAAGAAGTTATAAAAAAACGGTACAAACAGATAATTGGCCCTGAGCACTTTTTGGCCAATATAATGGATGCAAAGTATAGAGGGGAAAGACTTGATTCAGAGGAAGAGGAAGAAGCTGAAGCATGGGTAATGCAGTACCATGCACAGTGGTTACCTGCAATAATGGCTTTTAAAATTAAAGACACAGACTATTTTCCTAAATCACTTTTCTCAGAAAATATTGTGTCACAGTTTTCAGCTGCAAAATGGTGGGAAATTCTGAAACATAAAGTACAAAAGAACAACAAGGTAGATTCTGATTTTTTACATTTTTTCCAATCCCTCCACTCTGTTCCATCTAGCTCTGCTTCCATTGAAAGGATCTTCTCTACTTTTGGATTTGTATGGTCTAAGTTGCGGAACAGACTAAGCTCAGAACAATGAAAAATTAGTTAAGATTTACAAATATTATCACAAAAATAAAAGTGAAATTGATTTTGATTGGTAAACTGTAACAATTAGTTACAATTATTTTAAATGTATTACTCTGTAAATTATTTGAAATATATTTTGCATTCAATATTTTTATTTTGTCATCATTTGACTTCTGAGTTTAATCAAAACTATCACCAAGCATTAATTTAGCATTTTTTTTTTCATTAACAAGAAGTTAATCAATGGTTCATTTTTAAAATTTGTTTTACAATTTGAAATTTGCTATCAAAAAATAAATAATTAAGTATTAGTAACAATAAGTAGTAGCATAAATAGAAAATTTTTCTGAATAATGATTTCAAAATTGAAAATTTAAGATTTTTTTTCTCCTGAATTTTTAAATGTGAAAGTACTAATTGTATGTAATTATACAATTCTACATTCAAAGAATTATTAAGTAATACAACTAATTAAAATTAGTTAATAACATTTGTGTTTCCTTCAAAGTGGAAAAAAATGGTTATTGAGAAGGGTCAAGACTCTGCATTTGACAAAAAGCATTGGTTATTATATTGACAAGAAATTTTTAATAATGAAACTGATTCAATAAATAAATAAATATTCAGGAGATAAATTACTTCAAATACACCTGATTTCATATTTTCATTTACTAGTGATTTATAGATAATTTGGATAAAATATATAATTTTTGAAATGTATATGTTTTACTAACTCAGAAATTATCTTTAACAAAAACCCACTTTTCACAAAAACCCGGGTGGGTTTTTGTTAGTGGACCCGCCCAGAAAAACCCGGGCGGGTTTTTCTGGGCTGGGTCCACTTTGCCAACCCTGATATTAACCGGAACAAAATATTGTCTTAATTATTTGGAAGATGATTTTAAAGTGCATATATATAAATTGGCAGTTTTTCAAAAAAAATGTATTTCGCATTCGAAACATTTCTTTTTTTTTTAATTTTCACAAGGGATGCAGTTTGGCATTTTTTGGAAAGACAAGACATGTACTGTCTAACCACGGATTGTATGGAAAGGCAAACATCCGGTTTACACGCGGAAATGGACACATCTATTAGTTTTTAGGGGTGCCAGCTTTTGCAGATGTATGTTAGCCTCTAAATTAAACAGAGCCACATTCAAATGAGCGGAATACGCGCATCAAGTTTTTATTTTCCCCCTTATTCAGATGGAGTCGCCTTAACTGGATGTTTGCCAATTCCATACAATCCGTGGTCAAACAATAATTTTGTAAACTGCAGAAGTTCATAAAACATCTTCAGGTATTTTAGAGATATTGAAGGTTAAATTTCTAAATTAAAAAACAATTGCCATTCTGCAACTTTTTTCTTCGTTTTCTTGAATTTTGGTTTTAATTTATCAATTGATTAATCAATGCTTCATTAAAATCATCATCTAAGGTCAAAGCAAGAATATTAAAGGTGTAAGGTATTCAAAAATTTTAAAGATACTCTTCAGTTACTTTTTTAAAAGAATTCTGATTCGACTTACAGCATAAAACATCATAAGTTTAAAAATAACCTTTCAAAGAAATCAATCATCTGAAATATTAGAAACTAATGGTACCCGCACGGCTTTGCCCGTAGTAGAAAATTAAAAGGTCCTTTGGTTTGCCTGTATATTTACAAATAATGTATGGTGAATTTCTCGCCAATTGGCTTGCCCATGTTACGGTTCCACGTTATGATAACTTGGTAATTTACTCGTCTATCTTATGATAAGTTTGCTCGAGAAAGTGTTCTTAAAATTGGAATAGAAAAGAACAAAATCGAATTTTTGAAAAATCGCTTCGAGGTGAACACCCCATTGCTACAAACTGATTTTGTGCTAAGTTTCATGAAAATCGGCCGAACGGTCTAGGCGCTATGTGCGTCACAAGCATCCAGACATATATCCGGACAGAGAGTCTTTCAGCTTTATTATTAGTAAAGATAAAGATACCACAATTAATATCATTTCATCCTCAGTTTATCATTACCCACTACATGTTCTAAATTTTGCGCTGGATGGTAATGATATTTTGGTGTATTTCACCTGACAAAAAAAAATTGGCTATCTTTGTTGAAAATTTACATATGTTATGAACAAAAAATGGTTCATTTAATATCAGCATTAAAAGAGCATAATTGCACAATAACGTTGAAAGTAACGCATAATGAGTAAGGATGCTAATTACTGTCGTACATTTTTCTTTCTATTTACTTTGATGTTAAATACCCCCAATCAGGAAGCATAGAAATTTCTAAACACAAAATTCTTATTTTATTAACAAAGTTATGATGGCGCTACTAAAACTGAAAGTTATTTGAACTGCCAGTTGCACCTAGTGATCACAAAAGCCTGTAAAATGTCATTTCCATTCAAATTATTGATGCTTTATCTGCCGTTGCCATAGTTACGTCCTTTCGATTGGTTTGTTTATTCTATCTTATTCACAAATTTTAAGGGTTTCGATTTTAACGGAAAATCTTAGGCTCAACTCAATTCAAGTCCCGAGATAAAGAGCAAAATATATTACTAAAGACCACGAATATGAAAACGTCTTTTCAAACGTACACAACTGCAGTTTTGCAATGCTCGGAAGCCTCCTAGCCCTTATCTTCCTGCAAGTTGGTACAAATTATTTTGAAACCCGGGGAAGGGGTGCTTTTTGTCCCAAAGGGAGCTAGCTCATAATGCGTTTTTAATCTGTTTCTTTTCATTGACGATTTAATTCTTTGCAAATCAAATAATATTGCACAGCAATCTTGGGGGGGTTTGGTGAGCGTCAGCGTGTAATAAAAATAAAAAAAAGCTAGATTTCAATTTAGGATTCTTGAAGATTGTAAAAATCTATTTAAAAGTTTTTTTTTATATTTTATTTTTGTTTTTACTTATTTTTTTTTTCTTTTCTGGCCATTAAAGACAGAAATTGACTAGGACAGGGGATTTTAATGATATTTTAGTACTAATATTCAGTTTCCACATAAATAAATATTACTTAGCCGTGTTAAATGCCGATTAGTTTGTTTTTTAGGGGATCCGGAATTTTAGAAGGTGACAAATAAACAAGAATCGGGACGTGGGACAAGTAATAACTTTTCTCGAGAATTGCCTAATGTTTTGATTAGCATAACTGGCAATTAAAAGTATCGCCACAACCAGGGGTACCATCCACAAAGCGATAACGCACCCTCCAAACAGACTAGCCTCCAAAAAGACCCCCATTTTGCACTTTGTAACTAGCCCTCCCCCTGACCCGAGCATTCTTGACTCAACGTTTGAAAACTAATATATATATATATATATATATATATATATATATAATAAAATATCAAGTAAATAAATTATATTTTCAAATACACATACAACATACAATATTACATAAAATATACACATTTCCAAACTTAATTGAAAGATAGTGTCATAGTGAAATTTTTGATGGAAAAAGAAATTATAGATTGTAATTACAGGTTAAAAAATTAAAACAACTATCCCGTTTTTAATGATATTATAAAAAATCTGCCGTATTATTTGCATGTTTTATTTTTAGAATGTTTGATGCAAAATTTTAATGTAATCATAAGTTCTGTACCTCAGAGTCTGAAGGACGTAAGTCACATTATGATAATTTTGCAGGGGAGAGGAAAAAGTTTTTTTTCCGGAGAATGCAAAGGATGGGACGCGCGCTGTTTTAACCCTGGTAAAAAATGGAAAAAGATTTAAAAAAAAAAAATAATAATTCCGTTCATACGGCTCGATGCGGAATAGGCATCTACATACAATGCACTAATAAACGGAAAATCGCAGTTTTTGGGCTTACGTCTGTCTGGCTCTGAGGTACAGAGTTGTGATCATCCGCTGCAAGAATATTCAAATGTCCCTACATTTTTCATATTTTTTGAAAACTTTATATTGCAGATAATCTTTTCAGACGTTTTGAAAACTCTTTTCTTTATAAATTTATTTGTCTTATTCTCCAAACAAGATGCAACAAAATTAGCGGTTTTAATTAGGAACATTTTCATGATGATTATAACACGATGGCAATGTTAAATAAACCCCTACCACATTTGAATTTTTATAAATTAATTTATATTTTAACTATAAAATAATAAGTAACTAAGAAGATCATAGCTTTATAACGTGTAGGTTTTTTTTTTTACTTGCGAATTTCAAAGCAGTTGCTGATTTACTTTAAAACCATAATATAGTTTTAGTTCAGATAATATTTTGATGCTACATGCTGTTTTTATTAATATTATGGTTTTTCCTACCATGTGATTGAAACTACCATGTGATTTCTCTCACTTTGCATTTTTTTAAGTTAAAAAATCGCAAAAAGTTTCCTGGATTGAAATGACTCTTCTACGTACGTCAACACATTTTTTTAAGAATGTTGATTGATTTCATCAAAGAAGAATCAATAAACGAATCGCGTATTACATTCCATCGGTCCCTTGTATTCGAAACCAGTGAGTTCAATGTATTCTGCCGCTCGCTTTATGTTCTTTTTAAATCATTACAAAAACATTTCTTTATGTTATAGAGAATTCAATTAAAAACTAATGAATGAAGTAGTTAAATTAATTTATCCCTTTGGGAGAGCCCCCCCCCCAAAAAAAAAAAAAAAAAAATACGCTCCTGGGAACTACCCCATATTGGCACTGCGCATTTGTTGATTTGCCACGGAATATATTTTTAGTTTTAGCCTCCAGTTTTTATACCAAGTTTAAAAGCAGGTTTGTTTTTAAATCATAGTAATTTGCAAATCAATGAGTACTACACAAAAAACGAATGAATAAATTTTGAAAAATATAAAACTTACTTCTCTCTCTCGGAAAGATTCCTTCGCTGAAGAAATAATAATCCTTAAATTTTTCGCTTGCTTGAAGATAGGCGTGAAACTGACGACAGTTGAACTAAATTGTAATAGGTGACAAATGATTCAGTACTTCGACTCGATAGATACAAGAGGACTTCTTGTAATCATTTAATTGGTTGGAAATTCCTTACACGTGTGAATGGTAAAATTATTGTTGCACACAATCAACTGAAAGCGAAAATAGCGGGGTGTTTCCAGACATTTTGTTAAAGGGGCGCCACGCCAGTCTCAACGGCGCACTTTTTTACTGGTACAAAAGAGAAGCGAAAGTGTAAAATAATATGCTCTCTTCCGAAACAACGTAAGAGATCAGGGTGAAGGAAAAGGAGGGTGGGACCGTGTCTTTGATCTTTCAGTTTCGCCGCTTAGTGGCTAAAGGAGGGGGGAAACGGCCGTGTCTGACGTCATCCTGGAAGCACCGACTTGCGTATTTCCATAGCTCAATACTGGTTTGCATCTTCAATTTTAATTTTTCTGCTCGATCTGTTTATCGCACGGGCTCCCCTTGCCCGTGCCCTGGGCATGACATTTCCAAGAACCAGGAGAATTTTTTATACTTCATTTAAATTATTTTTCAAAAACTATCCTAGTGTTTTGAAATAAATTCTTTAATTCTTAGTATTCCTTCCTATATTGTTTTCCCTTTTTCGTTCGGTGAGGGGTGGGGTGTAGTTTATAATGAATTTAAAACACAGAAGCAAAAATAAAATAACTAATGACGAAAATTAAGAGCAGCTGCAACATAGGTTTTGGTATAATTGGAAAAAAAGGGGTCAGACAGTGATAGGGGCGGAAGGGCCAGCCGGCCGATGCGCCTTCAGTGTACCTTGGTTATTATTATTTTCTTTCTTGCACCCTCAAATTTGTGTGACTTCGTTTTTTTTTTTTCATTCATCCTTTTTTTTGCACCCCTTCAATCCTGAGCCTCTTTTTTTTTCCTTGTTTCCTCAAACCTAAGCTCAGTTTTTCTTTCATCCCTTGAACCTGTGTACCTTCGGTTTATTTATTTTATTTTACTTAATTTTTTACGGACTAAAACCTGTGCGCTTTAGGGGTGTTCCCCCCCCCCCCTTAAACCTGCGGACTTTCGAGGGTTTTTTTTTTTTCTTTTTTTTTTTTTTTTTTTTTGAAACCTTTGGGAGTCAAGGTTGGTTCTATCTTGGGGAATCCTGTCCGCCCCTGAATAGTTATGGATTTCAGAGTGGTTTTTTAAAAATTACCTTTGAATTCGAAATGTTATGCACTTTTTTGTTATTTCATAATCAATGATGTTTATTGAATGAAATTATTTAAGAATGTAAATTAATTGGAGATTATTAAAAAATATGCACATATTTGATGACTTGTGCATCTTTTCATTTCAATTCGGAGTGTGCTGTTTGAATATCTCTTTGAAATATAGTATGAGTTCTCAAAAATGTTTCATAGGATAATAAATCTCTTAATACAGCAGTTAAATATTGGAACAATGAGTGGTTTAAATGTCAAAGAATCAATATTTTTCCATTTTTAGTTGTTTTATCTATTTTGCAAATTTAAATATTTCATGGAATAATCTCAAGCAACATCTTAAACTGTTAAAAAACAAACGAACGAACAAAAAATCATTGGATGATGAACTTCAACGAATCGTTATGTGGTGTCATTTTCGGAGAATACATATTTTTATCATCTAGAGTTGTACATATATTCTACAAATGCAAACATTTCAGTATATGTATTCATTATAGTTTATTTCATTTATTTGTTCCATAATCATCAGTAATTACGTAGCTGATTATAATTTGAATTTTTATCATTGATAACCAGTTAAAAAGTCACAACAATAGTTCTTGGAAATATCTGTTTAAAGTAAAGGTAGTTGTTTTAAAAAATGTTTCAATTGAATAATATTCCTTTGTGGGGTTATTAATAAAACGTTATGTGCCAACCTGTTGTGTCAGTTTCGTATAACGCATATTTTTCCATCTAGAGTTGCGCATATATTCTACAAATGCAGTATATGTATTTATTATAGCTTATTTCATTTATTTGAATCATAAACATCAGTAATTACATAGTTGATCATACTTTGAATGTTCATTAGTGCTACCCATTTGAAAAGTCACAGCCAATAGTTCTTGGAAATATCAGTTTAAAGTAAAGATTTGATCTTAAAAATATTTCATAGGATAATTTTTTTGGGGGGTTATTAAAGAAACGTTATGTACCAACCAGCTTCTGATATTCCGTACATTTTCCTCTATAGTTATTTTAATATTCTGCAAAAATAATATTTTAATATATGTATTTATTGTAGTCATTTATGTACACAGCTATTTGCATTTTGAATCAACATAGTAGTTACAAAATCTTTCCATTATACACGATTAACAGTACTTGGGAAATATCTGCTTGTAATAACAGTAATTGCTTTAAAAATGCTTCATGAGGTATTTAATTTCTTTCATAAAAGACGTATAAATGAAGTATTACCATGTGGTAATCGGTTTCTGAGTATTTGTATTTTTCCCTCTATGTTGTTGTATATATTTTATAAATGTAAATATATAACTATTTTGAACTAATATAGTTACTATATATTATTAGATTCAATCATTATTCATTGAAAAATTCGTTTTTTGCTTCTCAGAATTAACATTAATTTATTATATTATTAATATTAATAATGATTCTTTCTCTCTTCTACAATTTTTTGAAGGTCAACTTTAAAGTAAATGAATAACAGTAATTTCTCTTCCAAATCAGGAAAAGATTTTTTGTAGCAGTTTACGAATTTAATGACTCTCATAGATTACCATTTTCTTCAAATAAAATTATTTTAAGTTGTATTCAAACTTGGTTTAGTTTCATAATAATTATCGTTTGACATCACTCATGATCAAGTTTCGTTCTTCCATTTTATTCGAATTCAAAATAATTCTCGTAAAATATGGGTGAGGCACTAGTATCAAAGAAGGTAAATTAAGACACGAAGACTTAATTTTTTTTTTTTTTTTCCGAATTATGCTTTTACGTCCAAAAATAGGAGCGAAGCAATGCCATTTCCTATTGAAATCGCCTTAAAGTGCTCCGCGCGTGCTTCCGGAGCTACGTCACCAATTTCATACCCCCACAACCTGTTTCGGGAGATGGTCCAACCCTAGTCTCCTCTTCTAAAGACCCTGGTAAGAGATAGCCCATGATGAAAGAAAGTGCCCGGCCGTAGTATCAGAATCAAGGAAGCAGTTGACAAGAGGACAGAGCCGGGAATATAGGAGCTATAAATCTTAATGGCCTAAAGCCCAGAATCGGGCGAAGGAGTGTGATGGTAATCAGACCCCACACAATTTGTTTCGCTTTGCAACTAGATACTCCCATAGTTCCGTAAGAAGGGTTGACCTTTGACGTCGGCGACAGCAATTACGGGACAATAAAAGATTAGGGTATGAGGAAAAAAGGACCCCTCGGCCTTGTCGATTGTAAAGCGCGAAATCTTGTTTACTTGTTTTGACTTTGTCTTGTATTATGGCGTAAAGAAAGAAATATATTTGGAGACATGAGACATTAGTCCAGTCAAATTAGGTCATGACCCAGACATTCAAAAAAAAGAATGTGCACCTATACCAAGTTGTTCAGTATCATGAGGAGATAACGTACCAAAAAGTCCCAAGAGTTTGAGCGTCGGGTTTGCGAGTTATGGGGGGGGGGGCAAAGAGGGGGCTCAAAATGCAGATTATTGCTTTATTTCAGCTGTATTTCCAACACTATTCGTTTAAATGAAAGGGTAATTGAATAAAAGTTGAATATGGTACATATAACTAATATTACAAGTAATATTTTTTGCAAAGATTTGTCTTTGGGGGGGGGGAATTCCCCCCCCCCCCCCATTTTTGAGATATGCATTGTACAAATGAAAAAGTTTCCTTTCTCGTGTTTTATTGTTTTTAAAATAAAATTTTTTGAGTACATTCCCTTTGCTACCCCTCCTCCTCACCCCCCCCCCCCATGTTAATGAAATAACAGGCTTAATCGGGTCAAAATACAAATTTTTGACGTGTTTCTCAGACATTTCAATGTCTATTTCTGACAAATATTATACCAGATTAAATTGAATGCAGGGAAATTTTTTAAAAACATGATCCAGATTTAGGTTTCATGTGGTTTTTAGCTTTGTCTTGTTCCTCACCATGTGTTTCCGTAGTTTGAACGACTCGTTCAAAAATGTTTAGTTTTGATAATTGAAATACTTTACTTCCTTATTATTCAGTCTTCAAAATTTCATAAAAGGTTTTAATTTCCTGGTTATTCGTTGATAAAACCACGTCTTTAACTCTTCATTGGCCGAGTTTATAAGACGCTGGATTTTGTATGAATGCCGTTTAACTTCTTAGTTAGAATTTCATAATTTAAATAATGGGAATTATATGCTTGTGACAAAAACACATATTTAGTGTGTCACTTTTTTCCCGATTTTATTTCACGTTCTACATTTTCTGCCATTTTAGCTCATTTTTCTTTTGCTAACATTATAGTCATACATTCCGGACAAATTTTTTAGGACCACGAAAGAATGTACCGCAATGCGGCTTTTTCAACATTTTAATTTTGCTCTTCAATTTCATTTGTAAGCAAAACTTTCACAGAAATACCTTAATTTGGAGACAAAAAGGTTTTTACATTCTTTTAAAATAGTACGTTAATGGAAATGAAAGTTCAAAAGTGTAAACCTACATTTTTCTTGAAGTAAACAGAAAATATATTTATATTATGTCCCCAAGAAAAACCGAAGCGGGTCGGATTGAAATGTAAAAAGATAAGAACAGACGTTAAACACACTTTGCCGAACTTTGACTGTACAAGCGATACAAGAATTGATTATTCATCAGCATTCGATTGATTGTTAGTCTGAAATACTGAAAGATTATGAACGATCTCAATTAAAAACGTTGAGCGAAAATAGTACACTGAACTTCCGTCAAAAATTGATGGCTACTTTTAGAACCGAAGCAGCATCGCTAGGGACATACTTGTTAGTATTTCAACCACAGGAAGGGAGGGGGGGGGGGTGGAGATTTGCAAGTATAATCTTTGCTCTTGCCAAAAAAAGGTTTTTAAAAAATCAGAGATTCTTTGTCATTTCCTTTTTTTAAATGAAAGTAAAATGTTTGTAATTTTTTCTTAAACCTTTTCAGAAATATAACATATTATACATTTGGAAGCAAAAGTCTTTGTTTTTACTTTTGAAAATGTTCCAAGGAAAAAAGCAATTCAAATTTAAAAAATGCCAAAAATTACGTTCGAAAATCAAAACAAACATCGTTTAAATGAGTTATTTCCCATGGTGCATTTGCTTTTTTTTCTGCACTCAACAGAGGTTATAGAAATAGAAGTGGCGAATCTGCAAAGTGAAGAGAAAACATAAATTAATTTTATAGAAGACTTTAAGCAGGCCCCGATTAACCTCTGAAGTGGGAAAGCTCCTTCTCATTTCAGGGCCTCACAAATTCTGTGTTGGAATTTTTTCTAAAAATTGAACGCACATTTAAATAAAATTCACTGTTGCTAGACACAGCAAAATTCAGATCAATGTTTAACCTCTCCTCCTACCCGACTGATAGAATTTTTGTAAATTACATACGTTTTCACTGAAATTCTAAACAACAAAGGGTCGTTAGTTGCTGAAACAGATTTGTCCTGTCACAAAATTGTTATGAAAGTACATTGTAATAGTTCGGCCAAATTTGATAGAACCAGTTCTAATGTTTGCAGTACCTTTAAAAGCTGAATCTGGAATTTTTAAGCAGTTTTTCAGGTAATTTTTTGGGCTTCCTGAAAGTTCTGAGGGGGAGCTCTAGCTTCCCGAGCCTTTTGGGTAATCAAGCCCTGCGCTTACGGCGCAACGTCTTACCTTTCAGATTTCAGAAACTAACCTTTTCTATACATTCAACATTCATTCCGACATCCGATTCACACTGAAACCCAAAAACAGACGTACAGAGCAGTACCTACAATGCAAAACTGCAATCGCTAGACCACCAAATTTTCTTCTATTTTTGTCCTTCAAATTTTTTAGAACCGATGTGTGTGTGTGTGTGCTTTCGTTTCTATATTTTAAAACTTTGAGGATTCCTAATGATTATATATATTTCTGTGCATAGTATATTTTATTATTAAAAGGAATTTGTATCAAATTCACAACTTGGTGACTCCTGTTAAACTATTTTCATTAATTAAGGTTCGCTAAAGTTCATAAGTAATACTATGTGTTGAGTTTCTCTATATATAGTTCCTCAAATTTTCTCTAAAAGATTACAAAAACATTTTCAGCTTTTAAATTTGAAGTATTGGTTTTTATTTAGTTTCTTAAAGTTTTTTGGTTTAAAGCCCCCCCCCCCCCTTCACCGCCCTCCCTCCCCAACAGACCCCCGCATTGCTGGGTCTGCGAGTACGTAGATTCGAGCCTGCGTACAGGAGAATTAAATTTCAATGCCATTTTGACGCCATTTTAACTTATAACTGAAAAAAAAAATCACTTTAAATACAGGATTACTATTAATATTCTTAGTATAATATCCATCGGCAAAATTGAATCTATGAAATGTCATATTCTATAGCACTTCTTTAAAAAATCCAAAGAGAATGCACTTCGGAATTTTTTTCTTATTCGATGAATAAATAAGTGTCAACGTTATTTGGGATTCAGATACGTATGATTAGGCCCGTCATTTCATTTACTCATGGGTGGGGGGGGAGGGGGCAAAGGGAATACACTGGAAAATGTCATAAAAAATAATAAAAATACCTGCAATGAAACTTTTGCATTTGTACAATATATATATCTCAAAATCCGAAGGGGAGGGGATGGTGCGGGGGGGGGGGGGTCAACTCCCCCCTTAATGACGAATGTGTGTAAGAATAGTACTTGCAGTGTTTGTAATTTGTTCCATATTCAACTGTTTATTCAATTACCGTTTCAATAAAACGAATAGTGTTGGAAATACAGCTGAAATAAAGCAATAATCTGCATTTTGAGCCCCCTCTTTGCCCCCCCCCCCCCCATAACTCCCAAACCCGACGCTCAAACTCTTGGGACTTTTTGGTACGTTATCTCCTCATGATACTGAACAATTTGGTATAGGTGCACATTCTTTTTTTTGAATGTCCAGGTTCGGCCCTTTTTCGACCTAATTTGACTGGACTACATGCAGAAGAGGACTTGATTCAATTCACTGATGTTTCCGTTACAAAATTTGTTCTCTCTTTTTTTTTTTACTCTTTTTTTTTTTTTTTTTTTTTTTGTAAAAAAGAAAAAGCTCAGGCCACTTAACCGCGGGTCCCCTTTAAGCGCGGGGACCTATTGGGAGTTTTTGGTCTAATCGGCTTACGGCCGGCTCTGCTTGCTGTATCATTACTATTGAAACCCCTGCGCGTCTGTGTGTGTTTTTGAGACCTTATCTCCTCCGTACTGGCAATGTTTACTAGATCAATACTGGTACCATTTGATACAGGACATCCATGTTAAGGGATTTTTCCTTTTATCGCCCCTCCAAACCTTAAGAGGCGGGACATCCAGTTTTGAGGCTATCATGTCACACTGAAAAGCATTTAAAATCATCAATTGTTTCCTGCCGCAGGCAGCGAACGGGGTTGGACGAGCGGGGAGCGGAAGTCCCCTAATTTTATTTTTACAGGGTTCGTACGCCCGTGAAAAACCTTGAAAAGTGCTTGAAAAAAAAAGTTCATTTTCAAATGCTTGAAAACCTTGAAAAAGTTTGAAAACCTTGAAAAAGTTTTTTAGTTCTTAAATTCTCTCAAAAATCAACGAATTGTGCTTAGAAGTTTTAAAAAAGTATTTCACCAATGCAATTTTCTGAACATGTGTTCAGTATGCAACATCGCGAAAAATTGCTTCCGTGTTTGGGATTTCAATCCTTTTGCATCTTGTAAATATTTTGATGATTTTTACAACCGAAAGATATTTTGACATATGGTACCTTAGATTAGTTTATTTTTTTTGTTTAATTTCATTAATTAACAAAGATATTAATTTGAAAACCATGACAACATTGAACTTACTCGGGTTTCGCGGGAAAATTGCTCTTGTGTTTGAAATTTCAATCTTTTTGCATCCTGCAAATATTTAAATATTTTGGCTAATCAAATGTTAGTTTCGCATATGCTACCTTAGATTAGTATATTTTTTGTTTAATTTTAATAAAAAACAAATAAATTTATTTCATGGGAAACATGCCACGTCGAACGAACTCAGACTTTGCGAAAAATTGCTTCTCGTGTTTGAAATTTCAATCTTTTTGCATCTTGCAAATATTTAAATATATTCTCTAATCGGATGTTATTTTCATATTTGCTACCGTAGATTAGCATATTTTATGTTTAATTTCAGTAAAATATAAGTTATATTTTATGGGAAATATGACAACATTAAACTTAATTCGCGAAAATTTGCTTCCCTTGTTTGAGATTTCAATCGTTTTGTATTTGTAAATATTTTTATATTTTTGGCAATTAGTAGTTATTTTGACACTGCTACATCAGATTAGCTTATTTTATTTTTTATTTTAATAACTAAAGAGTTAAAGAATTTATTTACCTTGGTCTTGTTTTAATTATTTTGCTTATTTATTTTTGCAATTTTGAATGATTATCTTTACCTAATTTTTGGTCATAACAGATTTTTTAAAAAAAAATTTAAATTTCAGCAGTTGAGCACCTAACAAATTAACTTAAAGTTTGTATTTTTAAATATAAAGTTGATTTATATAATTTTATTTATAAGTACATCATTTTTTTATGTCTGCTAAAATAAATAAGGTGTATAACAGGGATGGTTGTGTTATGATTATTCACTTGAAATCGTGTAGTGTTCGTTTTTATACTTTTACCTCCCTATATCTCCAATTTTCCCCCTTTTCCTCAAATGTTCAAAATTACTTCTTTATTAAGGTTGTGGGTACTTGGAGCTTACTGAAAGAGGCTTTAATCAGCAAAGGAGTAGATAAGGAGGGTCATTCATCTTCATTTGGATCTAATAAATTGACCAGTACCAGCCTAGCTAGGCCCAGTGCCTGTTGACTGGTTATCAACAGGCACTGGGCATGGTATTTCTATGCAGAATATTTTGACTTAATAAACTATTTTATGAATTGTATGCATAGCAAAAGTTATTGTTGTACATATGTATATTCAAGTAATAGGGGGCTTAGTTTTAAAAATTATTCCCCCCCCCCCCTCGCCCCATTTTGCTCTTTGAAACTTTCAGGTAATTTTTTATGAACTCACAAATCACAATTACACCTGAATATTATTGCCTTTCTAAATTTAAATTCTAATTTCAACAATAACCCATTTTTTCCCAAAATAAAACTACTTTTGTCATAATATATGTCAACTTCTTGTAAATCTTTTCAATTTCGAAATATGGCTCTAATAAATCTGAACTTGCACATTTATTGTCTATTGCAAGTTAATCAATGAAAGCTGAATAGGCTCAAGTTTGCATTCAGAGTATTTATCACTGCTTAAGCTGCTTTTGTATATTTTGAGGTGTAGAGACTGGACTGTGGACTTTCATAAACTTTTCTTGCTTCCTAATTTTTAAATTTACTCGAGGACAGTTGAAATGCCTTATGAAAGGTTTTTTTTATAAAGTATTAATTTGCTGATTCTAGAAAAATATATAAACCTCTGACTGCTGCAACCTTTGAAAAACCTCAAAATTAAACCTCTTGGTATCTGCTTCTCTTTATGACCAAACTTTTCAAACATTTTCAGAAAAACTTTCAACGCAGTAGATCTTTCATCAAAACGTCTCTCGTTGTAGAAAAAGCAATTTTGTTTTCCTATACTTTTTTGTATTATTGCCTTATTTCTATGTGTTTGTAGTAAATGAAATCTGCATACAATATTTTTAGTACAAATTTATGATATTGCCTTGAAAACAAAATTTTTTACCTTGAAAAGTACTTGAAAAGTGCTTGAATTTTTTTCTGCCTAAAGGGTATGAACCCTGTTTTAAAACTTTTTGTTTAGTTACTTTATCGTCTGTGTTTAGCTAAATAAAAGCTTGACCTCGGAGAAATGGAGGATGTCCTTGAAGCGGAAACATTATTTGTATCATTTGTAATCGGTAGAATCAGCCAGAAAGCGCCGAGTAGTAAGAGGCCCATTCTTCGCTGATCCTATCTATTACAATAATAATAACAAACAACTCTATTACAAATGATGTTTCCGATTTAAGGTCATCCGCCATCTCTCCGTGGTCAAGCTTTACTTAGTTTTTACGTTTCAGGGCATACGTGCAGACTCCAATGGGGAGCGTGCTTTCATGGAAAGTTTCAAGTTATGCATCCCCCTCTCCCGTCGGGAAAAAGGTTGCTAACTCGATTTTTTTCGATGTGTTTCAAGCTATCTTATTTCAATTATACTTGTTTGAATGACTATCCATACTGATAGTAGTTTATTATTGTATGTGTAAAAGTGTTGCGAATCGGGAGAACGATCCTTTGCAGTTCGTTGCCTATCCGGAAATTAATTTAAATTCGGCTGATTAGTTCGCTGATATCTCTTTTTAAGTTATGCTACGAATTTTGTTAATGAGTTGCCACGTTTACTGAACGAAATTTTGAAAGTTATAAATTGCAATTTTTCACACCAGCGCAGTGTGACATTAATTGCTTTAAATGTTCATATTTTAACAAATTTTAGTTTTTTTTTTAATTTAATTTTCAGTGTAATTTTTCTCGTGTATGTTGTCAAGTTTTCTGAAAGTTTGTAAAGTTTGCGGAAAACTCTGTGTGTTAGAGCCAAAAACCTGCGAATGAATTTTATATTTTTGAAAGAAATGCTTATAATCTTCGTGGATATGAGGGGTACTTATACGAACAGCCATACAATGTCTGTGTATAGTAAGTAAACTAATTTCTGAGATTTACAGCTTATTACCCGCTATTTACGGTGAAGGATGATGAAAAAAACTTTTACCATTTCTTCAGTGAATTGCTTTTCTCTTAACTGCGTAGGTGATTTAATTTTTATTCGAAAACGTCATCTGAAGCATGCCTGTGTGACAAAAGTTACAGAGAAATTCACTCCTTATTTCTCGAAAAAATCCGTAAAAATCTGAATTTTTGAAAACTTCAATAATTTTGGTTCTGAACGTAATGCTGTGGTTCTCAACCTTTTCAGTACCGAGTTCCACTTGTTACCCTTCCGAGTCCTGAACGGATCACTTTGATAGAAATCTGGGGTGCCCCACCTAGAAGGGGTCATGGGCGCAGATTGCGTCATTAAAATTTTTAGGGTGGAGGGTATGTTTTGAGGAGTATTTTCTCCTTGGGGGGGGGGGGGGGCTTGCTCTTAGGGGTGGGTGGGCGCCCCTTTAGAAATAGAATTTTCACTATATAGTGAAAACATGATCACACACACACACACACACACACACACACACATATATATATATATATATATATATATATATATATATATATATATATATATATATATATATATATATATATATATATATATATATACACTGCTCAAAACAATTAGGGGAGCAAGCAAAAAAATCAAGAAAACCGTGCGATACAGCCGCGTATTGGCATAAAATGGGTAGTACACGCGTATCCATGTGTAATACAGAGAAAAAAAATAAAACAATGTGAAATTAAGCTTTAATTATTTGAAAATATGGGAAAAACATGAAAAGATGATTTAGGGCAACAATTTGGTTGCATGTAAACGATAAAAAAAAGGCTCTGAATTGACATGATGCATGAGTTTTAATAGGCCGTGTGGTCTCCTCGAACAGCTAAGACTGCTGCACACCTGTTTGCCATGGATGCGATGAGGTTATCGATCAGACTTTGGGGAATATTGTTCCATTCCTCAAGAAGTGCAATCTCCAAGTCTGGGACAGTCACAGGCGGCCTTGGCCGCACAGCAATGCGTCGTCCGAGCATGTCCCAAACATGCTCAATTGGATTCAGGTCAGGAGAGCACGCTGGCCATTCCATACGTTGTATTTTTTCAGCTTCAAGCATGTTCTCCACCAGACGAGCTCTATGTGGTCTGGCATTATCATCCTGGAAAATAAAGGAATCGCCAATGGCTCCAGCGTAAGGGATGACATGAGATCGCAGTATCTCGTCTGCATACCTGCGGCCCGTCAAAGTGCCATTCCGAATGATATGCAGGTCTGTACGTCCGCCTATGCTGATTCCACCCCATACCATCCAACCAACTCATCTGTATTGTGACTTTTCACGAATGAATGCGAGGTTATTTCGAGTGCCCCTGTCCCTCCATACCAGAAAGCGTCGGATGTCACACTCTAGGCTGATTTGGGACTCATCTGTAAACAACACTTGGCTCCAATCATGTTGCTCCCAATCTCGATGTTCAGCAGCCCATCTTCTTCGGGCCGCACGGTGGCGTGGGGTCAACGGAATGCAGACCATTGGCCTACGTGCATAGAGCCCTCCCCCATGAAGCCTATTACGTACTGTTTGGCTGGACACCCTTCGTCCTGTTGCCAAGAACAACTGTCTTTGCAGCTGAGTAGCATTCTCTGTTCTGTTTCGACGGGCTGTTAACCGTATATACCGGTCATCAGTTGCTGTAGTGGCGCGTGGCCGACCTTGCCCTGGTCGACGTTTGACATTTCCTGTTTCTTGGAATCGATTCCACAGTCTTGCAACAACACTTCTGGCGACTCCAACAGCGTCCGCGACACTCCGTTGTGTTTGGCCTGATTCCAGTCGGCCTATGACACGCCATGCCATGGATTCAGGTAAATCACGTTGTTCAGACATTCTCTTAAGCTTGTCTCAAAAACAGAAAGACTGCGCAATCAAATCTCACAGTTACGGCAATAAAACAGACGTGTCTGCAACATCCCGATTTCTGGCCTTATCTTCTTTTTCTGGTTTGTGATGTCATGAACTTTGATTTGCATATAAAGTTTTCTTCTTCCGTTTATTGGCAGGCTGTAATTTATGGAGGATTCATTTTATGTTACTTATTGGTAGACATCTTTGCGCAATTCTGTTAAAACCATGTGCTCCCCTAATTGTTTTGAGCAGTGTATATATATATATATATATATGTATGTATGTATTCGTAAAATAATTATGAAAGTGTTTTAAAAATATTTTAATGGACACGTCAAAGTCGAATATTAAGAGAAAAAAAAAAAGCTACATCTTTTTTTATACCAGCGTGCGAAAGTGGTTACGGATCAGGCAAAGAAAACGTTTCGCTTTTCAAAGTTACCGAAAATGAGGAGAAACAAGCAGTAGCGTACCTAGCATGGATGACACCCGGGGCGCCAATTTGTGGTGTCACGCCCCCTCCCTCCCCCTCGACAAAAAAAATGGTTTTAGTATTCTTTGTAAGCATGAAATTCATAGAATTTTCAGCCCAAGCACTGACAATATAAACCTAATCCTGAGTATAGTATTCACCCCACGATGTGGGGTAAAAGAGGGGGGTCCCGGGGGGTTTACCTCTGGAACAGTTTGAAATTTGTAGTCTTAAAAATGCATTTTATCTCATATTTTTTAGAAACTTGCAATTCCACTTTGGGTGTCACTCCCCAGACGGGTGACACGCGGGACGGACCGCCCCCCACCCCCAGTGATGCCACTGACTTAAGGAATGGAACTCTTTTATTTTCTGTAAAAATTTAAATGCTGCTGTCTGCGCCATAACCCCCTCCCCCCCTCCTCGGCACCCCTGCGCAGCTAAGGGTAAATTGCTCGAATCGCTGGTTTATCGAAATGACCGATAGCTTTTATTGCAGATCTTCAAATGCAGATTTCGTTCTGGGTGTCCTCCCCCCCCCAAGAACGACAGAGCACTCCCCCCCTTTCCTAAATTTACGAAGCCCCACCGCACATAAAAAAGTTCCTCAATGACACTTTAATATTTTTTAAACACCTCTAAAAATTTTGATGATTTAATCTGCACCCTGACCACGCCCACTCCCTCCCACTTGTCATTCCTGTTTTAGCTTTATTTGAGTTATTAAAATTATTTATTGGAAAATTTATTTTTCGAGATGACCGATAGGTTTTGAAAGATGCAGACGGTTTAGTTATGGCTGCGTCCCCCACCCCCACCCCAAAAGCGAACGCGCAACTCATTCACATCTCCAAATTTTGCGAAGCACCCCATCCCTCAGAAATGCTATCCCCCAAAGTGAAACTTTTATCTTTTTATAGCACCCTTTTTAAAAATTTGAATGGCATAAACAGAGCCATACCCCTTCCCCTCGTCCCGCATTAGTAAAATAATTAGAATTATATTGCTGAAATATTTACTTAACGAAATGGCAGACTGATTTTCGACATAACAGAAACAAATACGCTGATAGTTAATCTGTGGAAGTTTCCTAAGAGTGATGACGCAAAGTACCCCTCCTCCCCTTTTTACTCGGCATTCCTCCAGTAATGCCCAGTAGTTTCCCGATTATGAGACTAAAATCATTTTGAAACACCTTCTATAAAAATTTCAATAGTGTAGTCTCCTCCATGAACCATCCCCCGCCCCGCTCGGGGTCGGCACACTTGCTTTAGCTATACTTATATTAGGAAGAAATACTGAAACATTTTAACAACAAAATGACCACAGGCTGTTCTATTCAAAAACTTTAGTTAAGAAAGCTCATCCTAAGGGCGATAGAGCATCCCCTCTCACTATTTTAGAGCCCCCCCTCCTCCTCCCCCCCAAATGTTCCCCCTTAAATTGAGACTGAAATTCTTTTTAAATGTCTCCATCATGAGCCCTCCCCCCACTTCCTCTTCCCCCGACGGCACCCCTGCTTTAGCTAATATTATTTGAATAAATTACCGGAATATTTATTTACCGAGTAGAATGCAGTAACTTTAACAAGAGGTACATACCCCCAAAAGTCATACTCCTCCACCCCCCTGAAATTTTACCAAACACCCCCCAAAACGCGACCCTCATAATGCGACAAAATCCTTTAAAAAACAACTTCTCTAAACTATTCTTTTGTTTTTAAATCATAAAATAAATTCTAAATTTACTAACTTCTCTATTTTGAATCACATTTGCAAATTCGGACTGCATATTTTAGTAAATGGTATTTTAATTAGCTGAAATAATTCAGAAGCAGGTTTAATAATTAAATAAGAGACAGGCAGTCCTTCAAAAATTTCTTTTGACAAATTTTACTATCCAGTTTCCTCTTCTCTTTCCAGGAACGATGAAAGGTCACGTCAATTGCTAATGAAATATCTGACGAAATAAAGTAAAATACGAAACCATTATTACTAACAAACTAGTGCTAAAATTTCGATCAATTATTTAAAAAAAAACTGCTTTAAAAGCTTATAGTGTACTGCATTCATTAAAGAGGAGTCATGTAATGTTTGTGTAGCTTCGAAAAATAAATAAACACCCCCTGCCAGACATAGAACTTGTTCCAGAATCTATCTTTTATAATGAAATAAGTTCGATCCGAAAAACGGGGCTTTTAAGCAGCGAAATAAGCATATAATCGCTGATTTAAAACCTAATGATCTAAGTTTAAAACGAGTCTGTTTGAGAAACATAGCGTGCTCCCAGGGCGCAACGCCATCTCGAATTTCCTCAGATGTAATGACTTTAGCTGTAAGAACACGCTTCTTGGACGCAGCAATTCTGCGGCGAAAATGAAACTTTCTTTCTGGATTACCTACTTATGAAAACAAAGAATGAAACCAGTTGAATTTAGTTCAATTCATTTACAGTTATTTACATTTTACATGTCAAGAAGAAGCGTGAGTTTTTAACCTCGCAGGTGTTTAATTAAATATTTAACGCTTACTAAAAAGTTCATTTTGCCGTTCTATAGAGCTGAAAAATATAAACACAGATTTTAAAACATGAATTATTTTATTTCAAATTCTTGAAAATGAAATACTAAAAAAAGAGATATTCAGTACATTATTGAAATTTATTATAAGGGGGTTCAATTTGAAAAAAATAAACATAACTTCCTAGAGCCGCCTACAGATTTCTTGTTTATTTTATTATTATTACAGTAGAACCTCGATTAACCGAGTCGATAACTAAGTCTATTTTTAAAAAAAACTTTTAATTTAATATTAAATGAAGAGTTTTAAATTTGAAAATAAGAATATTTTCTTGAAGTTTGTTTCTTCAAATGCATCTTTCAACATTTAACCCGACATTGTTAAAAAAATTAATAAATAATTTTTTTTAAATCTTACTACAAGTTATATTTTTTTTAGTTTTTTAACTGTAAAACATTGCTTTTACTTGGTCCATTTTTAACTTTTAAAAATATATTCTACTGCATTTTAATTAATACTTTTTAAGTCTGAGACCCTGACAGGTGTTCATAAAAAGTTTCTATTAACCGAGATTTCCGACATCCGAGGCACTAGCGGTCCCAATTAGCTCGGATAATCGAGGTTATTCTGTATTTATTTATTTATTTATTTTTTGTCAAAACGCCATCACTGAAATCAGTAAGTACAGCGGGGTAAAATATAAGTCACGTGTTAAGAAAAGTTAAAAATAAAAGTTAGCTTGTTAAAAAGCGAAAGAAAACGAGATTCAGGAGGCAAGATATAAAGTTAAAAAAAAAGGGACCTTTGATATCACTGCAAAATACCAACTTAGTCCAAAATGTTATAAGCTTTACACTGAGGCCGGCTGCATACAAACGAAGTATTAGGGTGGAAATTGCAGTTTTTATTGTAGAAGACTAAAATAGTCGAATGTTCTTAGAGAAAAAAAAAACTGGCTGAGGGTTTCATATTACAACCCAAATTCAAAATAATAGAATACTTCTCACTTTTTGGAAAAAAAGTTTGTTCTAGCCTAATATAAGTGGAAATTAGGTATTTAAATGAACGTGCTACCTTTCTTAGACCTTAAAGCGTGCATTTCATTTCAAATATACTCAATTAAAAATAACCTTAGACAGAATAATCCAAAAGTTTATAGTGATGAAGGTTTACATTGAGTCAAAAAATTAGAATATTCAAATTAAAGGGGGGAAAACACTTTTAAAAGAAACAATATCAATGCTAGAATGCGTCATTTTTTGCTGGATTCAATGCTTTAATCCTTTCACACACGGATTCTACCACCTGTGTACATTAAACGATTCTGACACTGTTTCCATACCCTCTTCAATGCAGCAACGAGCTTAATTTTGTTGGCGGGCACCAGGTCTTGAACCGCTTTCTTTAGATTTGACGGTACCACAGATTCTTGATCGAATTGAGATTGGTAGGGTTTCTTGGGGGCCAGTTTGATACCGAAATTCCTCTTTTTGTTTAAAATCTATGAGTCGATTTAGAGACATGACACGGAGTATCTTGCTGAAAGATAAAATGTGTCACTAAATGTCTAACTGCTGTGCCTCAACTGAAGTATCATGCAGTATTATTGTTAAACAGTTGAAGTCACGCATTGTTTTATTTTCAGATATATATAATTTCTCAATTCCAGTAGCCCTCATGCACCCACAAACCAAAAAGGATGCGTTAAGTTGGAGAGAACGTCTTACACAAGATTTCTAATACGCTTTTCTTTTTAAACGTCAAACCCGAACACCTTTTTTTGTTCACAGATGTTTCAAAAAAAGATTCATACTGAATACAATACTTTTTCATTCTTGTTGCCCCTGAATGAGCTTCTCTTGGCTCCAGGAGAGTCGTGCAAGTTTCTGCTTCCTGTTTATCTTTGATCTTACTTTGTAGATCCGCAATTAAAACTGCAGTTTATGCAACCGTTCAAGAGTAGTTGGCGTGGAAAGGATAACTATAAATTCTTTCCAACAGTTATGGACGTAAGAAGCATTTTTCAACGATTGTTTTCGACGATTTACTTTAATTTGGCTTCGTCTCTGCCAGGTGTTACAATTTTTCTATCTCGTTTACTTCGGTTACTCTTTATCTCATCAAAAACAACCCTGTTGTAAAAATTTCCCCGTCAAGAAAACCTTTAACATTTTCGCACAAAAAAGAAAACCTGCATCCTAAACCCAAAAACCCTCAGCGATAAAAAGTTATGATATCTAGTTTGCCCGCTTAGTATCTGCCAAACTATCATCCTCCCTCTTCTCCTTTTTCATCACAACTACTTCAATTAGAACCTCCTCCCACCTTCAACTCCTCAGAAATATGGATAGATCTTTTAAATTGTTTATCTTGTTTGGCGGGAAGCTTTTTGCTCACCAAGCAACCACTTCACTTTGAAAAGCTTCCCGCCAAACAAGATAAACAATTTAAAAGATCTATCCATATTTCTGAGGAGTTGAAGGTGGGATGAGGTTCTAATGGAAGTAGTTGTGATGAAAAAGGAGAAGAGGGAGGATGATAGTTTGGCGGGTAAACTAGATATCATAACTTTTTACGGCTGAGGGTTTTTGAGTTTAGGATGCAGGTTTTATTTTTTGTGCGGAAAAGTTAAAGGTTTTCTTGGCGGGGAAATTTTTACAATAGGGTTGTTTTTGATGAGATATCACATCTTTTTGCATTGATATTATTACTTTGTCTGTATTTTTAGAATTGAGAACTTCAAGTCAGAAAATTTTCAATTGAAACAACGCTGTTTTGTGTTTTTAAGGAACAATAATGGCTAGCCTAATTTTACGTCAAGTTATTTTCTGACTACTAAGATTCTATGTTCATTTTGCCAGAATTTGGCGGTTTAAATTTTATTACAATTCTTGTATCCTCTCTGTTGCAAAGAAAACTTCTTGGATAATAAAATACTATATTTTAAATTATATTTGTTTTCGAGTATTTTACAACTTCGCAATAAACTCTATTACAGTTTCTTCATTTGACAGATTATTCAACATTTTCATGAAGGTTTCTCTAAATGTTTTACAGCTTGAGGGCTATTTTAATCTAACTTTTCACTTTTTGTTTAATTTCATTTTTTCTTAAATCGTGAATTATTTTACGTTTTATGGGATAATTTTAATTGTTTGGTGATTTATCTCTTTTTCTTAATAGAAGTCTTTGTCTTGTTTAATACCTAGTTTTGTTTAAGAGTTCATTTAAAAAACGAAATAACGCATGTTATCACCAAGCAAAAAAAAAAAACTAAACCATTTAATATTTTAAATTTGAATGTGTCAGAAGATCTATACAACTTTACTCAATGTCAAATCGCGGATATAACCAAATTTGCCATAGCGAATGCGCATGTTGCGCGCGGACTAAGCTCATTAAAAGTCTTGCTTAAATTAATTGCAAAAATTTTTTCAGCTAACAAATTACTGCAAAGCACGGATGTCCACACACGTATTTCATATATTTTCAATTCATTATGTTTGTGAAAAATCCATTAATTTAGAAAATAAGCAAACCAATTAAAAAAAGTGCTATTTTTCGCTTTCAATTAAAAAGTTATATGTGCAGTATTCATATGCGTAGAGTTACATATAATTTCACGTAAAATATTGTAATGGTTTAACCCCAGTTTCGCGCCGACATTTAAAATTTCTTCCCTCCATAAATATATCAAAACTGAAAAACAGGGGGAAGGAAATTTCGTATCCGCAAAACTTTGGGGGGAGGGGGGCAGCATTCTAATCTCATTCATTAATTTGTTTCTCTGCTTAAATATAAACAAACAACATGGAATCTGAAAACAGAAAGCCCAATGAGCTAAGTCTGCGCCCATGCGCAGTCGCTGTGGCAAATTTGTGATATCCGCGATTTAACGTCTAGTTGCAACTGTTGGATATGTTTTAGTCTTGATTGAATCTCATTTCCTAAGACAACTTTGAAATAACTGTTAGATCTGTTCTAACCTTGCAATTGCAGTCCGAGATAAACAAACCCTATGAGCTGAGAGTAAGTACATAAGAATTTAGGGAAAATTAGTGATTTTCAAACTTTAATTACTCCGGCCCATGATGTCCCTGGGGGTTGAATTTTTGTATATGTACTCAATGGCCCCCCAAGAATATGTATACAAAAAATCATTACCGTAGCCCCCGGGGGGGGGGCTGTGATAGAACCCCGGGGGTAAAAACGAGGGGGGAAGGGGAGGGGGGTCAAATGGCACATCAGTAGGGCACAAGGAATGTGTGTGCGAAATTTCAGCTTGATTCCTTTTTTCGTCTGGGCTGTAGCCCTGTCAAAGAAAGCGAAAACTTTTTTGAACAGCGATTTTATAACTTTAATACCTCCTCCCCCTGATGGTCCAGGGGATTGTATTTTGGTTTACGGCGTCAGGGGCCACTAGAGATTGAGTGTACCAAAAATCAACTCCGGGGGCCTTCATGGGGCTGACATACAGAGGGGTGAAAAACCCAAAAACTCCCCAACTTGTTCTGTCGTGTAATCTTGTTCTTGGTCGCTTTTATTTTCTTTCGTCTTTGGCGGCGGATTTGCTTCTGTTGGCTGCTGACATTTGGTTTCCTTGGCGGGGCGGGACGCTCCCGCGTCCCGTGATTGGTCAATCCTTCTATATTCCTTTAAAATCTTACATACCATAGATTGTAAAACGTTCATTTGAATTGAGTAGGATAGTTTTTTATTTTTTCCTAAGTTCAAGAAATGATATAATAAGTAACTTCGTTTCCCCCCCCCCCCAATTAATCACCTTGAAAACCCATTTTGAGCAATAAAAGGCTTTTAAAAGAGCGTAAAATTATCCTGGCGGCGAGTTCCATACTTGTGACAAAGTATCGATTAACAGATGTGCAAATATTTTCACTACTTTTTAAAATTCACATTCAATGAATAGATTGTTCTAATTTTTTGATCCATACAAAAAGTCTATCTATTTTTCCAATATGTTAATGATCTACAAGTTGATAAAAAAATATCTCCAAGGTTGTTTAAATGAATTTACCCATTCATAGAATAACGAGTTTGAATCTTTTTAATTTGCATGTGTTCATTTTTCCCGTCTCAGGGACAAGTTTAGTTCAAACAGTTCTGATATTCTATTATTTTAAATTTGGGTTGTACATTTCTATTTATCACTGATAAAAGATAAGGATGAAGAATAGAAGGATGAACTCGGACCGAATCCTTCCCTTTTGCGTCAGCCAAAACTAGTCCCCGAATCCCCTACGACTAACATCATCGATGGTCCTTTAAAATTGCGTTTTTGGAATTTAAATTATGGAAATTTTTTGGAGAAGAGTCTCCGAACCTCATCCTTTCTTTTAAAGTTATCAAATATGGTCTACAATTTCAATTTAATTTCAATTTCACAAAATTTCCCGTGGAAGAAGCTTCGAACCTCCCCAATCTCTGACTCACCAAAATTCATCTGAAATAGCGTTTTTACAACAGTAATGTTGAAAGTCTTCTGGGGGAGAACTTATGATACCCTCCTCCCTATTTCTGCGCAAATATTACATTTACGACTTGGTTCCTAGTCCAATTCTCCTTATTTGTGTACTCACATTCTCATTAGATTAGTAACGAGCCCCTCCTAAAATAGAAACTGAATCCACCCTTTCTCCAAATCATATGAAAAAAAGTCCCCAGCCCCGGCTGTTTTCTGGAACTTAAGAATTAATATTCACTTTTTTCTAAAAACAGGCAACGGCTACCATATTCTGCTGCTCCACTTCAAAATCAACTAAAATGTTTTTAATTTTAGAGAAGGCAATCCGAATTGGTGGAATTTCCATTTTAAAGTTTTTGTTGCTTGATTGCATTCATTTATTTATTTTTAAACAAAAATGTGTTTTCATTTCTACACTTTTATAAGCAAACCAAAAGGTTATTACGTGCTTATTTTATTATTTTTAATGGGTTCATCAAGTGTTTGTTTCCTATTTTATTTTTACACACATACACATAAAATATATTATTTTGTAACTCATTTGTGTTTTTCAATAGGTCATTTGGTGACCCGTGGTTCTATGTTGGGCAGGCCATAGAAACCTGTACATAGTGAAAAGGGCTCTGTATTCAGGGTCGGACGGGACCGTTAAAACGTACCGGGTGATTACACAAAACCGGCCCTTAACTCACTAGTAAATCCCCCCCCCCCCTCGTGCAAAATCTTGCAAGTTTAATATTTTTTTTTTTAAATGGAAGGAGAAAAGAGCAATAGATAGAATGCAGAGCCATCACAAGGTCAAAAACTGTAGGAATGAATAAGTTTGACGGCCACTCACTTTTTAACGCATATTAACAAAGAGAAAGAGAGAGTTGGGAAAAAAGATTTCCGTTTCTGGATTAGGAGGGTTTTTTTACAAGATTGAAGTGTTAGCAGTGTAAACATAATTGTAAGTGTAATATTCTCCTAGTTTGAATTTGGGGGGCTTCTCCATCGGATAGTTTCCGAAATTGTAGTTTCATAAACGCCGCTTTTGGGCAATTTTTGGTAATGTTGGGGGAGGGGGGAGTTCGAAGGCCCTCGCACGTTCCTTTTTCGAAGTTGATATTTTGAAAACAAGCGTGCAGATTATCTTCGATTATGATACGGGGAAGGGGTCGGGAATCTCCATCGGAAATTTTTTCGAAATTGTAGTTCTAAAAACGCATTTTCAGACGATTTTTGGTGGGGTTGGGGGAGAAGAGATTTGGAGACCTCCTCCGGAAATGTTTCGAAGTTGATTTATTAAAGGGTCTCGAAATGGAATGGACGAGTTTTCTGAGAGTTTCTTCCCTAAAAGTTGCCAAAATTGCAGTTTTAAAAGCGCAGTTTTAGACTATCTTTCGTACTGTTCATGAAAGGGGAGCTTTGGGGGCCCAACAATTTTTCAAACCTGAAATTCCAGAAATGCAGTTAAAGATGATCTCCAATTATGTTATGAGAAGGGTTCAAGTGTTCTCCCCCAGAAACTGTTAAGAAGTGATGTCCGTAAACGAAAGTTTAGACAATCTTTAATGATAGGGAGAAGGGAGGAGGCGTTTCTAAAGGTTTTATGAGAGTGTGCTCTCCGGTAGGGTTTTTCGAAATTGAAGCTCTAAATACGCAATTGTAGGTGGGGGAACTGGGGGTAGCACCGCCTCTATACCCCTTTGAAGACGGCCCTGAAGTACACTCAGGGCCGACGAGAGGCCATGTCAGCCTAGTTGGAAACTAGAAGCCGGCCTCGCAATTGCAGTCGCATGAGTTTTAATAAGGATAAGAAGCTGGAAAACCAACAGACAGAGGGTGCCACCGCCTTGGCTTTCGGCAGCCCTGAGCACCCCCCCCCCAAAAAAAAATGCCCCGTCGGCAGCGGCGGCTCGTGCCTTGAAAAAGTGAGGGGGCCAGATCATGGGTGTGCTCTCCCCCCCCCCCCCGGTTTTTGAAAAAAGAAAGGAATTCTTTTAAAAAAAAATACTTTTTTTAATATTTAAACTTTCTAGAAAAAATTATTTGTGTTTAGTGAAAAAAATTAAATTTCTTTTAAACACAGGACAAGCTACAAAACACTTAAACTACTAAGTAAATCAAGAAAGATGTTAATAGTATCATGTTTATGTCCTTGATTGCCGGCAGGGTGGTTACTTTCACTCCCTGACTTTCAAAAATAAAATTTAAGTAATCAGATCCCTTCTGCATATGAATCTGCCGGCGTCCATGGGCCAGATTCAGAATTTTTATGCAAACAAAGAAAAAAAAAAGTCGAACGCCTTCTATTTTCTTCAAATTATTGATAACGAGTCACATATTCTTCAAAACTACATGGGCAGTAATTTAAACAAGTAATAATTTTTGTGCAATAATGGGAAGACATTGAATAAAAAAAATAATCTTGTAACGATATATATGCATACATATACATACCACACAACAGTGGCGCAACTAGAAAATAATTTTAAGGTGGGGAGGGGGAGGGGCACAATCGGAAAAAAATCTCATCAATTTGATTGATTTGATTTGCTCATCAAATCTCTCAATTTTGAAACTTGTAGTCTTAAAAACACAATTTTAGCCTGCTTTTGGTGATGTTAGGAGAAAGAACGGTACAGGAGACTCCGCGGAAATTTGTAGAAATTTAAGCCTTAAATCGCGGTGCTAGGCCATATTTATCGACGTTAGATTAAGAATGGAGCTACGGGACTCTCTACGATCGTTTGTTTTTTTCGTTTTTTTTTTGAAAAATTAATAGAAATCAATTCCTTCTCCCCCGTCCAATTTTTTGAAATTGCAGTTCCAAAAACGCAATTGTAGACGAACTTTGAAGATTTTTACTGAAAGAGATTCTGGAGTTCTCCCCTGGGTTTTTTTCCCAAAGTTAAAGTCGTAAAATCGGCTTGAAGGAAAAAATAAATCTTCGTATAATCCGCGGATAATACGATGCCAAAAAATGAAGTTTTGATTTAACATATAATTTTAGCAACTGAATTAAAAACGTGAAGAAGTAATAACTTTTAAGGTATATTCAGAAAACTAATACAAAAAAATGTCTAAAAAGTAATAATTTCTTCTCTAAATTGTCATTATATTACGCTAATTACTTGAAGACAAAGAGTCAAGAAAGGAGCAAACGGTCTAATCTTGTGCAAATGAAGGCTTCTTCCTTTACTGTATGTTGTTTATTTTACATAGCCTGAGTCGCGTAAGAAGGACATTCAAGTTATGTAAAATAAGCAACATGCAGACAGGGTAACGGTCTCGGCGAATCCTGCTGTAAATATTGTGGTTGTATTGAGAGGGGGGGGGACACACGATAATGCGGGGCAGCGTATAATCCGCACCTCATTAATTTTACTTTTCTAACAGATAATCCATGGATTATGCGCAGGAAAATACGATACAATCCTTTTTTTTTTAATAATTTCAAGCACGTACGCACAAATTTAAAAAAAAAAAGGAAAAGAAATTAAAAGTTTGAAACCGTCTGAAAAAGTGAGGGGGCTCGGGCTCCCTCTGGCCCCTCCCACGAGCCGCCACTGCTCGTAGGCACTTCTGATATTAAACCTATATCTAGTGCGTGATTGTCACCCAAGCCTCTCACCGCCCAGTCACCACCAAATTTGACGGTTCTTCAAACTTCGAAAAAAAAAAAGTTATCGCAACCGGCCCCGGGACTCACCAGCCCTTCGGGCGATCGCCCGATTGCCCAGTCCGACCCTGTCCGTATTGATAATAAGGCCCCCAACTACCGCCCCTTCGTTAAACGAACCTACCTTTTCCCCACGCCACATGGCGATTCTAAGACTTCCCACTAAAATGTAGGGAGTTAATGGAGAAGAAGTTTTTTTCCAGTGATTAATGTTTGCCTTTGTTTTGTTAAAGAATTGGCAAAACCAAACACTAATGAAAACAGAAAATGGCAGAGAGCGATATGCACGTGGTCATCTGGTGAGCAAGAGCAACGAACTTATGAAACTGGTACCAGTTAGTTCCTTCAGATTTGAGCAATGCCAAGTAAAAAGCGACAAACTTCTGTGCTTTTTGTCGCCGTTTTTAATTTTTTGACTTTATTTTGACTTTCTAATCTTAAGAGTTCTAAATAAATAAACACATGGGGGAAGTTAACAAGAAATAGTGAATCCTGTAATTTTAAATCCTGTTAAGTGGTTATTTATTTTTTTTTCCTAGTATCTTTACCATACTGTTTGTAGTACATATTCCAATTCCTTTAAGTTTGTTAACTTTTGGTTACGCTTTGTATTTAAATCATATGATTAATTTGTACACTTGTAATTCAATTGAAAGGAAATGTTTTTTATGCTTATTTATTCTTCTTGGCTCGTAATAGTTTTATTCTTTGTGCATCCGTTTTGAAAAATATTACCTAACAAGAAAATCACTGTCAAGATATGACAGGTGAAAATTGCTTCTACATTTGAACGAAGCAGTTGCCTGTCAGGTGATTTTGATAGTTAAAACTTTAATCCTGACTCCAGTGGATTAATCCTAAACGCCAGTAGATAGCGTTCATTGTTGACCACTTTATCTATTCATCATTCCCCTGAAATTGCAATTTTACCAGTACAACTGTTAAGTTACCGGATCCAGTTCAGCCTTGTCATAATAAAGCCTTTCCCTCTTTCCCTGCATGTTTATCAAGTTATCAGGCCGTGGCGCGAGTTTCGTTGTTGATGACGTGAGGAGCATTACATGATCATTGGCTATTACATATATGATGATTCCTCTCATTAGTTTTTATTTTTTATTGAAAATCAGATTTTTGTTTTTATACTTTTAATGCAAAATTAAAAGTTGTCAAGAAATTATTTCGTTCAATTTGTATTGATTTTCTGTACTTTGTATTTTAAATATACCAAGCGATTGTCCGTAAAAGATGACCCCTTTTTTTCTCGTTTTTATCCCCCCCTGTAAATGTCACTTTGCGTATAACATATATAAACTGAAACAGTTCAGAAACAAACTGTGGGGTTAGAGATGTATTCCGTATTTACTACTCTGTATGAGGGTAGGTAAATACATCATCCCCGAGGGCCCCTTGTTCCTATCATTGCGATGACTAACCAGATTGGGGTCCCTCGGGAGAAGGTAAATACAGTATTGTTTACATTTAAAGTAGTAAGTATTGTTTCCGCAGCACTCCTGCGCATGCGTCCTCCGTGTTGATTACATCAAAATCGGAGTGACAAGAAATCGAATATAAGTAGAAGTTTTCTTTGGTTTCAGCTGTTTTTCTTTTTGTTTGGATTGTTCAACTTTCATGCAAATGACCCACGTTATTTTTTTTTTAAGTGTAAATTCCCAGGAAGATTTCCTTTTAAAACTGAGTGCTAGTTACATCACTGCTAGTAAGCTTTACTTTAAACAAATTTTATTATTTTACTTAAAAATTATTTACTCTAATTCCAATGAGATTATACTGGAATAATTGTAGTACAGGGATTTGTGCTTGTCAGTTTCACTCCTAAACTGCTTAGTGGGTCTGCTTTTCTTCTGTGAAAAAGGTGGGGCTTTATACTGTTTATGGAAAAGATAGACTGAATGTAAAAAAATCGGTACCAGAAGGTTTGCTACTATATGGACCACTTTTGGGGATTTACTCTGGATTAAAAAAGAGCAAACTAATAGTTTTCTTGTTCGCTGCCTGCTTGGGGCCAATTTGTGCTTGTCAAAGCAAACATGTAATTGACAACGCCAAATGACGCATTTATTTGTTAACATCTTTTATGTAATGACAATGTTAATTTGTACATTTGCACTAAAATATGTAAAATAAAATTCACTGTTTAAAAAGTTAGTTAAATGCTAGGTTAGCCAGGGCCCAACTATGACTTTTGAAGACACTGGGCACGAACTTTATTTGGTGCCCCCCGAGTTTTGGTGCCAATTATAATGTATAGTTAAAACAAAAAAAAGATACCTAGATATTCCTGCAAACAAGTCAAATTTGATGATATATAAGATAAATATGCATATATAGCATGTGTCACTAAATTTCGCCTGGTTGCACTAAGACATACAAATCAAAAGTATCTACTACCCAGATAGCAAGCACAGTGGGAAGGTGGTTGGCCAATGGTGGCTAATGTTAGAAACCGGTGGGGAATGGCGAGTTGGCAACGAACAATGAGCCTACAATGGCCCGACCGTTTCTGGGTATCGGTCGGCCAACCGTGAATATTTTCGATGGGCCATCATTGGGAAATTGTTAGACACTGTAGCAGATTGTTCCCAAGTGGTTGGTCGTGTAACGGTTGCCAAAGCGGACATTGCCTACCGTTGGCTTACTATAAGCTACACCACAGATCAACTCCCAACCAATTGTGCTACTAGGGTAAGTAAGTTTTAAATGTAATAATAGCCTAAATATAATTCTGGAGTGGATTGGGTATTTGTGTAAAGGATTACAATTTTAAGAAGATTTTTTATTATTATTATACATTTAGTATTTTCATCTTGCTATGGGATGAAATAAAATGATTCCAACTTTTTAAAACTTCAGCAACAGATGTGACGCTTCCCAAACTTAGGTGTCCTGAGCCTGTGCCTATTCCTTGATCTGGTTCTGGACTTAGCTAATTCTTGGAGGAAACTGTTTATGAGGCCCATCTAAAAAGTATCCGACCTTTGAATAGGAAAAATATTTCAAATATGTGACAGGGTTATTGCTCCAAATCCCTTCAAAGTAGGCCCCTTGTGCTTGCACATACTTAGTCCGCCGATCTCTCCACTGGCAGAAACACCTCTAGAAGTCCCTTTTATAATTTCATCTACTCCGTTGCATTCCGCATTTTCTCTTCTTTATTCTCAAAACAAGATCCTTTCTGTGGAATCTTCAATTTTGTAAAGCCTAGAAGTTTTGTTTATCCAGAAGTAATATTCATACACCCATGACTCATCTCCAGTTATCACAGTTTTCAGAAACCCAGGATCCGTGTTGGCAGTGTTCAGAAGGTCCTGTACAACTTCAAGACGGAGGTCCTTTTGTTCTGGAACAACAACATAGGCACAAATTGCAGCCACTCAGTGCATGTTCAAATCATCAAGTAAAATTGCATGTGCAGAATCTTTACTCACTCTCACCTCTTGGACAATCTTCCTCACGGTCAAACGATGATCTGCCACCTAATTTGGCACCCTCTCAACAACAGCTGCACTCCGAGCAGTTTGGGGCCTGTCAGACTGCTGATCACTTTCCAATGTGTGGTCATTTTTGAATCGGTTGAACCACTCCTTAATTTGTGGAACACCCATTGCATCTTCTCCCTAAAAAGGAAAAAATGGGGAAAATATAGTATTGTATTTTTGCTTAGTCTGCTTAGTATTGTCTACTATTCAGGAAATAGTGAATTATATGAGAAACCAGCAGCAAATGTTGAAAGATTACCACTCAATTACAGGATGAAAAATTCTTAAAGTGCAGTGCAAAATTTTCAAATAAAATATAATATTATTGACATATGTTTCAGGGTTACAAGGATTATCCCTTTTAGGTGTTAAAAAGGAATTTATTGGATAAAGGATAGTAGACCATTTAAACATTGCTTGTTGCCCTTAGTCCTATATTTGATGTTATTGATAAAAAGATACGTTGTAATCCAAAAACATAAAACATGCAAATTTTGTGCTACATTAATGTTGTTATCCTTTGCATCTGTGAGAAAGTTGGGATTGTAAAACCTGGAAAATTTTGAACTTAATCGGGGAATGTCAGGAAACTGCATTTCCCGCATTTTGGTATTTCTATGTTAAGGGAACAGAAGTGGCGTCTACTTGGAGCAGAACTTTTCCTTTAAATCTTCTTGATTCTTTTCCTCTAAGTTTCTTTTGCTTACTCCATTAATGAAATATTTTTCTCTTTTCACAGGATCTCCAATTTTGATACATTTTTGCGAAACTTGTTGATAAAAGAAAATGCTGTAGTACCCCATTTTCTTGATAATGGTACAACTTGGCAAGATTTAACCCCTGAAGAAAAGGTATTTCAACCATTACTACATGAATTTCAACTCGTTGTATGTATATTTGTTGCGTAAAATTCATTGCTTTAGAGATAAACTGTGGTAAGTCGCAACATGTGAATTTTACTTGACTGCTGCTTACAAGTTTTCAATTTCTTCTTAACTCTCTATCATATCTCTACTACAAACAAAGTGTTACAAATTGTAGGTTTGAGGATAATCATGAAGTTAAGATGGAAATGAAAACTAGTAGATGGTAGTCATGTAAAATTATCATTTATTGTGACTAGGGAATGCAATACCGGACCGAAAATACGGTACCCGTATTCTGTGTTTTTTAAAACATCATACCGTAATGCCAGTATTAAAAATTTCTCAAAAAATGGTCCACGCATATTGTTTCATTGCCATATTTCATAATTTTGTGCAAAAATTGTATTATTTCTGAAAACGTATTATGAACAAATGTAAAATGAAGGCGCAAATCGTCGCCTCAGAGCAACAGTAAGATATCTTTGTGTTATTTCTGGGATTAGATATCTTAGTGTTGCTCTGAGGCGACGAAATGTCATAATAAAATAGCAATAACAGTAAGAAACCTAATGCATCTATTGAATTGTCTCTAAGCATGGAACTTATTTAAGTGCACGAATTTCTTGCAGATGGATTCATGCATGTCAGTGGCACTGTTAACAATGTGTGATACCTCTCCTTCCTCTAATTGCCTCAAAGTCTTCCATCTTTAAATATTTCAGTGTCTTGCTTGCTATTTTTGGATAATTTTTTTTTTTAAATTTTTTTAAAATTATGTGTGTGCATCTCTTTTGTATAGTGTGTAGCATTTTTTCAAAAACATTTGTAGCTAGCTATGCTTTCTCTTTGAGAGACGATACTTTCCTAATATTAACATTATCCTCAACGATTTCAGGATAAGTTTTTGTTTGCTTTTATTAGCCCTTTGGTTTGAAATTTGCAATGAACTTAACTATATTTAATCTTGCTGATTTCTGTTATTTATTTATTTTTTTTTTCTTTTCAAGATCTTTTAACAAGTATAGTTATGTAAAGATCTAAAATATGTTCCAGGTGATTTTGCTTTACTTTAATGCAAATTTTAAGGTACTATATGATTTCTAAACATAATCTTGTTAAGTATAAAGCTAAACAGCAAAACAGGACAACAAATTAATACTGATAACAACAAAATTATCATTTGCTTACTAACAAGAAAAAGGTTTCTGTCGAAATTCAGCCCAGGTGAGACATACATTAAAAATATATGTATCGTTGAGAATTACTGCAAATGATAGTTGAAATAAATTATTCATGGGACAAATACATTCAAATTAATACTTGAAATTAACTTTCACATAAGGGAAAGCGAGTGATCACAGGAATGAAAAAAATAAAACATGATGCACATAAGTGCGCGAAAATGCAATTCATCTCACCATCTAGTAATGAAAATATCATTTTACAATCTTTTTGCTATTTTTATTTAATGATGTTCTATTAGTTTGTACTTTCAAAGCCAACTTTTTACACCAATAGATTAGTTTTGGTACTGTATCACACAAAAAAAGAAATGTTCATTTAAAATAAAAGTTGATATCTAATAGGTCAAATCAGGGGTGCCCAACCCCTAATATTGTGGAGACCCCCCAATGAAAAAAATACCCCTCAAAACACTTCCCCCCCCTAAAAATTTCAATGGCAGTCTGCAACATGACCCCCCTCTCTCCTGGGTCAATTTAAAAACTCTTTAATATGAAAACTATTTAATATTTTCATCCAATATCAAAATGCCGGTATTTAATCTCTGCAAATACCAGTATTACAAAATTTCAAAATAGCTTGAAATGCCGGTATTTGGTATACTGATATTGCAATCACTAATTTTGACTTAACACAATTACCTCTAAGGTAGTGAATTGCATTTTGAATAGGGTAAAAGCACCAGCAGTTGGCCGTTTAAGAGCTTGATTGTGAACGTTTCTCACAAATATGAATTTCAGAAATTAGTAGTTCGACAAAAACATTGTAAGACTATACACTCTGTACTTTCCTGAGTGTACTCCAAGAAACGGTTTCAGAAATAACTACATTTTTTGTTCAAAAAATCAAGTTATTTTTGATTCAAGCATATGCTCTAGTAGTCGGTCATGAAAATTCAGTGCTCAGCCATGTATGATCTAGCTACCAGTATAAGTAAGATGACCAGTCCCCCCCCCCCCCCTCCTTAAAACGGGATGCATTAGAATTTTAGACAACACAGTAGGCATAAATTTTTTTTTCAAAAAATGATTTTCCCGATTTGTATTTATTTCAAGGAACAAAAATGAACAAGAATAGTTCCTCATATTTCATAGACACCATATAGTAATACACTTCGTCAATCACTATCTAAACCAGTCTCGGAACTTAGACACTTTGTGTTTTCTATTTCCATCTTTCAGACCAGGGTTGTGAGATAAAACATTTTGAAAATAGCCAAAACACTACTTAAACTTAATCAAAAATAGCCAACATGTGTGAGAACTGCACCACCTTTTGATAATTTTAAAAGTTTTAATTGTATGTCAATCTAACCACTAATTGTTGTACCAATATAACCACTCTTGAATATTTATAACATAATATTTGTTAAATATGCCTAAATATTTGCTAAATGTGGTAACAATTTTCTACACTATGATCTACTAATCGCATGGTTATGCTTACTTTACTCGCATTGGTTACTGTCATTTTTTCACTTGATGTTACTAACGTGATCGCCACTCTATATTTTATCATCTGTGCTCAAGTTTCTTACAACACTTTTGTTTGTTTTGTTTGTTTTGTTTTTTTCAATTTGCTAGAGTTGGTTGCTAACATGCTAACTTTCAGAAAACGAGACATTTATGAGTCCCGACATAATGTGGGGAGGCAATGGGACAGACTGCTTGAAAATGGGTCTGTCCGATTCAAAATGGGACGTATGGTCAACTTTGGTATAAGTGAATGAATTTAAACGAATTTTTAAGTGAAACTAGTTACACACCATAAAAACTTACAAAATATTTATCATTATAATAATTAACACTATAATATAATGTTTTCAAAATAATTCTGCATTCTTGAGATCTTCATAACTTTTATCTTTCCACTCAATAACCCAATAAATTAAATGTTTGGCTAAAGGCAGTAATAAGAAGTAGTATCAATATTTAAAATTAAATTTCCCTAATGCAATATCAGCACCTTAAATCTATGGTAAAGCTTAAAAATTGAGCATAATGAGTAGTAGAAAGTATAATCACAAGTTAAATACTCATTGAAATAAGTGGAACTAAAGTAATTGTAGAAATAATACTTTTAATTCTTCTTTTCTGAAATGTTCCAAATATGAATCATAGGAAAACATTTTCTGTTAGTATAACATTTGTTAAGAGCAACAATTAAGCCACAATTGTCAGCTTGGTACTAAAAAAGATAAATATTTAAACATTGACACATTGGCTGAATGAATTTGGGAAACTTGTTTTAGAAATTCCTAAACTAAAATTAGCATTAGAAAGAATAAAATTTTAAACTGACTCTTTGAAAAAAAAGAAAAAAGTTTTAAAACTTTTGTTAAAAAAGAAGTTAGGTTAGAAATAAAATTTGCACTTAACACAGTCATCAGATCCGGATCTCACCCCTTGCAAAAAAAAAATCAGCAGGGCCCCTAACTGCTTACTCGATTCCTATGCCACTAAGGGCAGCAGGCCCCTTTAGTGGCGTAAGTCACCGCATTGTGGGGTCTGCAGGCACGTAAATCCATTCTCCCCACCATTCCCTAGCTTGTCATGCATTCTTTCCAAAAATGGGGATTTCTTTTAAATGTGCAGGATGCAGGTCAAACTGTCCCGCTTAAAATCAGAATTGTCCCACGACAGGCATTCCATCTCGGTGGTTCTGCCCGAGACTCATTTTTTGTCAGTTTTATAGAATCCAAAAAATGAGATTAAAAAGTAAAAAATAAAATTAGTTGGTATTTTATTTTCAGACTGACCCTTCTTATTTTTTCCCCTGAAGAAAGATCAGCCTTTCTGGGATTTGCTCGAATGTATACATGGTCTTTAAGTATAATATAAATTTTATTTTCAACTTGGAATAATTCATACTACAGTCACACTGGTTTGTAGCAAAGTTGAAGGGATCAAATAAAAATTTTGTTTTAACAGTGATTTCATTAACAGTAGAATTATGGAAGGGGTCATTTTCTAGTTCCCTTTTTTTGCTTACTGCTCCTCTGTACTTTCATAAAAAGCTTAATCCTTCTTTGACTTTTCCTAACTCATCTTGCTGTGCAATAATATAAAGTCTTCAAGAAAATCATATTTTTTCTAACCCAAACTAAAAGTCTCATGTGTCATTTTGGCTCTATTGATCAAAAAAAAAAAAAAAAAAAAGAGTGAGAGAGAGAGATACAAATACATGTACTGATGCTGAAACAGAGCAGAAACTTAAAAAAGACTCTTAAAACATATTCTCAGGCCCAGATCTGCAGACCCCGCAGTATGGGGGCCCACGTTCTTAAGGGGCCCAACCTCCTAAGAAATTGATTGAAAAAACTAGTACTAAAGACTTATAATAACGTTGCAAATATACACTGCTGGCTTCTGTGGAGGGGGCCTACAGATTTTGTTGCAGGGGAGCTCAAAATTTATAGATCCGAGATTGCATATCATTGCAAGAATTTGAAGAATCAATAATGTTTTCCACATAAAAGGGAGCATTAGCAATTAGTTTCTGAAGTGCAACTGAGAATGCTCTGGTTATTTTAAAGGTATTTAAAACATCTTTAGGAATCTTTCCCTCTCACTTCTCAAAGTTAATGGTTGACGGTTGATTGAAAAATGAATTTTTACTCGTCAGATTGATTTATATCGTGAAAATAAAACTGAAAATTCCAAGTAAATCAACTTCTCTCATGTTATTTCATAAACATGAAACTCTGAATCGAAGGGGGCGGAGAGCTACAGTGGTCATTGGCCTCGATTTTTGACACCAAATTCTATATGTTTTAGAGGTCGTTTTATCAGTCATGTTAAAATCCAATAACATATGGCCTAGTTTTATTTTTTTTTAAAAGGAGGGAGTGAATTAGATTTTTTGGCTTTTCCCCCTACCCCTCCATCCCTTTTTACCCTCGACTTTTTTGGTGCACCAGCCTCCTATGTTAAAATGTGAAGTGAAATTGAAGCTAGTATGCTAGAGCCATGAATTCGCTGTATACTATAAAGTTTCATCGTAAGCAGGCATGACTGTACCAGGTGTGCAAGTATGCAATGCAGATTTTTTTTTCCACAAAAAAAAAGTAAAATTTAGAAGACAGATAAAATATCCCTTATTCAAAATACGCTCTACAGCTTGTTCTAATGCATTTCCGTTGTTGTACGGGCAATTTGTGACTACTATGATAATAAAAAATTGGCTTCTTTTGCTACAAACGATTCACTGGGCCATTTTTTCACATCTTTATCATGCGATTGGAAACGCTGCTCAGGAAGGGTCCCATATATGCAAGCAAGTAGTATTCGGAAAGAGCCAAGACTGGTGAGTAAGTCACTTTGGGTATAACTTTCCAGCTGTGCGCTTCCAAAGTGTTGAGAACCCGTTTTGTGTGTGGGAGGGAGCATTGAGTATGAAGTAAAATGCCTTTGTGCAAACCCCTTTCTGGTTTTTTTTTTCAAGCAGTGAAGAGTTCAAATAGGTTGTTGCTGGTAACGTTTAGTATTTACCATTTCACCAGGTTTAAATACTTTTTAAAATACATTTGAAAGTAGAAACTGAAATTTTAAAGTCATTTTTGGGCCCCCTGTTAATTCTAAGGGGAAGCTCGAACTTCCTGAGCCTTTTGGGTAATCAGGCCCTGCATAGAGCCTCATCTTTGTGCCAAATTCACAGCAGTTCAGGTGCCAAAACCATCACTCATTTGTATCTTGCAAGTAATTATGCTCATCATTAGCTTCTTAAAGAAATTGGTATGATTAAACAGCAGTTTTCTTCAAATGAATGCAACAAAGTTAATGCTAGCTGCAAATGCTTCTTGTTCGAAGTGCGCATGAGAACAACCTATGACCAGAAGGAGCAAATAACGGTGTATGCTCCGTAGTAACTATGGTCAGCCTATATTTTGATCTCGTAATGTTTTGTACTTGTTCACCTGGTGTATAAAGTCTCTCTGTCCAAAAAATATCCGACTTTCATTCATATCTTCACGCTACAACACCCAGGCAACCTCTGTTGGGTTTCAACATAACCAGTACCAACTCCTAACCTCCTCTTCAGATGCCTTAGTTACCGATGAGACACTTTAGTTCCCCTGCAGCACGTATTTGTTTAGGATGCCTTCTTTGCGGTCTTTGGATTTTATTCATTGCTAAAAATGATGGAATGAATTGAACAGCAAAAATATTGTAATGGTAAATGTTGTGCGGAAACTATTGAAACGTTATTAAAGACCTTTGGAAGCAAGTGTATGGGCAAACCACAAATATGTACTTGTATAAGGGATTTAGAAGTGGCTACATATCTGTTGACAGTTGAGTGACAAATCATAAGGGATTGGTCACAACTGTTTTCATCACGAATCACACTGATTGATTAGAGGCAAGTGTCTCCCTAGAGGATAAATGAAATGTGGTTCATTAGGTTGCCAATATCTTTTTAAGTTTTTATGATATTCAACTAGAATTTTTTTATAACTTGTCAAATCTATTGCCCAAGAAACTTTGAAAGTTATAAATTGCTATCTTTCCCACATGCACAGTGAGAAATTAATCGCTTTAAATGTTCATATTGCACCAAATTTCCAAAAGTTTTATTTCATATTTTAGTATAATGATTTTCTTATCTGCTTTAAGTTTTCTAAAAGTTACTTAAGCCAGGACGGAAAACTCTGCAAGTTATGAGCCAAAAAAAAAAAAAGCAGCAAACAAATTTTATATTTTAAAAAGAACTGCGTATATCTTCTTGAATGTAAGGGCAATTCCATGAAAAGTGATCCTGACATACCAAAAAAAAAATTTTCACATAATATAGAAACAAACCTTATTTTTTGGCAAAGAAACATCTGCTCTTTTCAATTCCATCATCAATTTTGAGTTTAAACTATTTTTATATCATCCTCATTTGATAACATTTAGACAAAGCAAAAAAAAAGCATTGTTAGTGAAATAAATGTAAGAGCCATTTTTTTACTTAATCATCAATTTTATTTATTATTATTATTTTTTATTTTTTATTTATTTTTTTTTTTTTTTTTTGAAAAAACTATCAAATATCATGAACACAGATGCTTTATTATGATTATGTGTCAAATTGTTTTAATAAATACTTTTGATGAGGTTTTAACCCCCCAAAATATACAGGTCACTTTCTGTTGGTCACACACATAACGCAAAAGGAACAAAAGTTTTCCTCCTAGGTCAAATTAATGGATTAGAAGAAAAATATCTCACATCATAAATTAACTTGATACATAATACCTGTAACCTGACTTTCATCATCAAAGATTCGGCAGAGAATTTTAAACGAGACTTTCTGAAAAATGTCACACAAGTAACGCTCCTGAATGGTTTCCATTACGGGTTGGATCTTTACATTTGAATGTAAGGGAAAAAGTACTTTATATATATATAACTCAACTAAAAATATTGTGTGCTGCCACTGAATTCAAGACTCAATGAGTGTTAAAAAATAGTGATAATGATTTTTTTTTTTAAATTACATTAAAAGATCAAATTAAGAATTGTTGTTTTCATACCCAAAGAGCAATTTAAACTAAGTATTTGCGATCTGCATACTTTAAGATCAATAGTACAATGTTCTAAGTACCTTAAAATGCATTTATATTTTTTGATATTTTTTGGTTTTTGAGAAAAAGTGAATAAATTCTACAGACAATTTAAAACATTCCAAATCTTTTAAACCACATAAAGTATAGGTTAGTATATAGTTCGTAATAGTTTATAAGCTTGATGTTTGCTATTAATTCGTACATAAATAAATATTAATTTCATCTTCATTCTTTATTTTGTGAAATTATCCTTTTAATTTTAATATTTACTAGCTGCGTTGTCCAGCATTGCACGGTCTACATCAAAAATAATAGTTGCGTCAAGTGGCTCATTTTCAACAATCAGGCTTAAATAAAAGAAAAAATAGCGTTAGGTTTCCCGTCAATGTGTAGGAAAGAGCAATTTTATGCCTCAAAATTTAACTTTAGATGTCTTTGTCTTTTTCTTAATTAAAAAAATGCTATCATTGTTATTGATATCCCGTTATGCAGATTTTCAGGAACCCCCCCCCCCCTTCTGGTTTCCCCATAGGGGGCAAAAGTACCCCTATGTGAGTTCTTGAGCATCAATTGACGGACCTCTGTGCCGAATTTGGCAAAGATCCAATGTAAACTGAACTTGAGTATTGAAACCCTCTGTCGGATGTGGATGTAAACTGTGGATTTTTATTAGGAGATCCCCTTCAACTGTTGCACGTGGTCACACACATAACGCTCTAATGTCACACACGTAACACTAATAAAATATTTTTGTTGCTATTTTAAGAGCTTTAGGGAAAAAAATATTTGTGGAATACTTACTCAGTATGCTTCGACACATGCACAAAAAATAATGTTCATTTACATTTTAAAACTTCACAGGAAATTACAAAATAGTATAAGGTATAGCTTATTTTCAGATTTTCTGAGTTACGCTGCATTTAAATTTTATTTAAAAAAAATTCTAATTGTTCTACAAAAATAAAGCTGTCACCTAAAACCTCTCGCATATCTTCTGTTAATCCAGTTGAAACTGCTAAGAAATATTTTTAAAATGTCATATTGGTTTTTGTTGTTATTTGCAATGAACTGGTGTCAAAAAGTCACACACGTAACACTGGAATGGCACATAAGTGTTTTTTATGTTCGTAAAATATTCATAAGTGCTCTTAGTTTATATATTTTATGAAAATGTATAAAATTATTCTGCCGTGGGCTGGTAAAAGGCAGTAATTGCAAATTTTTCATTTCTAACTTTTTTTGCATTTTTGTCATCTATTGTGCGTTAGTTTTAATGTACAAGCTTTCTTCTTTGGTTTCTGCAGAATAAAAAGCATGAAAAAATCTAGCTCCAAATTTTCCTATTGTTAGTAAAATGAACTTCTTCAAATCTTGAAAACTCACTTTTGCAGATTCCGCCATTTTCCTGTCCATGGCAGTATTGTACTTAGTAAGTAAGTAAACACTAATTGCTGAAATTTACAGCTTATTCCCAGCTATTTATGATGAAGGATTATCAAAAAAAGCTTTTGGTTTCAACAATTTGTTGCTGGTCTCTTGGGAAATTCTTTAAAACCTGAATTTTTTCAAGTGATGCAGTTTTTTTTTTTCTTTTGTGCAGCAAGTGATGCAGTTTTTTTTTGCAGCAAGTGATGCAGTTTGAACATTATATAACAGCACACTATATAATATTCTTGTTTTTTTTGTTTTTTTTTTTTTTTTTTTGCATGTGTGCTCAAAAAATCAGTATTTTCTCTTTTATTTTAAAGCTTAGTACATTGAAGTGGCTTATTGATCATGTGTATCAAGAAAAAGAAGAAGATATTGGTGATTATTTGGATGAAAATTATAGTGCAGATGAATTGGTTAGTGTATTTTTTTATTTTCATAGTTTTTATGGAACTGATATTTTTTGAAAATTCTTACTACTGTATTCAGATAATTCATTTATACAAATACAAAGGTGACAACTAACAGCAGGTCCTTGGCCCAGCTAGGCTTGTCCTTTATTTTGTAAATCTTTTAAATTTCTTTTCTGAATTTATGTTAAAATAATGCTGGAAAACAATCAGCATCATATCACAGGGGTCTGTCCAGGATTTTTCACAGGGTCCGTTTTTTGTGAAAAATAAAATAATTTTGTGAAAAGTGAATTAATTTTGTAAAAAATCAAATAATTTCACAAAAAAAAATGTTAAATCGAAATTTTAGAATTTAGAGTGGGCACAAACTGCATCATTTAAACTTAAGGTAGAGTTTTCCTCTTCTATGTTGAGAACATCATTCTAGTGTGTTTTTGTAATATGTGGCGGGGGGGGGGGGGAATCGCTCCCTCAAGTAGCAATATTTATCTCCATTCCATATTATGTTAAATTATACTAGAAATATTTCTGTACAGCATTTAAAATAATTGTAACAAAAAACAAATAAATAAATAAATAAATAAAATTCAGACGAGGGTTCAGCATTTAACTTTTTGACCCAAGACACTCTTAAAAAGCACAGAATTTCCTTTAAAACTTATAAATTCCGTGATTTTAACAAAAATAAAAAGAGATTTTATTTGTTTACTTCTTAACAATGTGTATTAAACTTCAAAAAATCGGATTCCCATAGCGGATGCAAAGAGATCGCAATTCTCAAAGTGAAGGCATCAAAGGTATAAAAATGGCTTGTAAAAGAAATATTTTTGATTAAATTATTTTTAAATTGCATTTTAGAGTCCTATGATAAACATATCATTAATATCTGTGGACACAGTTGAAGCAAAAATAAAATTAAACCATCGATTCAGCATTTTAATTTTTGACTCATAAAGAAAATGGAATTTTGCTTTAAAAACTTGCAATGCATGTTCTAACAAAAATAGAGACTTTTCATTTATTTGCATCCTAATAAAGCGAAGTTAGCTTGAAAAAAGAACAAAATATGATTCTTATATCGTATGTTAAAAGATTGGGTTTTTCAAAATGTAGACATCTAAAGAAAAAAACGGCAGGTAAAACAGTTTATTTAAAGTTAATCATCCTTGTTAGCATTGAAAAATCAAACCCATATAATTTTCTCCCAAAATAACAGCTAAACATCGTACAGCACCGTAAAAACGCAAATATTGACTAGCTGGTAAAATGATGACAATATTTTCTAATCAAGTCATTATAAAGGATCAACACCAGATGCGAAATGGCGATTATTTTTGAAGTTGGTAACCCTATCTGAAGCGATCATATTTTTTCCCCACCCTTACTATTCCTTTGCAGTTCTAAGTTCATTTCGCTGATATATATTATTATAGTTTATTAAATCATCAGCAGGGAGAAAAGTGCTTACCAACGCCTTTTCAGAAAAGTTTACAACAACACCGCTGCTAATTAGCTGTGATAAAACAAACAAAATTATTTAAAACCAAACTTATTTTCAGCTGTTAATTTCTTTCCAAGAAACAAACAATAAGCATTATACTTATTTGGCAGTAGCAATTTATCGCTTTGCAAGAGTGCTGCGATTTTTTTTTCTTTGCAAAATTAGCAGATTTTGTATAGCTGATCCCTCTAATTTGACTTCAAAAAGGTTTCAAAAATTATCGGTTTAATATGCCTTATTTTGCTTTCAGATTTGCTCTTTCAATAAACAATTTGTGAAAGATCAGTTCTTGTTTATCGGAATTTTGTGAAGGGTTCGTTTTGGTTGATCCGTATTTTGTGAAAGGTCCGTTTTGTTTGATCGGTATTTTGTGAAAGGTCCGTTTTGGTTGATCGGATTTTTGTGAAGGGTCCGTTAACGAACCCAAATATCCTCTGGCCAGACCCCTGTATCATATTGTTTTTTTTTCGGCATCCAGTGTTACAAATTTATTTTTGAATTAACTGATTTTTTCTTTTTTTTTTTAAGAAGTTAAAGTTAAACTTTGTATAAGTTTATTATTTATTTAAGTTAATATGTTGCTACTCTTTCGAGGGAAAGAGTTAACACAAGCCCTATAAGAAAAAGCTAATGAATATAGTTCTAAAAGTCACAATAGAGTGAAGCCGCAAAGTCGAAGTGCAAAATGATGAGGAACGACTGTTCTGGGGATTATCAGGAATTATTCAGGCAAAATCACTAATGCCTGCAATATGACATGTTTTTGTTAAATATCAACCAAAATTTGATGCATCACTAATTCTATTGTGTTTCATCAAAGACTCGTTTGAACTGGGAGAGGGTTGGGGATACAAGGGGAAGGAATGAAATGGAGGAAAAACATTTTTAGCTTTATTCTTTGCCAGAAATGTGCTCTTGCAAAGAGCTGAACCTAATTTAAAATTTTTCAATAGTGGTCTTAAAAACATTTAGGCTATCTTTGATAATTGAAGGCCCAACGAACTTGTTTGGAAACTTTTCTGAACTAGGAAACTTTGCAGTTGTAAAAACGCAATTGAAGGCCCTTTTTGAAGTTGGGAAGAGTATGGTTTGAGATTTCTCATGCGGAAATTTTTGGCCGCTAAATCCTTAAAATATAGGCTCTCTTTTTTAGCCATGTGCCATGTAGAAACAGGAGGAGGGTTCAAAGGTTACCTCAAAAATTTTTTGCAGCTAAAGTGCATTGAAAGTACTTGTTTCAGGTAATCTTTGGGTCGTATAAAAATGGAATGTATCCCGGATATCCATCCTGAAAAATTTTGGCAATTGATACTTTAAAACTTTTACATTATGTTTGGTTATATCGTCGCATCAGAGCAACACTAAGACATCTAATCCCAGAAACAACACTATCCTACTGTTGCTCTGAGGCATCAATATAAAGGTAAAGGACAGAATGCTCTTGATGAAAATTTTTCCAAGATCCGGTTTCCACAATCGTTTAGGAAAGCAAAACTGATTTATTATCCATTAATTTGCAAAAGATGTTAAATGGAAGCTTAGGGGATGCTGTACCCACGGACAAAATTTACTTTTCAATTTTTGTTGGTCACTGGGAATGGATAATCGATCAGTAAAATTTTCTAGCAGAATCTACAAATTATCATCGAATATGTCAATTTGTTTCAGTGAAAATCTCAAAGCATTCAACTTCAAATTTTTTTTCTTAAAAACCATCTTTTTTGTCCGTGAGTACAACACCCGGTTCACCCCGCGTACAGGTGCCTTTGTACCCATGGACATATAAAAAATAATATATAAATAGGTCTGAGGAACTCGATTATACTCAATACATTTTCACAAGCCATTTTATATTGAAATACTTCAAACATCCACATTAAACAAAATGTTAAGAGAAATTAAACTTTGAAAATTAATCAAAGTTTTTTTTCCCTTTTTTAAACTGTCCTTAATTTTTAACATCAGTGAACTCTTCAAAAAAGTTATTAGTATTAAGAGAGTTAATGATGTTATAAGTAAAATTAATATGTTTTTAAACAAAAAAAATAACGAGATTCATGATAGTATGGCTCGCTATGTACCTACATAATAACTTCAATTTATATGCAAATTGAAACTTTTAATAAAATTAACCCAGTAAAAAAGACTCAGTTTAGATAAAGCGAACAAAAATCTAAAAAAGATGACTTCAAATGAAAACAGGTGGTATTGACGGTCTGTAGATCCTACAACAGGCGGGGTTACTTCAACACTATATCTTCAAACCCTACTTCAAATTCATCATCATTGTTGAAAGCAAATTTCATACATTGATCGCAAGGCACCATTTTGCGGTACTTCACATTGTAAGAAGACTCGGGTGTGACCCAAGGAGACCTAAAATTGCAGTCCGTGGGTACACATGGTTATGTGTCCTTGGGTACAAAGGAACGCCATTTTGATTTTGCAATGCAGTCACATCGACAAGACCACAGTTTCACAATATTAAAAATCAGAAACAAAACCTTCAAAATATAGGAAAACATGATACCTACAACAAAAATGAATAATGCATTCCAAGACAGACAAAAAAAAAGAAATAGCTCATGTTTTTCTTTACTTAGATCCAGGATCAAAATGTGATAGAATCTTAAATGTTCGTTTGATGGCGTTGAAACTTTCTGGGGTATTGGAGAGAGCTGTGACACACATGTTGAACCCCAATTAGGGTCTCTTTCGACGATACCCAGAATTTCCCGACCAACGTCCGTAGGTACAAACCGTCCGTGGATACAGCAGCTTCCCCTGACTATTAATACATCAGGATATATGTTAATCCTATGAAGCCTTGCTAATAAAGAAAATTTATTTGAAAGAACTTTATTATTCATACATTATTCTTTTTTTTTATTTTGATCCTCATTTAATTACATTTCTTCCCCTATTAATGCCCAAAAGCAGAATACTACTAAATTACATATGTCATAGAACAGATTTCTCAACTGCAGAACAACTCTGTTTAAATGTAAAGGGAAACTTCGACAAATTTTCTACAGAAACTGCAGATTTTCTGCAAATATCTTCTAACTATAGATATAATATTGCAGAAATTCTGCACAGTTTCTGCAGATTTCTTCAAATTAGAATAAATTCTAAAATACCCACAAATTGGTGGAATACTCATGCAAAATCTTGAATTTTATGTGTTGTTTCCAAGAACTTTATATTCACTTCGAACTTGATGAACTCTGCAGAATTTGTGCAAAGTTTTATTTTTAGTTGGAAGACATTCACAGAAAATTTGGAGTTTTTTGGAGGAAAAATAAATTGAATTCTGAAATACGGCAAAAATTTCACAGTATTCGGGATTTTAAAAAATGTCATTAGTGTGGGATTTCTCGATTGAGCATTTTTATCACTCATGTTTTTAACAGTCCCAGCAGTATTCAATGCAAATTAAAATTTAATTATATCTTTCAAATGTGTTCTTGAAATCCCAGTTTTTAATGTTTGTGTTAAGAAAAATTTTTGGTTTTGTTTATCTGTTTTTTTCTCTTTGCTACCTTAGAAAAAGTACTGTGTTCACTGTATTAGTATTTTTAAAACTTTTAAGAGTAATCTTTTTTGTCTATAATAAATATAGCAATTATATTTCAGTGCATTATAAAATAATTTAGACCTTAACAATGTAAAAAGTTTTTTCTTGATGTTTTGCTCATGACAGCTCTTCAAAATTTATAATTGTTTGCATCCACCAGTGAAAAAGACCTTATTGTATCCGAGTAATTTATTAAATATATAATAAAAAAGTAACTATTTTTTGTTTTCAGAAAATATACAAATTAGAAACATTTGAAAGCTTTTCTATGTTCAATTGAAAGGAGGTAAAATTTTAAAATATGATAAATATAAATATATTTAAAAAAAAAAAACAAGATTTTATGCGTTGACAAATAAATTGTTTGTGTGGTTTTTAATACATTTAATCTGCTTTTAATTTCATAAATGATGCGCTATTTATTTCAACTTAGCGGTTTTTCAATTTCGAAAACTTTTGTTTTCTTTTTTTTTTTTATTATTCTTACATGAAAGTGGTACCTACTAGAAGTAACCATAAACAATGGCCCAGCTAAGTTCCAATTATTTTACTCGTAATTAAAAAAAATGCCTTGTTCATGAAAAAAAATAAATAAAAAAACTTTTAATATTTAAAATCGAGGCCAATTTAATATCAAAGTAGTAATTTTGTTAATTGTGCAAACAATCAGCTGTTTTAATGATTAGTCGGAATATAATATTAAGCCCTCTTAATTAAAGTACGGCTTAATTAGTAGTTATGTTAAAAAATAGTATTTAGTAAATTTGAGGATATACTGGCAATTTATAATTTTCATGTAATTATTGATGTATTTCCTCTCTATCAGTTATTTTTACCTCAGAAATAATGACATTGATAAGGCCTGTCATGGAGGTGAGATTCACAGAGGTGAGGAATTTGCCATTAATATAGGCCTAATAGATACATTTTTCAGGGAATTTTCTTTTTCTTCATTGCAACAATCTGCACATGTTAAGCATATGAAAACATATTCACTTCTTTTTTTACATTAATTTACATCCCTAAAATTCAAGTTCAGTGAGGTGAGAAGTCAGAATAACCACACTAAGTTTTTATAAAAAACAAAATCTATCTTTTTGTTTTTCAACAAAAATCTCACAACTTCAGCTATGGCTGAAAATAAACAATGGGGCTCCCTTGTATCATGAAAAATAAAATTTGATGTCATTACTGCCACGTGTTAATGAGGAATGGCATTTTGTGTTTAGGTAATGGAGGTGAGAATTTATTGTGTGACATGACTCCTTGTCCTTCTAAAACGAACTAAAACACAATATTAAAAGAGTAAATTTACTTAAACAATATTTGAGACACTTGTGAAAAGAATAATTAATAAATATATACTTTTAATTAAACAAGTTATTGAGCAACATAAACAGTCACACAAGATGTGTGACATGCCACGGAGGTGAGAATTCACATGTTACAAACCAAAAATATACTAAAATAAAAATTATTGTTAAAAAATAGTTGCCAGGTTTAAATATATATTTTTTTGATGAAATTAAAAAGCATTGTTAAATGAATTGTTCCTTAAAGTTTTTTCTGTAAGAGGCGTGTGACAGAAAAGTTTCTTTTTGAAGAATGACCCTTATCTTTTGAAAGTGCTTGAACTTTTAGATTTTCAGTTACTCAATTCAAGAATTTTCTACCTTCATTACTTTTTTTTTCTAAATGCTTACAAATTACAAAAAATTGAAAATCCCTGGCTTCTTCACAAAAAAAAAAGCGCCAGAATTTCTTTCATTTCAAATAGCATATCATATGGTGCATAAAAGTGAGAGACATAATTGCATTAATAATAATGCACCAATATGTATTGCTTGTAATTTGCTATGTATTTTCTTACTCCTTAGAAACTCCCCAAAATTTCTTGAAATAAAATTTTACTTGCAAGAGTATCAAACAAGATGTGAACAATAGCTTTAAAAGAAAGAAAGAAAGAAAGAAAATGCACACACACACACACACGCAAATTAAGCAGACATGCAATTTATTCTAATGCATATTTTATTTCTGAAACTTGTGTTTGCACTTGTGAATACAGTAACCCCTCTTTATATGGTGCTTTTCGGGGGACAAAGAAAAAGAGCGATATTTATCCGAAAGCGCGATATAACCAAGATCATTAAAAATTGTTATGAGTCCAATACACAAGAAAATTAGCATTCATTCTTTTTGACATGATTTTCTAATGGTTTCGTTGTAGTTCATGAATGTACTATCACACTTATTGAAATTTAAACAAGATTGAAATTTAAGTACATTTTTACCGTCAGAAAGTTAAAAACATCAAATGGCGAATGAAGACAATCTTTCTGAGCCGCGAGATAAGAGTGAGCATTTCAATACCTCTCTTATTCCCAATAGACTTTCTAATCCGTTTGACTTGCTGTAGAAAGGATGTGAAAAGAAAAAGTAACCACATTGTTTACAAAAAACTCTTTTGCCCGTCCAGATCATTTTTCCTTTCTTTGATGCAAATCCCGGTTTGTGCAACCAAGCATAAATCTTTTCTGTACTTAAAGAAGGGCGTATGTTCTCTTCTACATGGGCAAGTATAACACTTGCTTGATGTCTCTTATTCATTGTGAAGGCAATGTATCAATACAAAAGAAGATCTCAAGTAGTTTACAAACTATCTTAAACTGAAATATACTGAGCGGGTACGGGTACGTACATTTGGATGACATTAATTGCTGCTGCTTTTCCAGCGAATTCAGAAGAATAGCTTCCTTTTTTGTTCATTGACAAAATAAAGAAGAAAGTGACCTTCTCTGAGCAATACCATATGTTTCCAGAAATGGTTTCAAACTTTCAGCAAAGTTTTTTTTTCTTATTTTAGACTTTATTATTTTGGGAGACAGAAGAAAGGAGCGATATATCTGAATGAGCGACATAACAAGGCGTGATATAACGTGGGGCTACTGTATCAAGAAATGACATTGTCTGAAGTCGATCCGTTAATAAATGTATTTTCTGAAAGCAGCTTGATGTGGTACCTACAGAGTTTTCATTTTGTGTAAATACAGCAGAATCTCACTAACTCTGTTTTCAAAAATTTGCACAAACCCAAACAACTTGGCCAAACTTTGACCAGATAAAAAAACTCAGTGCAAAAGTAAAGCTGCATGCAAATTTCCTAAAACTTGGAACTTCATCAAACTCGTTTTTTTCAGCCTACATTTGGTCGAGTTTTTGAGATTCTATTGTCTACACAGTTCAAAGCATTGAGTTCTAAATCAGAAAACATTTTGAACGTTAATTTATCAAATTAATAAAATTTATTTGTTGGAAATTTTTTCATATTTTACTTGAAAAATTAATTCTTCTTTTCAGTAGGTTGATGAAAATATTTGTTTAGTTATGCTTAATAAAGTCAAATACATTTTATTTATTATTGTTATTATTTTTGCAGAGAGGTATTTGTGCTGGACAAGATGCTTTTAATAATATCTACTGGTATTTGGATGGTAAGTAATAACTGGTAAGCATAATATTATATTTTGTTTTTGATTTCAAGCTGAGGGCAGAGAAGTAGAAGATGATTGATGAGTACTGCATATAACAAAGTACTTTAGTGTTTGTTATTTTTATAAATAATAGCTTAAACATTTTGCTTAAATTTTATTAATATCATTAAAAGATGTACAATAATATGTGATGAAATTTTTCTTTTAGTAATATTTTACTTTTTCTTTCCAGATTTAAGACTATATCGAGAATACCCGCATAAAAAGCAAAGTAAAAAAGGTTGGGAATGTGTCTGTTTGACGTTGGCGGATTGGAATTCATTTATCAAGCAATTCCGTAAAACCTCAAATGTTCAAGAGAAAGAGCTGTATACATATTTAAACTTTGAACTGTTTCCTATTGTTGAACTTGAGCTTTTGGTAAGTTTTATTTATCTATATGTAGTATAAATAAAGGTGACTTTGTTTCTTTCTTTGAACTCGATGGCCAGGAGGCCCTATGGCCCTGAAACTTGGCACAAAATTTGAACATACCCGGGGGTCTGCATCTACAAACCGGAATTCAAAATTTCAAATTAGTTTTTTTTAAATAGTTTTTTAATTTGAAATTTGGCATATTTTGCCTAGTTGGGGAGGGGGGGAATCCCTTAACATTATCTGTTGTTGGAAAGGGGGTGGGAGAGAGAGAGAGGGTGGGGTTGGATTTTTATTTATTCAAGGGACTTCCTTTAAATTCTTAGCTTGGACATCGCTGTGCAGGTACTGCTAGTGTTATATAAATACATCATGAATGTTTAGGTTTTTATTATTATGCATGCACTTAAAAAAAATATTAAAAAATATTTAGTCTAGGTGTCGGCAACAGGCGGCTCAGTAAAATCATGATTGTGGCTTTTGAGTAGTTTAATAATATTGAAAAATTAGCTGCAGTATTGCCATTCCCAGTCAAATTTTAATGTTCCCACTGACTCATCAAAATGTTTCTCAGATAGGAGGGTTTCGAACTTAAATCTTAATGAAGATAGAAATTCTCAATTTGCTAAATAGAGCTCCAAATATTGCTGAATGATGATAGCTTTGTCGAAAAGAACTCCAACTTTTGCCGAATGATGATATATTTGCTGAACCGTCGACATGCCGAGTTAGGAAATGTTTGGGAGGTCACAGTAACCTCCCATCAGGGTGTCCCTGTCTGCAGATTGCATGGATGTACTACTTGGCTATGAAATTAAGATATGCGGACACTTTTATATTATGTAAAAAAAGAAACAAATCCACATATATATTTGGTATCATAGCAATTTTTGGGCCTACTTACTGCTGTGAACAAATATTTTCAGGTATAACCTATATTTAAAAACACATTAGGAATTGCACTTATTGGCGAAAGCTTAACAAGTTCCATCGAGTTAAAAACTTCTCAGTATCCACCAAAGCTGGAACTACTTTGCACCTACTCAATCCCCAAAACCTTAAGAATGTTACAAGCTTGAGTTTTGATTATGCTGTACATTGAATATCTTTAGCAAAGTTAACCCACTTAGCAAAGTTAACCCACTGAAATAAGGTTTTCATAATTGTTTTGATTTCAATTATTAGTTTTTGAAAAAATGTATCTGTTTTCTTTCAGACATTACATTATGTTTTGCTACTGAATGAAATAAATGTATTGGTTTCAAATAAATATGTGTTACACAGCAGATAATCATCTTTTTTTTTCCTTCTAACTTTAGTGATGTATGTACTAATACTTGGCTCTATAAAAAAAAAAAAAACTTACCGTGATTTGAGGGGGAAAAATAGCTCTTTAACTCCAGAAAGGTTGCCAACCCCTGTTCTAGGCCTTTCCACTTATTGCAATGTTTCTTATTGAAGTTTACATTATTATTATGTAACATTTTCTTTTACTCACAGTATTTAAATTCTTTATTTCACATATTGAAGAGTGATGAGTAGCACAGAGCTAAGTCTTTTCTTTTGTCCTAGAACTATTTTAAAAATAAATTTTAATTATCCCCCCTCCCTAAAAGAGAAGAAAATATTTTTGGGTGTTCGTCAGCTCATACAGGGTTCAATTAAGATATAGGGGGGGGCATAGGCAAGAAACTTTTTTCGGTGCTTCTGCAATCAAACTTTATAAACAAACATTCATGGAGTACTAGGTGTGCCGATTTCAGGTGTGTTAAGGAGCCACTTGTTCAAAATAAGTGTTGGAGTGCAGGGCATCTCACATCTTAAGTATACAGAAGAAAAAGTAAATAAATAAAGGAGAAAATCTAATTTTCTCTCCTTTTCTTAAATAATAGACTAGAACAATTTCAGTCATTTTGGGGCTCTTAAAAACTGGGGGCCTAAGGCCATGGTCTGTTCAGTAATCAGGTTCTGAGCTTACATATTATTTTGTATGCAACCAAAATTTTGTTTGAATCCAAAAAAAATTTCTGAATTTTATATGGTTGTAATTTTTTGCGAAACCCTTTGCTTGCACAGTATATCATAGATCATAACTTTTTACTGTGCTGAATCATTTGTTCTTGTTGTTGAGTCCATAGACAAAACAGAGAAAAAAGAGGTCATGCCATTGCTTCGAGAGTTTATATTTCTTCATTGTCACTCGCATTTGGTGTTCTACTATATGTTCTATTATTTGGTAGATAAATGCACACATTTTAATTTTTCAAGTGCGAAATTTTTTTTTTGCCATACCTATTGCTTTTTTACCCCTCCCTTTCAAATGACATCAAACCTTTTAAGGTCATGGAAACCTGACTATATTTGTGCCAAACAAAACCTTGCAGTATTGTGAAGGCTAAGCAGGTTCTAATGACAGCTTTGCAATGCTACCAGGTTAGGTTCACCCCTACTATAGTTGAAACCTGAATTTTATATCTTACTTCTGATTTTTAGACTTACCCTACTGACTGGTTTTTAGATCTACACTACTTGCATGCATAAATGAGTGACCAGACCAGTCTTAGAAAAATTCCTCTCCCCTTTTCATTTTTGGTTTAACCTAGCTTGATCTGTTGCAGTAAATCTGCTTGCTTGATTTGCTTGTGTGTGTGTGCAATGCAATTGCAATAATGGGTTTAAATGTGTGCAAGTGTTATTGATTTTTTAGGGTCTTGCCTACACTAACATTGTTTTAACCTAATTTGCGGGTTATCCTCCAATTCGCTTATCCACAGGTTACCATGCCGTTCTATTCCGTGGATTGATCGGGAGTTTACTATACAAGTTATTTTTTTCTTATTACTAACAATGATTTTGATCAATTAATTATAAAACGTAAAATTTAATATTAGTGTTCTTCTAAACATTACTGAAAGTGATATTGAGTAATTTTTGAGAATCATTAATTTTATTCTTAGTTTTTTCTTTGTAGAATAAAAAGAAAGTAGTGCAGACAAAAGAAGAAGCTAAAAAATATCTTATTAAAAGAGAACAGCAAGATTTAAAGGTCATGCTTGAAAAAAAAACTTTCTTAGAATGTTCAAATGGTATTAAATCTGACATTAATGGTGGAGAAACAATTTCACATGAAAAACATAATGGTGCTGTTTTACCAGTGAAAAGCTTAAGTGGAAATGATATTTCTGAGTTTTTGATGAAATCAGAAGAGAACTGCAAAGGTTCTACCATGAACATTTGTGATGGTCACTTAAGCATAAGTGAAAGTGTGTGTTCAATTAGTAACAGCTTAAATTGCTCTACGATGGACACAAAACCTAGTTCAGTTACAAACATGTGTACAAATTCTTGTTCAAAATCTTGTTCTACAAGTTGTGGCAATCCATTAGATACTTGCACTGTTTCAAGCAATGGTTCTTGTGGAAATGGCAACAATTGCATTAGTTCTGCTTCAGCCTCAACTCCTGTGCTTTCATCTCAAGATATAAAAGCAGAAGGTTTGGTTCTTTTAATTATCTCCTTATTTATTTTTAATTGGCATCAATGTAAGTGCTTTAAGTTTTAGGAGCAATATAAATAATCTTAATAAATAATGTAAACAATTTTATTTTAAAAGATACTTACATATTTACATATTGTGTTAAGTGTCATCAGATCCCCTGCTCTGGTTGAGAATAATACCAGAGAGAGAAGTAAATAAATAACTTCTGCACATATCTTGAGTATCTGAACAACCAACCATTTTCCTGTCCTAATTGCAATGGTTTACGTTGAGAAACCTTTAAGTCTGGATGCTATTTAAAGTTTTTCAAAAAGAATTAACTAGAACTTTTATTAGGTTTCTTCAATAAGTGCTTTAAATATCAACTTATATTTTTAGCTAACCTTCCACAATCTCTAAGTGATACTCCCAGCGATAGCAGTTCTGTTACTAGTAATAAAGAAAATGCACCTCCTTCATCCGGAAATTCTGCGAATGGTAAGTATTCTTTATGTATAAACATGAATTCTAAATATATAAACATGAAACAACTCTAAAATGAATTTTCCTTTAATTGTTTGACAGTTTTTATCCTTGAATTGTTTACGTAAAACAAATTAAAATATTGTTATGTCAGGAATGACAAATTAATAACTATAATGGACTAAGAAACTAGTGATTTATTTGATACTACAATTATTTTGTTAATATTCCTTAATAAGTTTATTAGTTAAGCTACTGGTTTTGATAAATCTTCTGCAATTTTAAAGAGAGATATTGGCAGGTATGCAAATACTTTCATGGCATGATAAATATTAACTTTAATGTTATGAGTTGTCTATATGTACTTAATTTGGTTCTCTATTTGTGATGGGTTATGGTTTTGTCATTTTTCAGACATCAAATTGTATTTTTTTTAGCTGGGTCATTCCATATCAAGTGATCCAAAATTTGGAAAATATTTTCTCTCACCTTTTCATATTTCTTTGAAATTTGGCTCATCAATTGTACCCTTCCAGGTAATCAAACGTCCAATTTTTTAGATTTTTATCTCTTTTATATTTTTATTTATGAGACTGTGATTTTTCGAAAAACCCTCTTTTTTTCATTGATGCTTGAACATAAAATGGATGGTAACTCAGCACCAAATATCGATAGAAAGATTTGGTGAAAAGCATTTTAAAGTACATTAGTTGCTGTTTAATAGGATATGCAACACGACTAGTTTCAGAAAAATTTTCATTTTTAAGTAAAATTTAAATTTTAAATTTCTCAGAAAATGTATAATGATTTTTTTTAATTCTCAAAAATTTGTGTGTATTTTATCTTTATTTGTGCAAAGTTTCAAGTTGGGATCTCAATGGGATCATATTTTTGTGAATTTTTAAATAAAATTTGACTTATGAAATAATGACATTTTTCAGATTCTAACTAGTTAAATATGGGGTTCTCTTACTGGGGATGGTCTAGTAAGTAGTAATTGATCATGACTATGCATGAAATGAGCTGACATAAATTTGTAGATTGGTAAGCCCCCCTCCCCCTCGCACCACTACTTCTAATCTTTTTGTTGTTGTTGTTTTCAAAACGTAAAATAAGAATAAAAATTTAAAAAAAAATGAATAGTAAGCCTATTAAAAGTTGATAAATGTTTTTCTTTAAAACAAGAAAAAGCCTCCCCCCCCCCAGCACCATCACTTCTTTTTTTTTTTTTTTTTTCAAAACTAAAAAATAAATAAATGAATAAAATAAAACAAAATGAATAGAAAAGATATTAAAAGCTGATAGATGTCCTTTTTTAAAGCAAGACAAAGTACATTCCCCCCCCCCCCAAACATACAATTAACACTCTACTAGTATCACACCTCAACTGATGCTTTTTTTTTTTTTTTTTGAGACCAAGTGTTTCTTCTTCAATCTGAACTTCACAAAGTGTACTTGATTAATTCACTATCTGATTAGGAAAATTATGATTCATTTCATCCCCACCCCTGCACCAACTATCAATTTTAGACAGAAGAAAGAAATAGTTTGCTCCAAGATCATATTAAAATAGTAGTGTTTACCCCCGTGTTGTTTCTGTGTTTTTCCATTCTTTTCACACTGAACTAAAAATAAATCTAAGTATCAGATCATACGTCTGTCCACATAAAACTGTCTTTCTACAACATTAGGAATGCAGCTGTTGTTTTCTTTTCTTTAATGCTAGTTTTCTTTTTAATTTCAGTTGTAAAGGAGAGTAATGCAGCGAGAGAAATCTATTTATACAAATATTAAAAGCAGTTATAGATCAAACAAATTTTGCTAGTTTGAGCATAACCTTCCATGTTTTTAAGCTTCATTCCAGATTCCCCCCCCCCCCGCCTCTTCCTCACCCTACCGTCCCACTTTCCGAAAGAAAAAAAAAGCTGCAAATGAGTGGTTCTCTTTGTCTGTTAAAGTTTTTCTGACTTTTCGTTTTTATGACTCCCTCCCCCCTCTTTATTAGCCTCAGTCACTACTGATGTTTAGCAGCGTGCCTCCCAGTTTATTATGATTATAACTCTTACATGCCAGCTTTTTTTTTTAAATTCAGTTTGAAAAAAAAGATAAAAAGTGCTTGTGGCGGGGGGGGGGGGGTACCAATCTAAAAATTCATGTCAGCTAATTTAAAGCATAGTCATGATCAATTATTACTTACTAGACCATCCCCAGTAAGATAACCCCATATTTAACTAGTTAGAATCTGAAAAATGTCATTATTTCATAAGTCAAATTTCATTTAAAAATTCATAAAAATATGATCTTATTGAGATCCCAACTTGAAACTTTGTACAAATACAGATAAAATGCACACAATTTTTTAAGAATTAAAAAAAAAATCATTATACTTTTTCTAAGAAATTTAAATTCAAATTTAAATTATTTTTTTAATGAAATTTTTTCTGAAATTAGTTATGTTGCACAACCTATTAAACAGCAACTAATGTACTTTAAAATGCTTTTTACCAAATCTTTTTATCTATATTTGGTGCTGAGTTATCATCCATTTTCTGTTCAAGCATCCATGAAAAAAAAGAGTTTTTCGAAAAATCAAAGTCTCATAAATAAAAAAATAAATGAGACAAAAATCTAAAAATTTGGACTTTTGATTAACTCGAAGGGTACAATTGATGATTCATATATCAAAGAAATACAAAAAGGTGAGGGAAAAAACTTTAGATCACTTGACATGGAATGACCCAGCTATCATTTTGTGTTACTTTGTGTGTTAATGTACAGTAAAATCCCTCTAATATGGACACTAATGGGACAAAATTTTTTGTCCGCAATAGAGAGGTGTCCACAGGACAGGGGTTTAATAATGTTATTTGCATTGGAACTGTGGAATTAAAAATTGTCCGCATAAAAGGGGTGCCCGCATTTGAGTGGTGTCCGTAGGAGGGCTTTTAATGTATATTGAATACCTAAAGCAGCACAAAATCTGTTCCTGATTTTGATTTAAATTTTTACTTAGATTTGATGTAAAGCAGGGGTGCCCTCCTGGGGGGGGGGGTCGTGGCACAGACTGTGCCATTGAAATTTTGAGGGAGGTATTTTTTACTTGGGGGGGTCTTCTCGATACTTGAGGGGGGTGCGCCCTTGCTCCTAGGGGGGGAGGGAATCAATCAATTACAGTAACCTACTTTAAGCTAACTTATCAGGATCTTATCTGCCTATCAATCACCAATAATCAAGTGTTTGTTAAAAAATATTTACCTCATCTTAAATTGCAAATCTTTCCATCAAGCCATTCCAAATGCAATTAAATGAATGATTACATTTGGTACCTGTTTTTTTCCAAAACTTAAGCCCTCTCTAACCCCCTGACTCTTCTGTGCTCCAGCTCATAGTTAGCCATTTATATTTTAATTTACTAACCTTGTTGCCCTTCTTCATACTTTTAGCAATGGCCTTTGTTAAAAAGATATGTACCTAGAAAAAAGCGACAAAAGTAACTGTTATTTTTTTGTTGCTTTCTACTTCTAAATGATGCTGTGTTACTTCTCAGTTTATTATTGTTCTATTCATTTTCTGTCATCTGTTTCTGACTCTGTCTGCTTTAATCTAGTTGCATTTGAAATTTGAAAATCTGTGTTCATCTGTATTTTTGTCAGTATTACACTTGACATATTTGTGTGGAAGAGGTAGTATATTATCCAGTCTTTTGCTGCTCATGTGTTTATTACACACCCAAACCTGTTTTTATGCCGCAGACCAGGGCCGCATAAAAAAAAATCTCATTAAAAAAATTGTTCTAAACTTCATGAGTAGCTATAAAAAGTTATTTTCACAACACAGTTAAAATATTTTCTTTATGTGTTTGATAGGTACCGCATTAAAAAGTCTCACGTAGAAAAAAACTAGAAAAAAACCCAAAAAGTTATCTTAGAACAAAATCAAAATAGAACAAGTGATGATAATTTTACTCTCGTTTTATAAATAATTTTTATATACTGCACAAAAAAAGAATTGCACAGAAAAACCCCCACACAAAAAAACAGGCTTGGGTGTACTTCACTAAAAGTTTTTTTTTAATTTTTGAAGTGGGATATTCATTAGTTCTCTTTCAACAAAGGTGAAAATTTATATTGTTCTTGCTTTCAATCAACAGACCTTGACTCTCTGATTAATTTATGCATTCACTCCCCCCCCCCCCCTCCGATAGTTCACTTTTTCTCTGATTATTATTTTCTGTATTAAATTATTATTTTTGGTAAAATCCCAAAATATAAATGCTTGACACTTATAGCATTTCCAGGTTGAAAATTTTAGGCTTGACCAAGTGACACTAGATATGTAGTAGACGTTTAAAAAAAGGTATTGTATGTTTTCATGAAAAAATACTTTTGCATGAGCTCACTTATTGCATTATATTGAATTGACGAAAATATTTTGAAGTATGTTTGTGATGCTTTGGAATACAGTTCCAATTAGTAGTGTACTTAATTGTACACATCATTACTTGTCAGTTTCAGAAATTTTAAATAGTGAAAAATGGCAGCTGCTGTGATATAATATAGTTACTACTTGAATAATTCAGAAATGATCGTAGCAGAAAAGCGTTTTGATATTCTTTCATACTTCATGTCATGTTACTTAACATTTCTCTCAACAAAACACAGTAATAAAATATTGTTTAGAGTTTGAGTAATATACTAAGCTGAGTTTTTGTTTTCCTTTTGATTGATGCTATTATTATTAAATTTAAGATGTGTATATGTATTGCAGATCTTAAAGATATCCCTCCTATTGTTCTGAAAGATATCCCTCCTATGTCTGCCATGTCAAACATGGTAGTGTCCACATCAACGCCAGCCACTACTGCCTCCGTCCAGCCTTTACCCAGTAATATGGTTAACAAGACGTCCTTTCAGATGGATACTCAGTATATGCAACAACAAAGCCAAATTTTTGTATTTTCTACAGCTCTTGCCAATAAAGCAGCAGAATCATTTCTTTCTCAACAATTTCCATCAATCATAGCATTTCATTGTGCACAACCAGGAACCAAATCATTTCTTGAAGTAAGGATTTCTTCTGCTACCAGCTTCAATTTTATGATGTTAATTACAATTTTAAAAAGATGTTTTAAATATATACACTGTAATATCTAGAGGAAAGCAATTTGACTTTACATGTTTAAAACTAAAATTTTCACTAACAGGGTCTACATCATTGCCTCAGAGCAATAGTGAGACATCTTATCCCGAGAATAACAGTAAGATATCCTACTGTTGCTTTGAGGCGACGATGTGTTCACAAACCTATTTTATTTTAGACGTTGCTTGACATTGGGCAATTTTTGTCTTGAATTTAATAATACTACATTCAGAAATTCATCAAACCAGTCTCAATTATTTGAAACTGCTTCGTTAAATTTTAGTGAAAACCTTGCTGTTTGGCATTAGTTGGTTAGTTTTGGACGTACGAAGATGCCAAATACTACAGAATCTCTTGTATTTTCTACAAGAAATTGCAAAAAAAAAAAAACATGAATTGCCTAAAAGATCTGTTTTCCTATGGATAATAATATTTATGACATCAAAGTGGAAGTCTTGGCCTGATTGTAAAAATAAAAGTAATTCTTAGGCCTTCACCAAATCAAGCAATTACTTACGATCTCAGTGGTTTGAAACATCAGGCAATGGCAGATAGAGAAAAGTCATTGTGAGGGTAAAAAGCTCTAACTGACTCTAACCAAAATTTCTCCTCATGTTTAGCAATATTTGCAGCAACCCTTTGATCATCTCAGAATAAAAAGTTTTTGCACATGATAGAGTTTGTACCAATCTGACAAAGTTATATGCTGCTTGTGCAAACAATTATATTCTTGTTTTTCTCATCTCTGCTGTAAAATTAAATTCATTTTAAATAGTTAAAATGACTTATTTGCTGCATTAAATACAATGCTGGAGCAAAATGGTATTTTCTCTGATTGTTATTCAAATAGGAGTAGGTTGTCGATGAGAACCTTTTCTGCTCAGGGGAAGCAGCGGTCTTGTTCTGAAAGCATATTTTAAATTATTTAAGTTACAATTTTTAAGGGAATTGAAATATTTGTATGGATTATATATTGTTATACTTTGCTTCAGTTTATTAAAAACAGTGTACAGTTGAAAATTGCGACACATCTTGAACTTTTTCCATGTACATCTGTATTTTGTAAATTTTCAGCTTTTAAAAATGTCATCAATGCTGTAATATGTTTGTTTATGTATTTTTCCTTAAAAACTTTTAATGATTTAGTTTTATATCAAAATTTTAGAGATTATTATTAATTTTAGTTTTAGTTGAACTTACTGTTTGATATGTTCTTAGGCAATTATCTTTGAAAATTTAAATCAAAACAATTAACACAATAATCTTTATAAATCATTCAAGTTTTTCCAAGTTCCATCCTCACACTAATACGAATCCCTTCTCTCTTGTAAGTATAAATTAAGGAGTAGTTTTATTTCGTTCAAGCACTTCTTCTTATAATATGAGTTACAGATACAGTAAAACCTGCCACATCCAGACCTGTCACATCCGGACCTCCCCATATCCGGACGGTTCGTGGAACAAATTTTCAATTTTTGAGTAAGAAATGTCAAAGTATTTCTTTCTTTCGAACTGTGCGACCAACGAAAGAAGAGATGAATGGCGCCGCGCCTATAGTTGCACGTGGTATTTCTAGGTATGTGACCTTGAGTTGACTCTCGATTGGTTTGATTTCCTCCCACCCTTTTCTATAATTCACGAATGTCGGTATGCGTTTGCTCTCAGTCTTTGTTTGCTCTTGAGCAGTGACAGTAGTGTGTCTATCGTTTTCGTAGTGATATGGCAGAGAAACGGAAGAAAAATGTCGTTACAATGGAAGAAAAGTTTCGTGCTTTGAAGAGGTTAGATGCTGGGGAAACGGCTAAGAAGATTGCTGTTGAGATGGGAGTAGGGACTAGCACTGTGAGTGACTGGAAAAAATCCAGAAACGAAATTGAAAAATGGTGCTCATCGCAGGCTTCAACAACTGGGATAAAGAAACTGAAAATGATGAAAAAAGCTCCAAACAACCATATCAATGAGTGTTTGTATGTTTGGTTCACTCAAAGGAGGGAGCAGGAATTACCAATCTCAGGACCTATGTTAAAAGAAAAAGCCTTACACTTCAACAAAGAAATTGAAGGTGATAATGATTTCAAGGCAAGTGAAGGATGGTTGGAGAGTTGGAAAAATCGGTACGGTGTGAGGAAGCTACAGATATGTGGTGAGAAACTGTCTGCTGAACCAGAAGTTGTCGAAGTCTTCAAAAAGACATTGCACAGCTTACTAGAAGAAGGAATTACCGGAGACCAGCTTTACAATTGTGACGAAACAGGTCTCAATTATAAAATGCTACCGACCTACACTCTGGCCTCAAAACAAGAAGACAGTGCACCAGGATTCAAGAAGAAAAAAGAAAGAGTGACAATTTTAGTCTGCAGCAACGCTACAGGATCTCACAAGCTCCCTCTAGGATTTATCGGAAAGTCAAAAAAAAACCTAGGGCTTTCAAAAACTTTAGAGATCTTTCTTCCCTTCCAGTTTGGTACCGTCACCAAAAGAGTGCATGGATGAACTGTGTTATATTCAAAGAGTGGTTTCACAATCAATTTGTACCAAAGGTTGAAAAACATTTAGCAAAAAAAAATCTACCGAGAAAGGCAGTCCTGCTGGACAACGTACCCTCTCATCCCGACCCAGAAGAACTAAAAGATGGCGAAATAAAGTGTCTTTTTTTGCCCCCAAATGTGACATCCCTCTGTCAGCCTATGGACCAAGGTGTTATAGAATCTATAAAACGTGTCTATCGACGAAAGTTACTGACAGTTTTGATTGCTGGAATGGATGAAGGAAAAAACGTTACAGAGACTCTAAAAAAAGTGGACATGTTGGATGTGGTGATGTGGGTGGCCCAAGTGTGGGATGACATAAAACCAATAACAATGGTAAGGTCATGAAGGAAGTTGTTACCCAAACCATCTGATGAATCTACTCGAGAGAAACCAGAGGAAGGTAGCAATGAAACTTCCGCCGAAGACGAGATTGCTGAACTGATAAAGAACCTGCCGGGATGTGAAAAAATGAAGGAAGACGATGTTAACGAGTGGTTGAGTGCAGACGAACAGAACGAATTAACAGACGGCGATATATTGAACATGGTGTGCATGAATGATGATAAAAACTCAGACAGCGAAGGGGATGAAAGCACTGACAAAAATTCGGTCGTAAACGTAATGAGCCATTCAGAAGCTTTCAAGTCGTTCGAGGCTCTGCTGTCCTACGTTCAAAGTCAAGAAGATACTTGTGCAAGTGACGTGATGCTCTTAAAAAGGATGAGAGACATGGCTTCAAAAAAACGTGTACAGTGTGGAAAGCAGCAGAAAATAACCAACTTTTTCAAAAGCTAAGTAAATTTTTGTTAATACTATAACTGTGATGTGTAACTTTTTGTAAATAAATTGTGTAACCTTTTGTTTTTCTATGGAGCATATTGTATGTACATACTACTAAATTTATAAACGTTTAAAACTTTAAATTCTGTTTATAAGAACAGAAATACAGCTTTAAAACTCTATAATACAGCTATTTTTAAATGCGGTCTTGATATCCGGGTTTTTTGATATCCGGATTGGTTTGTCGCCACATTGATCCGGATGTGGCAGGTTCTACTGTATAACATTACACTACTGTAACAGAAGTTGCAGTTCTATGCCACTCTTTCATATTCCAAGGTTTTTCTGGTCATGTGCTCTTAGTTAACTGTTCACATCTATATAGATTCATAGTGAGAAAATACAAAATGAAGAGAACTCTAGGTTTTCAAAATATATGTGAACATTTACCATTAGTCTTACCATTAAAATATGACCAAGTTCATATAAATGTGAATGCATCAGAGCCTTAGTGAGACAGATAGTTGCTATTTATCATATGACAAACTGCTTTTATCATAAAATCCCCTAGTTTGTATTATATTATTATACATGAAGAGTGAAAGAGTGTTTTATTTGTTAATGCATGATTGAACAATCAACAAAGCATTAAAAGAAAATAAAATTATAATTAGCCATGATTCAATCAAGGTCACCGAATATGTGCATGTATGAAAATTATGAATGCTGTTTTTCCTCTATTTGTATGTAATGTCAAAGCAATAAATTATGATTGACAAGTTGCAACAAACTTGTTCGGCCTGTAAAGAATCAAAATATTGAAATAACTTATGAAATTTTTAGAAGGATAAAACTTGACATATTTTACAATCTTAAATGATGTTCATTGCTATTTTTTCTTAAAATATTGTTACATAAAGACTGTATTATAATCTTTTTTTTTTTTTTTTTTGTAGATATTATCAATAAAATTTTGTAATAGTATTTCCCACAAATGAATATCCAAAAGTTGTCTAATTTAGTAATTAGAATTTTGTGCAGATGCTATTAGTATCAAAATAAAATGAACAAGAAACTAACTTAATACACAAACAAGCGATAAAGTTGAATTTTACTTGCTTATTTGTGCATGTTTTTATTTTATTACTTCCAAACAAAGTTAAGCATTTTACTTCTGAAATAAGACGTTTTAACAGTACAGTGAATACTGAATTTTTTTATTTCTAAATTTTTCATTTTTTTTCTAAGTATTATGATTTTTCCACAGAAAATGAAGCAGGTTTTCTGCAGGTTATTGTTATTTATTTTAGCATGTTCTATTATTTACCAGGCAGTTTTTCTAAAATATTCAAACTCTTCTTTCAGAAATATCCCTTAAAAGTTCAGCAATTTAATCGGCAAAATCCTGCAGCATGGTTGAATACATTAGCACAAATGAAGCAGTCTGGTCGTCAAATGAAAAATCCTGTCAATCAATTTCCTTCACCTCATAATCCCAATGGTCGATTTCCCTGTCCGTCTGGACGACCACTTGGAGCACCTTGTGCTGCAGGTTGTAACATGCATGGGCCAAACATGTGTTCCATGCCACGTGGACCTTCTTATGGTGGAAGCACTATGGGTCCTGCTATGCCTAATGAAATGTGCCCACAATCATGGCCAGGTCAACAATTTGGACCAGGAGCATCATCGTCTTCCATGAACCCAAGATTTCCAGGTCCGATGGCTGAAGGAATAAATGTCAGACAGATGGGTCCATCTGGAAGTCCCTTGTTAGGATGTATGGGCAACATGAATCCTAATTCTGGTAATACATCTTTTCCGAATCCTACACTTAATGAAATACAAATGAGTCCAAGGCCCTGGTGGTTCTTCTACTCTAACAGGGGAATTTATTAATGGTTCTTATCATAATTTATGTGAATAGCACCAATTACAGCCAGGGCCTGACTACTATGAACTGCAAACCAGGGCCTGAACCTCTGTTCAGCCCCCTTCCCCTTAACCAAAATTTTTACTTTGTTGGTTTGTTCGATTATTTGTTTACTTTTTGCTGAGAATGATTGAAATTTGGAAGTAAGTAGCATTTGAAAGGCTTTTTTTTTTCTTTTGTTTAAAAATATTTTTTTTTTTACTGGTATCAATTTTTAGGCCCCTTCAGATTTAGTGACCAGGGCCCAGGCCTAGTGTGCCTATGCAATAGTCAGGCTGTGGTTACAACAACAATTTAATGTTAATTTACATGCATTGAAAATAGCCACGAGTTGTGACATTAACCAAGATGAAGATAGACTTCCTTCTCTATGTGCATCATTTCATTCTTAAGATTTGTGCATTTATTGCATCATTCTAAAATTTTAGAAATTTTTAAAGTAGTAACAGTTTTGATGACAATTTTATATGTTCAGTCGCTTAACACATTTAATCATGATAGGAAGGAAAATGCAGTAATTTTTTCTCTTCATTACCTTTTACACATGCACACTTTCTCATAAATGGCTGTCAAATGCAATTGCTAGATGAGTAATAAAATTAAATTGTTTATCCTACTCGTTTTCAGTATACATTATTTAGCAGAATTAAGAAAATATAAGAAATTTCAAAATGAAAGTACCACTTAGTAAAACAAAACTTTTCAACCTGCTGATTATATTGGGGCAAAAATAAATAAGTAGATAAGTAAATATTAAGTTAAATAATTTAACCACTTAATGATAAAAGCATCAATATGGGTTTTTTTTACTCTCAATTACGACCAGTACTACTTTTCACTCAGCTTAGGTAGTGTCATTTAGAATAACTCACAGTCAATATTTAATCTATTTTGTTTTATTCAGGGAGTAAAAAAGAGAAAAATCTACCTGAAACAACTTTGGCAAGAAAAAGTCACTGCTGCTAGAGAGAGTTATTTTTCTGTGTCTTGGCTTTGAACTTGTTACATGCATAGTCTAGCATAGTAACCAAGTGCGTCTAAAAATTTAGTGTCGAAAAATCTGCTAACATCAAGTTAATGTTTCCACTTTATAGAAATTCGGAATGTCTTTAGTTTCATCCTGCATTAGGGATTCATTTTATATTCAATGTGTTTTTTGAAGCAATTATATTATCTGAGGATCTTAATATGATTGATATGACAACTACTTTAAAGATAATTTAATTGATTATTTAGACAATTTTAAACAAATATGTAGAATGTTTGGCTTTGGAAATTTTTGTGATTAACCTTTTTTCAGAACACCTTAGTAGTTTAGCATTGATTAAAAAAATATTTTATAAATCATAAACAATGAATTTTGCATTTTCAACAAGCAATTAATGATAATTATGATCAAAATACTGAAGTGTTAATTAACGCTTTAGTATTCAACAACTCTCTTTCTTTGACATTATTCATAGTCCTTTTGTGAAAAAGTTTTTTTATTTTTTTTTTAAAGGAAAATGGGTAGTAATATTTATTTTCTAAGTTTTTATGGTTAAAGGCAATAAGCATATGCGTATAACACAGTGATGCATTTGAACTTGCACAAACAATACTTCTGCAAAAGGGGGGGGGGGAATAGGAATTTTGTTAAAGCAAATGTAGTACAAAATTATGAATAAGGTAACATAACTAAGTAAGTTAGTAAACTTAACTAGATATGATTGATATCAATATGTTATGATTGATATCAGTTTAATTGTTTGAATAAACTGAATATGGCAAACTTTTATGTTCGGAAAAATTTGTGATCAACCTATTTGCAGAACATCATTGTAGTCTAGCAATGATTTTAAAAAAAAAGTATGATAAGCAAGCAATAAATCATATAACGCTTGAATTGAATTCTAGGACTTTTTAAAATAAAAGTTATCAAACAATGTATAATCTAATTTTGACATTTAAATACTCTACAAATGAACTAATTTAAAAAAAAATTATGAAATACTCTATTAAAGGTTACTTCAACTTAATTTTGCTGGAAATTGTACTTTCTTTTTCTATCACTTAGATAGCTAGATTTATCACTAAAAAAGCAGCATAAAAAAAGTTTATATATTATATATTTAAAAAAAAAACATGATGCAGAAATAACTATGAAATTGATAATGTTTAACTTGTAATAAAAATAATGGCATACATAATAATAATACAAGTACAGGGGTCTGTCCAGGATTTTTCACAGGGTCCGTTTTTTGAGAAAAATCAAATAATTTTGTGAAAAATGAATTAATTTTGTGAAAAATCAAATAATCCCCCCCCCCCCCAAAAAAAAAAAATTTTTTTTTTGCGAAATTATTTGATTGAAATTATTGTTAAAACGAAATTTTAGAATTTAGAGATGGCACAAACTGCATCAATTAAACTTAAAGTTGAGTGTTTTATTCTTCTATGTCAAGAAAATCATTCTGGAGTGGTCTGATTTTTGGCGTGGGGGGGAGGAGGAGATCGCTCTCTCAAGTATCAATATTTATCTACTGTTCTACATTATGTTAAATTATACTAGAAATATTTCTGTACAGTATTTAAAATAATTGTAACAGAAAAATAAATTAATAAAATAAAATTCAGAATAGGGTTCAGCATTTAACTTTTTGACCCAAGACTCTTAAAAAGCACAGAATTTCGTTTAAAACTTATAAATTCCGTGATTTTAACAAAAATAAAAAGATATTTTAATTGTTTACCTCTTAACAAAGCGTAATAATCATCAAAAATTCTAAAAATCAGATTCCCATAGCGGATGCAAAGAGATCGCAATTCTCAAAGTGAAGGCATCAAAAGTATGAAAACGGCTCGTGAAAGAAATATTTTTGATAAAATTATTTTAAAATTGCATTTTAGAGTCCTATGATAAACATTTCATTAATATCTGTGGACACAGTTGAAGCAAAAAAAAAAAAATAAATAAATAAATAAATAAAATAACCATCTATTCAGCATTTTAATTTTTGACTTAATAACAGAAAATGGAATTTTGCTTTAAAAACTTGAAATGAGAGTTTTAACAGAAATAAAAAGACTTTTCATTTATTTGCATCCTAATAAAGCGAAGTTAGCTTGAAAAAAGAACAAAATATGATTCTCATATCGGATGTTAAAAGATTGCATTTTTCAAAATGTAGACATCTAAAGAAAAAAAAAAACGGTAATTATAAGAGTTTATTTAAAGTTAATCATCCTTGTTAGCATCGAAAAATCAAAACCCATATAATTTTCTCCCAAAATAACAATTAGACATCGCACCGCACCCACCGTAAAAACGCAAATATTGACAAGCTGGTAAAATGATGAGAATATTTTCTAATCAAGTCATTATAAAGGTTCAACGCCAGACGCTAAGTGGTGATAATTTTGAAGTTGGTAACCCTATCTGAAGCGATCATATTTTTCCCCCACCCTTACTATCCCTTTGCAGTTGTAAGTTCATTTCGCAGATATATATTATTATTGTTTATTAAATCATGAGCAGGGAGAAAAGTGCTTACCAATGCCTTTTCAGAAAAGTTTGCAACACCGCTGCTAATTAGCTGTGATAAAACAAACAACCATTATATTTATTTGGCAGTAGCAATTATTTATCGCTTGAAAGAGCATCGCAAGAGTGCCGTTTTTTTTTTTTTTTTTTTTTTTTTTTTTTTTTCAAAATTAGCCGATTTTGTATAATCTGATCCCTCTAATTTGACTTAAAAAAAGGTTCAAAAAATATTGGTTTATACACAGAAATACGCGTTATTTTACTTTCAGATTTGCTCTTTCAATAAACAATTTGTGAAAGATCCGATCTTGTTTATCAGAATTTTGTGAAGGGTCCGTTTTGTTTGATCGGGATTTTGTGAAAGGTCCGTTTTGGTTGATCGGATTTTTGTGAAGGGTCCGTTTTGGTTGATCGGATTTTTGTGAAGGGTCCGTTAACGGACCCAAATATCCTCTGGCCAGACCCCTGAAGTAATTTCATTGGTTAGAATATTGAGCAATTAGGAGGATTGATTGAGAAGTAAGCAATTTTGAGATCATAGTGCTAAAAGATCCCACTTTCAGCGTAATAATTTGCATGGTATACGAGACCTTTTACTATTTCCTCCCATTTAGGGTCTGAAGCTAGCCGGCTACCTCCCCGCAAACTTCCCGCTGACTCATGGAAAACTCCATGTCCAGCTAAATTCTTATCTCCCTTCTTAAATGAGTTTCACAGAACATTAGCGCTGCCAACGCACAGTGGTTGATTTATTGAATCTAGCTGGACAAAAATCATAATTACCTCATTGTTATTTCTTGATAAGCAACATTTTTTTGAAACTTAAATACCTATAAAGCAATGAACCATGTCTGATTTAGATAATTAGTTCCTGGAATTTTGCCAATAAAGAGTTGAAGTTCATATTTCTCAATAGCGCATTTTGTGTTCTGCATGGAGCGCTACATTTTGTCTGCCTCATCTCAAAATATTTGTACTTATTTATTGTTGTTATATTATCTGAGGTTAATATTATTCATCAGTTTCATTTATTAAATGAAAGTTCTAAATGCATTTTTATTTAAGTGAAAAAATGCGAATTTCGCAACATTTCACCAAAAGTTATTAGAGCAGCAAAAAAATTCTCCACATGCTTCCACCTTCTAATTTACATTTTTATGTACCGGATCTGTCTAAAACCATCAGTGTAAAATATTATAGCCGGATCTACCCGGCCATATGAGTCTCTTCAGATTTTGTTAAACGTGATGGTTAATTAGAAAAACTGAATTTCTACTTAACGAAGGTGATTAGGTTTGATTTTTTTCCCTTCAGTTTGCTTTTGTTTTTTACTATCATCTTCTGTTAGTTATCACCAGCTGTTTATTTGCAAACATTGTTTTCTTCCCTTTGGCAACTATATTGTCACTTTTATTAACGTTCTAAATTTTTTGTGAAATATATTTTCCTACTGATAATACATGCGAATATTTTTGCCAAATACATGGTTTCATTAAAAAAGAAACCTCTTTGGTGTTTGGCTTCTGAGTAAGGACTCGAATAATGTATACAATTTTGTGATTGAAACTTTAACTTTCGTGAGTGTAAAGATGCTACTAAGCTAAGTGTTGCAAATACTGTAAATAATTTTTGCGTGCATGTGAAAGACAAATAGAAACGATGCTTTTTCTCACAAAAAACTCTCTTACGAAAAAATTCTGTGTGGTTAAAAAAAAGATGTTATATTTGATGAAATTGATAAAGAAGCTGTTGTAACACTCCTAGGATCTTCAAAAGGAGAGCAAAATTTTGCAGTTGCGGTCGACTTACAATATTTTTGAAAGTTACCTCAAACTAAGACACGGAAATTTACATCTGTTATTAAATATCGTAATTCAGAGCAATTATTTTTTGCCACTCAAATTAGTATACGTTGGGCAGGGAAAACTAATGCTGCAGAACTCGCACAAAAATTAAATGTGTCACTGAAAAGAACTACTAGAATTAAAAGGGTTTTTAAAGGTAACAAATCATATGGTTAACTAATTCTTGACCAAACTTTAGCTTACTATGTAAATACAAAACTTACAAAAAATCAGTTTATTAGAACTCAGGAATTAGCTAAAAAACAAAATGCAAATATATGTCCATGTTATGAAAAGACATCAGAATCAAAGAAAAAATGCTATCCAGATGATATAAATATGTTTATGACAAAATCATACATTAATCGCTAATAAATCATACAATACTGTGGCTTTTTTTTTCAATGTAAATATGAACATTTTGAGGAACATTTAATAATAAATACTTGTTCCATAAATATAACTTTTGTATGGGGATGTGACAGAGCCTCCGATAAAAGCACTTATAAACAGCAGCAAATGAAGACCAATTTGAAAATTTACTTGTGATGCTGCAAAATTGTATGTTCAATTATATAATCTGATATCTTAAGCCAGCTAGTGTATATAAGTTATTAAATCATGGAAACAAATTACTGAGCATGCCATTCTACCAATGGGACACCTTTCTGATGAAAAGCAATAATATGCACGAGATAAAGATTTCAAAGCTTTTTGAGAACATTTCACATGAAAATGTTCAAGACTGTTCAAGTTCTGACCCTGTAATTGCAAAGCTGGGAAGTAACTCTTAAGAAACATGTTATACTTAATTATCAAAAAAGCTTCATCGCTATTGAAAAATAACCAAACTATGGATTGCAGTTTCTTTACACCTCAGACAGTATTTCTGATGAAAATGATGAAGCTTTCAGTAACTGCGCTTTCATTTTATGCAGTTTTATATTTACTGTCAGTATAACGACCATAATAAAAGTTTTACCTTGGTTTGACAAACCAAAATATTTTTGTCCAACTAGATTTTTGAAATCGACCACTGTGCAACGGCGTCGAAAAAATCAAGTCTTAATATAGCCACTATGCTAAAGATGAGGCTCCATTTTTTTTTTGGACCCCTCGGGTTTTAGTTTTGGTGCTTGCTAATTTGAAACCCATCAGTTTTTCACTTTCTTTTACACTGCATTAAACTTATTAATATTTCCAATATTGCTATATATATTGAATTGATTTTGTGAACTCATTGAGAACTGCCAAACGAAGAAGTAGCATTTCTCCAGACAGGCATGCTTTGATATACAGGAGACTTTGGACTTCCCTGTGAAGCCTAATTTTGTTGATAAGTTCATGTAAAATCATAACTGCAATTATGTGATTTAATATTTTAAGTTAATTTGAGTTAATTTGATTTTTTAAAATAAACATTAATAGTATCAGAATACTCTGTTTTTCAAAGTGTTTAGAATGAATAAATTATAAGCCTGTGACATTTTAAATACTTTTTTTTTTTTTTGCAGGAAATAAAAATAATAATCATTGTACACAAACCATATTTACAATTAAGAAATAAACCTCTCTTTTTCCACTTACACACCTTATAGCCTTTTTCACATTCCTCTCACCATACTTCTAACAGTAATAATCATTTTGTCTAACTATTGCTGAAAATGTTTAAAAACACTTTGGTAAATGTAATAAATGAAGTGATTGTGTTAAAAGAAAAAAAAAAAGGAAATAGCTATTTTGATGTGGTAAAAGTAGTTTTGAAAAATATAATTTTCCTCCTTCAAAACTCTTTCATTTTTATTTTCAAACTATGTACGAACCCTGTTACAGAAACAAAAATGTTTCCGCAGACATAGAGCTGTCCTTCTCTGGTGAGGAATTATCAGCTTAACTGATCAATATTGTCTTAGTGCTTGCTGTTATGAGAAGTTTTTTAATGTGTGACAAGAAGGTTTAATAACCCATTTTGCTCCATTGTTGAACTGAGCTTAGTTTTGGTTATATTGCAGTCAAAATACATTATTAACAATAATATCTTTTTTTTAATGCAAAGTTATTCATCACAAGAGTTGCAAACAAAGTTTTATATCATTCAATCATTTAACTCATTTTAAAATTGTTTGAACCCATTATTGCATTTCTTTTACATTAACTGAAGTCTGCTTGAGTAATTTTGTCTTACCTTCTCTCTGTCAGCTATCTTCAGTTTAGTTTTGCATGAACTGTCTTTAATCCGTTTCATAAAGTATTTTTTGTAATTTACTTAACATAATACATGTCTAATATATTGTCTTTTTGTATTCTTCAGGTGTAAAAGTTCCTGATGAAAATTTAACACCTCAACAACGCCAACATAGAGAGGAACAATTAGCAATGATCCGTAAAATGCAACAGTTGTTATTTCCTGAACAGCAACCAATAGATCCTGAACAATCTGGTATGGGTCCTAACTTAGGACCAGTTATGGGTGATGTACCTCTGCAACACGGACAGCAACCTCGGTTTGGCCCGGGTGATATGTGTGTTCACCCTGGAATGGATACATGTTTTAGTCCTCATCAGGCATGTATGAATGAGCATCAGCATCCTCATCCATCTTCTGATATGTACATGGGCTCAAATATGATGGGACCTGGGTTCCCTCAACAAAACTTTCCTCCTTCATCTGTTTCAGCTCAACTAGAGTGGCAAAAGTTACAGCACCAGTTTTTTGAAGACAGACGGAAGAAACAAGTCTGTGGAAATACACCAGTACCTCACCCTACATCAACTCCTGTAGGCCCACAGACATCAATGCCACAACCATCACAACAAGCATTGCAAACGCAACAATCTATGTCTCAACCACAAACTCCACAACAACAGAACTTAAACAGTCCAAGTCCAAGTTTGGGACTCAGCCCTGGCACAAGAATGCAGGGTCCTCCCCCACCTTACCATCAGACAACTCGAAGAGCTATGCCCAGCCCTCATCCTGCGTCACCAAATACTAGTTCGTTATCATTACCATCTCCTCGTATGGCCTCAGGATTGCCTTCACCAGCAGATTCAGCAAGGCAATTTCCACATCCAACCCCTCCTGGCTCCAGATTACCTCATCCAAGTCCTGGTTCTGCAACACCAGCAGGGAGCAGCAGCTTGCACACAACTCCTCTTAATTCCCCTAAGCCTCTTAACACATCAGGTCCAGGCTCAAACAGTGGAACTTTAACGAGGACACCTACTACTCCTTCTAATACAGCTTCAACACCAGTTGGGACTCCAACTAGTTCTTGTGCTCCAATGCTTACAAATTCTGGTCCAGGTACTCCAGCAGGCTCTTGTTCCTCAAACCGGAAACAAAACCAGCCATGTAGTGGTGATCTTCAGGATTCAAATTCTGTTGGTTCTGTTGCTAATACAAACTCGGAATTCTTATCCAGTTCATGTACCATGTCCACACCTAACAATACACAAGGTTTGTTTTCATTCTCTATGTAACTACTGTGTATACTTGTATATTAGTTGATCTCGCGTATAAGTTGACACCCCTACTTTTAGGAGGAAAATCGGGAAAAAATCAAAAACCCGGGTATAAGTAGATCTCCTACTTTCTGAAAAAATCGGGAACATTTTACCACTAATTTTGAATGTAAACAGGGCCGTAACCAGAAAATAATTTCAGGGAGGGTTTAAAAACTTTTATACGGAGCTTTGCCCTATTTGTGCTAAAGTTCAAGTCGTCTTGTTATCTATTATGAAAGTGTTTTATGCAATCAATATACATACGAAAAATATTTGAATTTTGGAACAATAGTTTTTGAAATTTTTAAAATAGAAACAAACATTTAAATATCAAACTGAACTTTTCAGGGGGAGGTGAATCCTAAGAACCTCCCCCTCCCATCTTGTATACAGCCCTGTGTAAACATTATAGAATGGAGGAAAATGAAATGTAATGAACATTTTTATATTAAAGAATGTCTGATTATATTATTTTTTTGCACTAAAAGGGTTTACTTCTGCCATCGCAATTTTTGTAAAGGGTTCGATTTTGCTGTTGCAATTTCTGTTACTTGTTGCTATTACTTTGAATAAATATCAATAAAATTCTGTGCTGTAGCCATATTATATTATTTTTGAAAAGATGAGCATTAAGTCGCGAGTATCAGGAAAATTCGCAAATACACCGACTCCTGCACTTTTCACGTATTTGGCCGTTTACTGTAATTATTTAGCCTTTATTTCACAGTCAGACCATGAAAAATTATAGCAAAATGTGTAAGTATTTACTCCTATAGCATCAGCTTTAAAGGGTTGATCTAAAATCAGGAAAATGTTCACGTTTTTCAGTGTTTTTTTTTCACAAGAATCGTTTGGGAAAATTTTCCAGAAGTTCTGCCCCACGAAAAAGACAACCCCCTAACTTTTAATCTCATTTTTGTGTTAAATTTCTTGACTTATATGCGAGTATATATGGTAATAGTTAGTGTCTCGTTTTCAAAAAGAAAAAATAATTAATTGTGCTATTTTTTCTCTTTAGAAATGTTTTGTCACAATATGCATTCATGTAGTCAGCCTCCTCAGAAGCAAGATCAATGTACTAGCCATGGCGGGATTTGCCAGAAAGAACCAAGCCTTATGCCTGTTCCATCTCCTCAACAAATTCAGTATCTTAATGCATTTGATGGGCAAGAGCTTACTATACAAAAACAACCTAACACTACAATTAGGGATTTAGATATGATGTCACCAGCTAGGTAATGTCACTTTGTAGTTTCTTTTCAGTGTTCATTTGTTCGTTTTATCATTAATTTGTGTTGCATTTAAAATGTTCTTTATCCCTTTTGACTGATGTACACAAGTTTGTCATGAATGCATTTTTTCATACACAGTGGACGCTGTTTCTGAATCATTTTTTATTAGCAAGTTTAGTGCAGGTGCAGAGCAATTTGATAGACAGCAAACCACTAAATGCTGATTTTCATTCCATCTTGTTGTTTTCCAATTGGTCAAAAAGTGCCATTTTTCTCTTTACTGATGTAAAATGAATGGAAATGTGCAAAAAAAAAGAAAGAAAGAAAAAAGACAATTTTTAGACAAAATTAAATAAATAAATAAGCTTATTTTAGACATGAATGTCTACAAAGGAGACTGTAAGTTATAACTTTTCTTTCTACTTATCGTTTTCTTTCTATGTATTATAAATTAGAGTGATTTTATTTTTTAGGAAATGGAATTACATTGCTTTACTGACGTGTAAATCATTACAATTTTAGCGAAAGTACTTAATTTTGTAATTTACTAATTGACTTCATTCAAATCAACAGTATGTCTAAAGTGTCAGGAAATTAGTGGAAGCTACAAGTTCCCGATTTGTAGATTTTTTAACACATTAAAATTGTCAATTTTCTAAGAAGCTGAATTTTAAAACCAAAAAGCTTCATATACAAAACCTTAACTATTCCCGGCCACCAACTTGTCCCGGTGACTGAAAAAAAAACACCTCCATGAATAGATTTTGCAGAATCCATGTTACATCAAATTTTCCTTTAAACTCTGAAGAATAATTTTTCTGACGTATAAGATTTTACAATTTTTGGTGATCTTTGTTCTGTAATCAATTAAATGAAAAATTAATATTTTTTTTTTTTGCTATTGCCTCAAAATTGAAGTTGGAGGGGCTTTTTTTTTTTTTTTTTTGAGGGTGAATATTTAATAATATGTTTAACAAAGATGCAAACTTATTTATTAAAATAGGCAAATTATATATTAAATATTATGGCTAGTTTCTTAACCCTCATTCCCAAGATGCAAACAAAACTACTTTTTTGAGGTAATACCTCTTTTCCACAAAATTAGCGAACTTAAAAAAAAAATTCAATAGCAGAAATGGGCAGTTGGAAATGCATGATTTACACACATTAAAAAAAAAAAAAAAAAAAAAGCTTGGAATGCTTCTTTTTTGGATATTTTCATTATCATCCTTGTGAGAAAAGAAATAAATTCGAAGAAAAAGTTTATTTTTAAGGTTCATAACTGAACATTCAACAGGTCTCTTTTACTCATGTTGTTAGAGCAATACAAAGGCAGGAAAGTAACCTTTTTACTGTAAGTGCAATAATCAAGAATAATAAGGAAAATATTGAAAGATAAGCCCCGTGTGGTGACCGGGGGGTAAGAATAGTCCCAACATAGCCTATGCGTGTCGTAAAAGGCGACTAAAATAGGTGCTCAGTGCAGTGGCGGATCCAGAGGCCTGTTTTGGGGGGGGCGATTTTATCCATGGGCGATTGGTCCATAAAAAATTTGGGGGGGGGGGGTCAGAGAAGTCACGGGAGGGGGGATGTGGGCAGCGCCCTTATTTATTTATTTATTATTTTATTTTAAATTTTATAAAATTGGGCTATGGTATTTTTGTTGTTGGTTAAATGATCGTCTCAAAAAAAAAAAAAAACTAGGGACACGACCTGAAATCTCGAGACAAATATCAATAGTAGACTTCCTTCTTTCGATTCAAAGCTCCAATTTAATCTTCATCAAAAAACGTGACAAACATTTAAGTACCCTTATTAAGTCAATTCTTCTTTCTTTAAACACGTGAATCGATCAGCACCAGCATTTTCCAGTCGATCTATAACTTTGAAGTTAGAAAAACGGAGGGGCAGTGCCCCTTTGTTTTTGAAAAGGAGAGTTGCCCCCACGAGCCGCCTATGATTCCATCCCATCCGTTCTCACATGCGCTCAAAAGTATCGGACGTACAAAAGCTATTTTGTTGCGAAGATCATTCATGAGCTTTTAAATTGAGTCTTACAAATAAAGGAAATACATTCCCTTATATCGCCATTTTTTATATATTTTCTCTCATCCTATTATGGAATGAAAGAAAATACCATTCTAATGTAACGTGGGATTTTCAGAGATCGATATGACATGGATTTATGAGGCATTTCTATGAATCTCCTCGGTAATACATTTTTGAATAAAAATAATGTCTATGCAGAAAAAATGAAAACAAGCAACTACGAAAGTTCACTATAACTACAAATAGCGGCAGTAAAAAACGCGAAACAAAAGTTTAAATAAAGATATATCGAAATAAATCTTGTAACAAAAATTGCTTTTATGATAGAACCAGAAGCAAATAAAGCGGTTAATTTTCGTTATACAAAACATAATTTTCCACTATTTAACCAGTATTAAAATAAATTTAGGATCAAAATAAAACGTTTTAAGTGTAGTTTACTTTTGTTTGAATAAGATTTTACTAGGAAATGCGAAATACAAGAGACAGAAAAGATCTTTTAACAATTAAAAAAAAATTGATCTGTTAAAAAACCCTATTCTGTTACAGCATTGTTAAATTACACTTAATCAGTGGCGTAGCAAACTTGGATGTCAACCGGGGTGGTAATCTGGGCTATCACCCCTCACCCCTCCCCATCAACCGAAGGCGAAAAAAAACCTTATTCAATGTTCGATGAAAGAAACGAAGTTCATACAATATTCATAAACAAAACGAAATCGTGTCCCCGAGTTGTTGTTGTCGAGAGGGATATCATCCGAAATAAACGTTTCCCTCGTATTGATACCAATGCATTTGAGAGATTATAAAACATATGCGAATTTCTGTTGGTATTTATATTTTTCCGTTGGTATTTACATTATCATCTCTTACATGCGTTTTGGGTGTCTCCCCCCCCCCCCGCCCCACTCCATATGAGTACCAGCCGCCTCAAATGCCCTTCTAGTAAGACCAATATGTTTGATAGAAAAAAAAAAATTTTTCATGTTGGAAATAAAATTCAGAATTGAAACATCGAAATTTCTCATATTCATTTTAGTGTCACACTCTAGGGGGTGTCACCCGGCTTAGCCCCGCCCTGCAAAATAATTTTTAATATAAATTGAAATGTTGGGGAATTTTTTTTAGAATTGAAGCATTTAAATTTTTCAAAAAAAGTTGAAGATCAATTTCAGGTGCCACCTGGGGCAAACCCATCCGCGCCACCATAGCAATGCTACTGACTTCATCAACTCACATTTCTATATAAAATAATTAAATTTATCAAATAGATAAAGGAGAAAAAAACCCGTATTTTCATATCAATCAACTAAAAAACCGCAAATTAAATGAATATGTAATAACCCCCCCCCCCCTGGAGCAAAAATAAAACGTATGTATGGCACCAGTTATAAATATGCAGGAATGATTACACCTTCGAACGATATAAAACAAACGCTGAGAAGGAAATACGCTTTCAATTTTTAACATTTATCATTTAAATTTTGAGCATAAATGAAAAAAATTTAATGTATAAATTTTGAATTTGAAAAAAATTAGATTATTCTTCAGAAAGTGTTCAAACAAAAACGATTTATTTTGGTATGCAACCTAATAGTAAAAAAAAAAAAAACACGAAGTCTGTTGGGGGGGGGCGATCGCCCCAATCGCCCCCCCCCCCTGTGGATCCGCCACTGGCTCAGTGCCTGGGAGGATAGCCGGGCACCCTGCCCCTGGGGATTGTACAGGGGACTGGTCCTCCAGGTTGGGGGTTGGGCGTGGGGCTGACAACCCCACCTCGTAAAAAAACTCGTGTTTCGAAATCCAATGGAGAAAATAACCGGACTGTTTTACGAACACGACCTGGAAAACGGACAATGGACTTGAGAATTGGAAGCTGGAATGTTTTGTCTTTAATCTGACTTCGATATTCTCAAAGTTAAAAATTGGAAAACCCAGGCAAAAAGTAGGACGTCTTGGAAGATTCTCCAAAGGAAGGCCTTGGCCCACCCTGGGCTGTCGAGCCAACTATGATGATGATGATTGAAAGATAAATCAGTAAACCACTCATCCAATCAAATGCTACAAAGCATCCCCTCCCCCCATATATGAGATCATAAACCCTCTAAAATGCTAAAATGACCCCTCCCCTCCAAAAAAAAAGGGGGGGCTATAGTAATGGCAAATTCCTCACCTTTGTGAATCTGACCTCCGTGACAGACCTTATCAATGTCATTATTTCTGAGGTGAAAATAAATGATGGTGGGGAAATACATCAATAATAGGCATTCTACCAAAATTATAAATTGCCAGTGTATCCTCAAATTTACTAAATACTATTGTTTAATGTCCATTTGAAACCACTAATTAAGCTACACTTTATTTAAGAGAGCTTAATATTGTATTCCCACTAATCATTAAAATAGCTGATTGTTTGCACAATTAACAAAATTAATACTTTGATATTAAATTGGCCTCAATTTTTAAATATTAAAATTTTTTTTATGTTTTTTTGTTTCCTTGAACAAGGCATTTTTTTATTTATTTTATTCATGAGTAAAATAATTGGAACTTAGCTGATCCATTGTATGGTTACTTCTAGTAGGTAACACTTTCATGTAAGAATGAAAAAAAAAAAAGTTTCGAAATTGAAAAATATTTGCATTCAAAAGTTACATTTCCTGGAGAATGACCCATTTATTATTCAGGAATTATTTAAATATACTACAAATTAGTAATTAAAAGAGAACCTTTAAAAAAAAGCATGTTTTAAATTAGAAAAAATGTTCTTTACAAGAAAGATAATTTTTCACCAAAGTTTTATCACACATTTGAATAAAAAGTTACCCAAATGTTTCACAGATATCTCAAAAATCAATTTTATTTGTAAATTAAAATTATGTAGTAAAATTTGCATTAGCATGCTGCATTTCAAAGTGACTCTGATTTGAACTCTGATTCTCAGACTTTGCATATACTAACTACAGTGACTGCTATTTATTTGAATGGTGTTTTTTTAAACAATTTTGATTTAAACAAGCGGCTAACTCAATAACGCAAAACTGTGTAGTTACTTTTTTTAATGTAGAATTTTACTTACAATGTTAGAGAATTTTATTTAATTTTAGTCAAACAGAATAAAGTATCATTAGAAGTATGCCATTTTCTCAGAATATTAGTTCTTTAATTATTTAAAGAATTTTATGGTAAAACAGTATGAGAAAGCAGTAATAAAATTCAATTTTTAACTAATGTGCTTCCAAAAATGTATCTGCTTTTGATTGCTAAAAATTATTAGTAATTAATTGAAACACCTATTTTTTACTAATAATTAAGTTCTCCAAATTTGCACGTGGTTGCTCCAATGTTAACCCTCCCTGGACCAAAGCCTGAAAAGCAGAATTCCCTTTCAACACCATGTCTTTCTCTGTCTCACTGGTTTTGGCTGACTTTTTCCCAAGAAAACCTTCACTAAAAGTATGCAACACCCTGCTCCCTGCCCATCTTTTTATTATATACAAAAGAAAAAAAAAACATTTAATTAAATTCTAAAAGAAGGTAAAGAAAAAAAGACTGTGTTGATGCACTATGTGTTTGTGGGAAATAGTTAGTCATCTATGCTTGATTCATTTAAGCAGTGTCTAAAGTTTGAAAATCTGGCAGATTTTTAGTGTCAAAGCTGGATTTTGTTCTGCTTTTGAAGGTTTGATTCATTAAAGTGCCCGATACAATTATCCAGCGATCGTTGTACTATATGGTGTTATCTGTGTATATTTTTTGAAACTACTCGGTACATAGATGATGTTTTAGAGGACTGAGAGCAAATGCATGTAGTTTGTACTTTCATAGCTCAGAAATTTAATTTTGACCCCCAGAAACTCTTAGGCTTAGTTCTCTTCACTGAAAATAGCAACACTAGTAATGCTAGGACTTAGACCTTGAAGTGTTAAGCATTGACTGAGTCCTGAATCAAGGATACAAGAAAGGTATGAATGTGCTGCCTTTTAGTGTATTCACATAAGTTCTACTTTTTTTTTGACTGTTCTAAAGTGGCTTATGAAACAAAATAGAAGCAAATATTTGAAGCACTCTGGGACTATCACTGTGTCCCTCATTTTGGTTTAAAGAAGATATATGCGCTGTAATTCATATTACACCATCATTGATTTATGTTTATTTTCATTTTGGCATTTTTTTTATACTTATAATTTTGCATCTATTTATTAGACATGCTTCTGTCAATTGCTGTTTTTTTTTTCATAATGTGTGTTCTATTTTTTAGCATGCCTCCATCCATGGTGATGAGTGCTGGCTCCCATTCTCAGTTCCAGAGTCCTGATGCAGCATCTTTTCCTAACACACCTGGCAGCTGTCCCTCTGCTTTAGAAAATAGTCAAGACAGCTTAAGCGGTCGCTATCCTTCATCGGCTCCAGCTAGTATGGAAGGCATGCAACGCTTCACAGCCCCCAGTCCTCAAATGCCTGGTTTTGATGGTGGACCCCGATATGTAATGCCTGGTGCTCAGATGGGAGACAATTCAATTCCCCGTTTTCCCAATGCCCAGAATTTGGACATGATGCGAATTCCTGGACCTCATTCTATGGGTCATTCACCAATGGATGACAGTGTGGTTAGGTTCCCTGGACCTGGACCTCAAGGGCCAATGTTTGGACCTGGCTCTAATGGGAGTATGAATAGTATGGCTCGTTTTCCAAATAGTGCTACTGAAGCAATGCAAAGGTTTCGAGGCCCAAGTCCTCATACAAATATGGATATTGTCCACTCAAGATTTATGGGAACAGGTCCTCACATGTCATGTGTTGAAAATATGGCACAGCAATCACAGTTCAACAATGTAAGAGAAGCAATGCCTCAAATTCCATCACAGAACTTCCCTAATTCAGCACAGACTATGAACTCTCGTAGTAGTCCATGTGTTAATAATTTTATGATTGATGGAGGCATGTCACACTCTCATTTACAAAACTTGCAAAAAATGACTCCTCCGTTTGAAAACATGACTGGAAATAAAGTATCATCAGATGTCATGTCACCCATGCCGCAGTGCTCAAATTCATCTGTTAATGGCTCTAATATCAATATGCCTCCATATGGTGAAGCTAGTCCATTAACGTCATCATCACAAGTTAGCACAACACAGAGACTTTCTCACTTTGATCCTATTGCATCAATGGCAGCAATGAGTGAATCTACTGTTCCTCTGGTAACTGCTGGTGCAACTGCTCAAACTCATCAAGATATGACAAATTCTAACATGAATATGACAAATATGCAAGTTGCTTGCAGCTCAGGAGGAGGCAATCAACCTGCTGCAGTAAACTTTCACTCTAATATGCAATCCATGCAAAATGTGATGCAAAGTAGTGTCGCTTGTACAATGTCTAATCAATATGCCATGCATACTCAAATGGCTCATAATGCAGGATGTAGGCCCCAAACTGTAAATAATACATATGTCAATGCAAATATGTCAATTCAGCAGCTTAATATACAGAATGTTGTTACGACAGCTTCCTATAATGTAGGTGGTCAAGGACCAAACATGAATCCACATTCTATTCCTGCAAATTGCCAAGGAAATGGAGCTAATACAATTAGCTGCTCTGTCACAACTAATCATCCCATCATGCATACAGCAGTTACTACCAGAACTACAAATGCCAATATAGTCATGACTGGACCTAGGCTTGGGCCTCAAAACTTTCCTGGGCAATCACTTGTACAGAGAAATGTGTCGCCTGCTAATGCAGGCAGTCCTACTTTGATGGTTAGAGGGGCTCCTTTTAACAGTACAAACATTCAAGTTAAAGCAAATGCCCCTAACACAATCCAGTACTTGCCTGCTCGGCAACAAAGCACAGCTCCAGCATCAAATCGTCCTCCTACATTGGAATTCCTTCAGAGGTTTGCTGCCCCTCTGACTAATTTAGACAATAAAGTTCCGACGCACAATCTTCAGTACTTTCCTAACAGTGGGGGCAATAATGCACCCACTGTTCATACCGGTGTTGGTATGAATCCTGCATCAGGAAATGTAGCACCTGGTATGATGAACAGCCAAAGGCCTGTAAATATAATGATGGGACCTATGATGAGGGGAGCTAGTCCTAATGTTTCTCATCCAAACAATCAGATGTATCCAGTTGGTTCTGGTCTTCCAGGTCAAGAGACACCTATGTTTGGTCGCCCACCTTGCCCGTCCGTCACTAATCAAATGATCCCAATGAATGCAATGAGTGGAGGCCAAGGTGTTGCTATGTTTTCAAATAAACAAATGCCCTTACCAATGGGAGGCATGGCACCAGAAGCGACACAACCTTTACCTCCCTCAATGGGCCAATCATTTAACTATAAACAGTCACCATTTTATGGTCCAACAACAGCTGATCCTAATTATGCTGTTCAGTTTCATAACTTTCAGCAGCAGCTATATGCAACAAATACTAGAGCAAGTCAAATGACTTCACAAACTAACATGGGTGGCCAAGGTTTTTTTGGACCTAAGTAAATTATTACCAAACTTTATTGCTGATGGTGCCATTTTCAGCTGTTAAGTTTGGGTAAAATTTGGAAGGAGTTTGTGTTGAACACAAATTCTTCCTTTTACGTTCCTGCCAATGTGGCTTAGCTATTGTATTGTTATGGACAGAAAAGTAGTCACTCATTTCTTTAAAAATGTAAATATTCTCACTTAACATTCTGTAGCATAAAACTTGTACAGACTTTTATTGTTTGTATATAAATATTACTATGCCAAGTATGTACATGCTCACAAGTTACTTAGTTGTTATTTTAAAAGTTTGTTTCTCTGTTGAAACTGTGCAGTATCTATCCGCTCAATGTTTTATCTGAATTTTGTCCCTTCAATAAAGTACTAATGATTGTCTGCTATATATATATATATATATATATATATATATATATATATATATATATACAGTGAAACCTGTGTAAATTGACCACTTGCGGTGCACTACTTTATTGGTCAACTTAGACAGGTGGTCAACTTACAAGGGTGGTCAACTTTACAGGTTTTACTGTATATATATATATATATATATATATTTATGTGTGTGTGTGTGTGTATACATATATAATCTTGTTTTAAAGAGAAAGCAGAACTAAATGTTATACAAGTCAAATTCAGAGCCAGTACTTGCGATATCGTCTTAAATTTTGTTTTGAATGATTCATTAAGAGCAAGATACTTACTTTGTTTGTGCCATTGTGAATCTTTGTCATACTTTATACATTTTTATAATGTATATAATACCTTTATTAATTTTGTTCTGTGATGATGTTGTGTTGCATACTTTCCCCCCGTTTTATGCAGCTTTTACTTGAGGAATTTGGACTGTTCATATAAATTTTCTCAGTTGTATTGTCTCTTTTCATTTCCTGCTTAGATTGATTTTACTACCTCATGGCAAGGCAGCTTAATGCAAATTGCACCATTTTATTTGTTTTGGCATCTATTTAATTTTTTTAAATGCATTCTAGCTTTAAAAATTGCTTTAAAAGCGATCCACGATTTCTTTAAATGCATCAAATGCAATTTTATGTACATTTTTCTTTTATGCATCTGTATCTATTTGGCAAATAAGAAGTTTGAGGGTTCATATAAAATTTTAAATTGATGAACAATGTATACTTCTGTTTTTAGTCAAAGATTTTACTTCTGAATCAAGTATTTTTAGACATTTATTTTCATTATCAAAATGAATATCTTATTACTGTCAAGGTATTGAAATACTTATTGTGATATTTTAATTAACTCATAATTTTCCATTCATAGAATAGAAAGAAAAACGTGCTTAGTTTAATGCAGTTTCAATACAGGATCCAACAACCCATCAACACAGATTAGCTATTTCTTTCTTAGTAATGAGAAGCGTTATCTAATTAATGAAATAAACAAAATGTTATGTTTCATTATTTCTAAAATTTTCAATGTTAGAACTTTAAGATATGAGTAAATTATTGGGTCAGTGACATTGAGCTTAATTTTTATGTAATTCCTGTAATATATGCTTTGGTTTTTCTAAAATACAAATTTAACATCATATGTTCCCCTCTGTTTTTTGTTCAAAAAAAAAAAAAAAAAGACTATCTAAACATTGCTAGCATTAGATTTATTTAAGTGAGGTTATACATTCTGAACTTAAGCTTGTGTCCATATCAGAAATGTTTCAGCTTATTCATTTCAGACATGTCAAGTTTTTAAGACATCTGTGGCATTTAGATTTTTGATATCTTAAAACAAAAATTCATATACTGGTGAAGTTCAGTTTTTATTGAAGAAACAAAAGATAGTTCTCATATTTAATAGGACATACTTATACCCCTAAGATTGGATAACATCCTCTGCACCAGCAGTATAATTAAACTTATTTTCAACAAACGTCAATTGACAAGCTACTTACTTTGTTAAAAAGATTGGGTAGCAGTGGCAGAAAGCATTTCACCAAGGAATATTTTAAGTCTATGTCCAATAGAAACTGGGGCTGGAAAAGAGATAATACCTATTAATTTTCCTGAAGCATGAAGAGTAAGAAATGCAGATGTAAATGCTGTTCATAAAATGCGTTTGACAGTCAAAACAATTTTTGATAGAAAATAAGGTTTTTAAATATTCTCTCACACACACACAAACTATGGGGCATATGAATTGACATGTGGTATGTCTAATTCGGTGGTATAGAATGGTTTAACTATGATTTTGTGTTTTATTCACTTCATACATTTCTCTGGAACACAAGGTAAAAAATTAATATCAATTAGTACTCTTTATATTTATTCTCATATTAAGTTTTTAAAACCATAACTTAATGAATTGTGAGTAATTATGTTGAACTTATTAAATGTTATAGTACTTAATTTCTAATATTTTAAAAGGATTTGATATTTTGTTAGTTTTCCTTTATAAAGAAAAAATCTTCTTGTATATGAAAGCAAAAGTCTTTTTATTTCCCTATAATTGTTACTTAGTTTGTAGAAATGAATTCTAAAAAGAGGTTTTATTTAATGGTGGAATACACAAACTTTTGAGGTCTTAAAAATAGTAGACTATCAACCTAAATTTCATGAAGTTATATTGCAATGATTTCTGTAATAGCTGTTTGATTTCTTTCAAAACTTATGAAATACAATTGTCAATCTGACACAACTGTATATTATACAGTATGTATACAATTTTCTGCCTATAAAAAGCCTATTTTAATTTCAAACTCGAGTGAAGTTTGCCTTTCTTTAAAAAAATGGGAAATGAGTTAAGGTACTAGTGATTTTCTAACATTATTAAGTTCATGGATTATTGTATGGTAAATATATTCCTTTTATCTATTTTATCTTACGGATGCTCAGATTCTTGGTGCAAAAACATATCATACCAATTTTGTAATAAGATTTTAAAGATCCCTCACTTTGGCTGCAGTGATTAAATCACTTGTTTTGCTGATGCACTATTACCTATAACTATTTTTGTTCAGTGGAAGAATGATTTAAATGCATAAGAAATGTGAAAATTCAGCTTATATGTACAGCGTGTCCCCGTTTAACCCTGCAAAACCTTTTTTTTTTTCACAACCATTAGTCCCAGATACATACTTCCAATTGCAAAAATGGTGAAAATCAAGTTCAGAGTTAAGATGTGAAAAGTTTGAGTGGAAAAACAATATAGTGAAAAAGTATGAAATTTAACTTTTTATATGGTTTCTAGGTCTGCTACATTGTATTTAGGAAAATCACAAGCATAAAAAAATAATTTGAATGCAAAAAATTACACAGTTCAGTGAAACCTGTGTAAGTTGACCACTTGTGGTGTACTACTTTAGTGGTCAACTTACAGAGGTTGATTTATATGATAAGGGCTATTCCGTGTCTAAAAAAAGTGGTCAACTTAGACAGGTGGTCAACTTACAAGGGTGATCAATTTCACAGGTTTTACTTTACGGCTAATATTCATCGAGATATGAATGTAGCATTTTGTGACCTAGACCACTTTGCACTGGTGCTCATTTACATCTTTTTAGGGGAATATAGCAGCTTACAAGGGCATAGAGCTACATGTGTTCAGAATATGCTGATTTAAATTTCATGAGTCCTGTAGTGTGCTTTTATGCATAAAAACACTTAATATTTTTGCATTACATTTGCATTTAATTTTCAACACCAATGAAACTGATAAGCATTTTTTTTTTTTTACTTTGTCAACATGACATTCTTTTGAAAGGGGCATATTCTAATTTCATCTTTTACATGGTCCCTACTCTGGGAGCCAGAATTTTTAACTAAACTATTGCCTTTCAATTTTTTTGTGTTAGCATTGTTTGCCAATGGAACAATAATAATTGTTCAGTATGGAACAATAATAATTGTTCCATAACTAACAGAATTGTAAGGACCTAGGGGCCAAATAAAAAGTTGGACTTTGTTTTTTTTTCACTTCAAATATTTAACTGTTTTTTTTTTTTCACTTCAAATATTTAACAGCTCTGCATCTTATTTTGACCATTTTTGCAGTTAGAAGTATGCATAATGTGACCAGACGTCCCGCTTTTTGTCTTACTGTCCCGCTGCGGGAATGTCCCGCCAAAGTGTCCCGCTTTGTCGAAAAAGTCCCGCTTTTTTGTTTAAATTCCGTCACACAAGAAATATAACATACAATCTAGATTTTTTAAACGCTTTTTCGATTTTTTGCTGTCAGTAAACGTAAGGACACCATGTAAAATGTTATTCTTTAATGTTTAATACACTGAACTACCTCCACCATGATTTAGATTGAAGAGGAGGAGCTGTTAAGCGTCTAAATGGGCTGCAGAAGGAGTCTTTGGAGATAAGCAATGGGTGGAGATATTTACTCATTTTCGCACTCAGGTGATTGAAGTCAACTGTTTGACAAAGATTGTTGAGTTTGGTTTCAGTTTGCCAGGCACAACAGCAGTTGTTGAAAGAACATTTTCTTTGGTAAATAAAATTTGGACATCTGAAAAAACGCAATTATCAGTTGCCACTTTATAAAGTCTTCTTTTAACTAAATTAACTTTTCTTATTCATGCAAGGAATTCCTTGATTTTCTGAAAGGCAACAAGAATTTGCGTTTTAAAATTGCTTCTAACAGCAAATATAACTGAAAATAATAATTTTGATTAATAAATTTGTTGTGTGATGCAATATTCTTTACATCAATACTATTAAATTATTTTCAACTTGAGTTCTTTATTGGTACATTTGAGTTATTTCTTGGCATTTTTCTGTTACGTAAAATATTAAGCCTGTGGGGAAAAAAACCCTACTCTACCCCCCCCCTTCCCCGTCATGTGTCCTGATTTTTAACTTGAAAAATTTGGTCACATTAAGTATGCATCAAGGACTAATGGTTGATAAAATAGGTTTTATAGGTTAAACAAGGACACACTGTGTATGCATATATATATATATATATATATATATATTCAAATTAAACATGCTATACTTCCAATGAAAATGTTCTAGAGTTTTTAATAAAAATGGTGAAAGTCTAAATATTATTAAAAGTTTAGCACAGCTACAACAAAAGTTTCTTTTTATGCACTCTTTTCTATACTTCTGTGAATATGCAAAAAATAAATTGTAAATTTTATATTTCCTAGATATAGAGCTAATTTAATTTATTATTATTTATTTATTTATTTTTTATTTATTTTTTTTTTTTTTGTACACAATTTCAAAGTCATAAAAATGGTGTAAATTTTTACATGTGCCTTATCTGAAGTTTTTGCATAAATGGCCAAAGTTTCGAGTAATTATGCCATTTAAAGAATCACTTCAGAACTTAGCCACTTTATATGTGCTATTGAATTGAATATTTTTTTTCAATTAAAAGAAATATTTATGGAAACATAAAGTAATCAAAATCTATGGCTCCTAGAGTAAGTTACAGAAAATAAATCCTTAGAAACAACTTTTCCTGAAGAAATAGATCATTATAATAGTGACCTGTTTGATATTATATTGATGTTACTACATGTGTAATATATGTGGAAAAAAATAAAATTTGTGTATGTCTTACTCTCTTACATTAGTTTTCCTTGAATGTATTGTTTTTAGTACAGATATTTATTGCCAAAACTGAAATATTGATTTTCCTCTGTCTTTGCTAAGTCTTGTAACCTTTCATAACAAATATGTAATGAAAACTTCATGAAGTCAATGTAGCTAACTTATTTCATTCATGATTTATAACTAATCTCTAAGTATGAGATGGCATTATATTTCATTTAATTTACACAGTACAATGCTTCTAATGAACTTGTTATTTAAATGTAGTTTCATACCATTAATTTACAATACTTTATATTGCATTTCAAAGTTTTTCATTTAGTGAATTCAAAATGTCCTAATTTTAACTTTTAGTTTGCTTTAATAACCCAAAACTGACTGTTGATTGCATATAAAAAGTGTTCTAATTTCATGTTTCTTAAAAAAAAAAAAAAAAAAAAAAACACTGGTTTTGTCGAATTTTATTCATACTAAAGAGTTAAAATTTGCTTGTACAATCTTGCTGTTGTTCGATAGTTATGAATGTTTTTCTTATGTAAAAATTTATGCTTATGAAAGTTCCTATATATATATTTATCTATATATATAGGCATGAAAAATTACAAGAGAAGTTAAAAACTTAACCATTTGCTTGTAGTAAAAACATACTGTCCAAGAAATATATTTTTGATAACTTTTATAACTTTTAATAGCATGTTTCTTTTCTTGTAGCTGAAATATAGCTGTCTTGCCTTTGCTGCTGCTGACAAATTTTGCCATCTTTTTTAAATGTGCTTACCTGCACAAAAGTGTGCGTTGCCATGTACATTTGGAGGAAATGGGGAGAAATAAACTCCTTTTATAACTGAAGATGCTTGCATGATTTTATTTTTGGTATCAAAACTATGCTTCATATTTGTGAACTGAAATAAGAGAATACACCAAATAAATGAAAATTATTTTCTTCAAAGAAAACTAATGTTTTCTCGTTGATGTCTTAACTTCTTAACTGATACATTTTTGACAAGCTTTTTCTTAAAATACTGGTTTTGTCAAATCTCATTCATACTAAAGAGATAAAATTTCTCAGTCTTTGTGCGATCAGCTAAAAGTTCGATCTTAATCCTTACATGTTATTCCATTAGTCATTTAAGTACAGAAGTCGACTACGGGCTACCGTATTGAGTTTATAGCAAACTCGCACAACTATATGGTGCTGTCCATGATATGATTCTGACAGTTCGTTTAAGTATCAAAAATTATAAAAGATTTTTAAAAAATTAGGATTGAAAGTTATCTCAAATTAGTGTACATTTTATTTTTAATGGTATGAATGTGGGGGAAAATCGAAGAAACGCCACAACGTTTACATGTTTTGAAAATCAAATTTGCGGAAGTGCAGCTTTTATGCCAATGCAGGGCTTACGATGGACCTTTTTATAGTCATCCGATCCTAATACAACTCTTGTACTGAAATAAAAAGAAGTAAATACTGGCACAGTCTGTTAAAATTATACATTATCTAATCTTTATACAGTAGGCACCGCTTAATGTGATCACTTTGGAACAAATATAGTTTGATAATGATAACGGATTTATAACAAAAACCGAAAAGGAGCCAGGACACCCAAAATGATGATTTTTTCAATTAAGAAGCATTTATTTTTAAACCAAACCCTGTGGCACAACAGCCCGTGAGGGCCAAGGCCTACTGTGCCCAACTCAGTTTCCCTGACCAGGGGCTCTGGGGTGCAAGGCATATGGTTAGGCAGTCAGCCTAATGCAGAACCCTCAGTGTTTGGTTCTAAATTGCGCTTGGTACTCACTTTTTATCGACTCACTGAAGGGATGAATGCCCGAGTTAACCATGCTGAACCCGAACCTGTAGTTGCCCCACTGGGCTTCAGCATTTATTTTTACAACTGCAAATTAAAATTACAATGACGAGACTAATCTTAAGTTTTAAATTATAAATTATTAAATTAGCAGAATGGAATAGCTCTTTTTTATTTCCATAAATTAAACCGTCCGTCTGATGCTACTGAGTCTTTTCTGCCCATTTTAAAAGCAAGATCTTTTGCTTTTTGCCATATTAACAGACCGTTTACTCACGCATCCTTTTCCCTGACATTCGTTAACTAGTTTCAAAGCAGATTCAACTTCATCATCTTTTCCTGCATGTTTTTTGTTTAAATTTCCATTTAACTTTACTTTGTTTTGAATCTGACACAATTTTTTAGTAACTTCCAAAGTAATGGCTGAGAAACTCGTAGTTGTTCTGCAGCATTTCTTTAACTCATCACGATTTAACTCAAGTGGTTTAAAAGTCAATTTTTCCCTTTGCAATTAAATCATTACCCTTTTTTCTCCATAGCTGAAATAGTGAAATTTTTAGTGTTATTGAGCAGGGACTTTTTTCTGGTTTACTGATCAGAAGGAAACTTGTTTTCCCGGAAGCTACTAGTCAGTATTTTCCTTTGTATTTCTGTTGCTTGGGAACAAAAAAAAGGAAAAAATGGAACATACATCGTCCACTATATTGGCCCCTTATTACAACCAATTTCCAGTAGTTTTTTTCTTTTTTTGCTTTAATAGCTGCCTCTAAAAAATGAGAAACTTAGCATCATTTACATTGATCTGCTGTGATTGTCGGGAGCGGTGCACATACAACGCCCTCTGGAAATAGTGAACAAACGTTGCCACTTTTACACTAGCAATCCCGTAGGACATTTCTCTCCTTCTTCCTACTCCGTGGTCGTATCATTGGATTGAAATACGCCGGTTGGTCGAATCGGAGAATCGCTCGTCATTTGAGTCGAAGCGGTGCGGCGATTCGAAGATGCTGGCAAGGATGGATGGAAAATGGCAGAGTTCTGTGTCAGGATGGTAGCGGTCGACCTATGGTCACAACAGATTGTGATGGCAGAGTGATTGTCCGATCAGCTCTCACAGCGCTTTCTTCATCTCTATGAACCATCAGAAGTTCAACCCAAACACTAGTTTCCATCATGACCATTTAGAGACGGTTGGGACAACGAAATCTACGCTCGCACCGACCATTCCGCCACCTGCCACTGACGCCTACACACTGCCGAGCCAGATTACAGTAGTGCATGACTCGATCAGGTTGGAATGGTGCCGACTGGGGACGTATAGTCTTTAGCGACGAATCCCGCTTCCAACTGTGTCATGACGATCATCGAAGACGTGTTTGGAGACTCCCAGGGCAGAGGGGGGATCCTGGTTTCACATTTGCACTCCACACTGGCCCTCAACAAGGCCTTATGGTCTAGGGTGCCATTTCCTTTAATAACTGGCCCCATTGGTCGTAATTAGAGGTACACTTACTACACAGTGATACGTCAACGACATCCTAAGACCTGTTTTACTGCCGTTCCTTTTGCAGTTCCCTTGGCTGGTTTTCAGTAGGACAATGCCATATAACATCCGGCACGTGTTGCTATAAACTGTCTGCAAGCTTGTCCAACTCTTCCGTGGCCTGCCAGATCGCCCGATCTCTCTCCCATCGAGCATGTCTGGGATATGATTGGATGGCGATTGCATCTAGCAAGGAATATTGATAACCTCATCCGACGATTGGAGCGAATTTGACCGGAAATACCACAGGACATCCTCCGGGAGCTTTATCGGTGTTTGCCACGCCATGCTTCAGCTTGTATCCAGGCTAGAGGCGGGTCAATACCTTATTGAACTTGTTATTATATAACTCTGACATAAATTATTCTGAGAATTTAATCATTCACTATTCTGTGCATTGTCTTTCTATCCACCAATTTTCGTCTCAATCGGATCACTCCATCTTGGTGCGTCGATTTTTTTGTTATAGAGTGTAGTTGATTACTTTGCTAGGAAAATTTCTGATACCCCTTTTGTTGATTCTGAGCAATGGGATTTCAGAGTTTCATATAGACTGATGTTTTTATATATTTAAGAAAAAACAGTATCATATCTGTTTTAACTTGGATGGGAATCCTGGTAAAAGAATTTAATCAGTGTTGTCCTAGTATTAGGTAAAAGAGGTACTAAGTTTTCAGTTTTAATAGAAATAGTATAAGAAGGCAATTTTGGTTTTACTGGTCACTGCATCTAAAATCGGCACTTAGCTGTAATGGGTGTCAATATCGATAACCCCGTTGTCTTTATCATGAGGAATCTGTTACTCACGTCTTATATGATTGCTTTGTGCAGTGTTTTCGGCCTTGAGGCAGGGCCCGATTAACCAGAAATTTTGTTTATTACATACAGGGGCGCCGACTTGCAGAAATTATTGGGTCGGGGGGGGGGGGGCTAGACGTCTTTCGGGGGTCTAAGGGGATCTGTAATCCTACACATGCTCCCCCTCAACTAAGAAAAGATTTTTGTACTTTGAAAATGCCACTTAACATATTTTTCGGTGCATAATTTTTCAAACCAGCAACATTTGCATGGTGTTTTTAAGGTAATAAATCTAAAAATAATGGTATACAAATTTTCTCGTTCAATTAGACAATTTCAATTCTCTTAAGAGACTAGGATGGGGGCATTACTTTAATATGAGCACACAAATCCAGAGAATTGCTTCATATACACTGCTCGACATTGAAAATGCAACACCAAGGAGGAGTGTTCAGAAATTTATGGAAATTTTAGAGTAGACGTACATCACTGAGTTATGTAAATGATGGTTAATGCGCAGCTCTCCGTCGCACGTGAAGTAAGATATAAGGGATGGAACTTGCAGAATGGGCAATATTCGTGTCGTTATTTCTGACTGGAGAATTATCGAAGAAATTTTGTTTTTATCTTGGAGGATACGTGTAACAAGAGAGAATGCCAGGCCGCCGTCAAGGAAGGCATTTCCAGCAGATAGTCGAGTTTACGAGGGGCATGGTGATCCGACTGAGACAGGGCCTGATTAACGCACGGTCCGGCGGGTCCGTGGACCTGGGCACCACAAATTTAGGGGCACTAAAATAGCCTAAATTAACTTAATTCCTTCCTTTTCAGCTTTGAAAAGAATCAGAAATCGTTTGAGAAGCTGCGTTTCTCAGGGTAATTTACAGGCGTTTTTCTTATCGACCATTGAAAATACTGTGACATCAAAACTAGATTTCGATGATGTGATCGACACATTTGCCTCTGTTAAATCCAGAAAGAAGCCTTTTTAAAATTTGTCAGAATTAGTTTTTTTTTTTGCTATTTTTGCAGTTTTAAATGGTTTTTTAATTCATTTTCACCTTGAGGTAAGGCAATTTTAACTATGATTAGTATGGGGACTATCAAGTGTTTGGTATTCAAATCCCAGGTTTCTGTAGTAATGTGTAGGTTCCTAGTGCATTAGGTTTCTAGTACAAAACATTGACTTTGAAATTGCGCTGATTTTCTCATTGGGGGGCACAAATTTTTACTCAGGACCTGGGCACCAGTTTGTTTTAATCGGGCCCTGGACTGAGAAGGGGAGGTTTGTTCGTACGTCAAATCGTAGCTGATACCCACATGGATGCGAGCACGGTGCATCGGCTCTGCAGAAGATGGTTGGAACAACGAAATGTGGCAAGATTGAGGGGTGCAAGGGCAGCCAGAGTGACGTCAGAACGCGTGGATCGTTGCATCCACCAACAAGCTGTAGCAGACCCACATGTCACTTGTTCCTCGATTCAGCAGCAGGTGCAAGATACCCTGAATGTTCCCGTGTCAACCAGAACCATTTCCCGTCGTTTGGTCGCACGTGGTCTGCAATCGCGGCGTCCGCTAAGAAGACTGCCACTGACCCTACAACATAGACAGCAACGTTTAGTGCCGGACTAGAGCGACGTGGATGACAGAATGGTGAAATGTCGTGTTCTCAGATGAATCCCGCTTCTGTTTATCCAGTGATAGTCGCCGCATACGTGTGTGGCGTCGACGTGGAGACAGATCTAATCCGGCAGTAACTGTGGAACGTCCCACCCTACGACAACGTGGCATAATGGTTTGGGGCGCAATTGCGTACAATTCCATATCACCTCTAGTTCGTACTCAGGGCATTATGACGCTCCAACGATACTTGGATAATGCGGTCTAGGAAGATTGGGCGCCGGGAACATTGGGCGCCGAGCACTTTGGGCGCCGGGAACTATGGGCGCCGAGCGTTTTGGGCGCCGAGCATTTTGTGCCCAGTATTCCCGGAGCCTAAAATGCTCGGCGCCCAATGTTTCCGGCGTCCAAAATGCTCGGCGCCCAATGTTCCCGGCGACGAATTTTGAACGCTCTCAATGCTTACGTTACGGTAGCTACCGGTTAGTTAATCACGTGACAGCTAATGATCACGTGCTCTAATCAACGGCTTAGAATGGCAACCGATTGATCATAGAACGCTGCGGTTAGTAACCGGTCGACTGGTGAGGTTCGTCGAACCCAAGGAATGCTTGCGTTCGACGAGCTCAACTGGTAGCTACCGGTGATTCGATTCGATCACGTGACATCTAATGATCACGTGCTTCAATCAACTAATCAACATATTAATACGGTAACCGGTTGATGATAGAACGCAGCGGTTAGCCACCGGTTACTCAGTGGTCGACCGGTTAGGATCGCCGAACAAAACCAATTACAGTACATTGGCGAAATGAGAAATAAAAACGAGCGCGTTCTATTCACCAAATTCCAAGCCACGCTTACTTTTTTGAACACTAGGTGGCAGGGCTGGACGGGGTCACTCAAAACTTCCGGCGGAAGTCTTATTTGTATTGCTTCTTACGACGAATTGCTCTGTTTACGTATCTGTAATTTGATTGAATTTTTTAAATTAATCATGAATTTCAAAGGCGCAAAATTTTCGTAAAAAGAGGGGATGTTGTTCTGCTTTCGGGTACAGCATGAGGACAGGAGCAAATAAGATGTCAGAAATAAAGATGTTCAAATTTCTAAAGGTCCTGATCGTCGAATCAAAGCCAATGCTTTAAAGCGAAAGGATTGAGTCTTAATGAATATTATGTAGTAAACACACTTTGTGCGAGGTATTTACGAGCTGGAAACATTCACCTTAATTTCATCAGCTTTGTATTTTTACTGTAATGTGTGAAGATCTATATTGATCTATATTAAATTGATTATTAGAAAAACTCAACCTGAACAATTTTTTATTTGCTTCCTGCAAAGCTGAAAGTTTCCAGTGTTTTGACGGGTTTCAAACAGTTTGACTAGTGTGATTAAAATAAAGAACCACTATTCATTACCTCATGAGAAAAAACTTCTCATAGCTCGAACTATCAATAACTCGAACCATTTAGCCCGTCTCTTGGGACTTCGAGTTATTGACGGTACTTTAATATTTAGGCGCTCTAATTGTAAACAAATTTAGATATTCGACAATCGGTAAACAAACACATTAATTAAAGTTATAGTACAGTATCATAGTATAGCTATTGGTATTACATTAAAAGCAATTTTAACGCAGGAGAAAGCACTCGGAGATTAAATTTAAATTTTGTTATCTTTCAATTTTTTTTATGCCTATCAATCTTGCTACAGAAGCAAGTTGATTAAACAAAAAAAAAAAAAAAAAGTGATGAACAAATATGTAATAAAATATATTAAATATCAAACCTGAAAATTAAGTAGCAACTGTAATAAGTGTGTGTGAACTGAAAAGCTACAACAGGAGAATTGATTGAATATGACACCAAAACTCCCTGTCATAGCCATTCTGTGTGAACACAGTGCAGAAAAGCTTCCATCTTTGAAAAAATAGCTTCAACTTAAGAATAGGAATTACAATTCACAACGTACTTGCAATCCAGTAGATTTGTGATTCTTGAAAGCAGACTTTGTATCAACTTTATTTCTGTTTAGGAGGTATTCATAAATGCTTATCATTGAAATCGCGATCGACTAACGAAGACTCGTTTTTTTTTCTTATTTCTGTATTTAAAGGATCAGGAAAATCAGATCCGTTGATCGACAATTTTTGAGAATAGCAAAGCCTATTATACTCATTTCATGCATTAAAATACGCAAAAGACATGATTCTACCTAGAACTGAAAGAAAACAAAATTGCCTGAACACTGTAAACATCAATCGTTAGCAATAGATTCGCCATCCATCTACTAAAGGATAGGTAAGGTCACAGCCATTGAAAGATAATTTTTAACAATTACTAAGTATGTCTTTCTTATTTAATGCATTGAAATACGCAGAAGACATTATTCTGCTTTTTAAAGAAGCACAACAAAATCGCTTTCGCTATGAACATCATCATTTACATCTGTATTGTTGTTATGTTTGGAAAATTCTACTTGCTGTAAACATTCGCAATAAACTCACATTGAAAGAGACGCAGAACAGATTTTAACATGGTAGATAATAACATGCTGTTTCAAAATGAGTTTCTTTGACTGTTGATTTTTTTTTTTATATTCTTGAGAATAGTAACTGAAATACGATCTGAGTGTGCTTCTCTTATGTTGTTGATGTTTTAATTTATTGGTTTTCTCTGAACAATATGTTGAAGATTTTGGTTAGTTCATAAAGTTTTTTAACAATAAAAATGTCGTGAGAAAATCTGTAAAAAATACTACCATTTAATGACCTAAGAAATACATTTCATCTCAGGAAAGAATATAATCCTTTTCATTTAATTTGTAATTTCACCTTCATCAGTCTCAGTTTTTAGTTTTATAAAAAAAAAAAAAAAAATAAAAAGGGGAAAGGATGGGTCATGGGTGGGAAGATGTTGAGTCACTGCTCCTATGCTCTGTGGGGCTCGTAAGAATTTGAGCGACCTGTGTCAGCCTTTACACACTCCCCCCCCCCCCCCCTCCCCATTTCCTAGAAAAATTTAAATGACACGTTTGGCTACCACCAACTACTCGCAATCAGTAGTCATTGGCCCCAGGAACTGGAAGCTGTTCCATTTCGATTGTTTTATGCTCCGAGCTTGTGTCACTCCTTAACTGTACTAAATCATTATAGTCTAATAGGTGTGAGTTTATTTGTATGCTAATAATAATAATATATTCAGAGCTCTAAAAAAATTTTTTTTTTTTGGCCTTGTTAATTTTGCCTGAATGAACTGATAATTGAAAGGAGTTTACAGCAAATATTGTATAATTGACTTTGAATTCATAGCACCTGTGATAGTTAAGTTAGAGGGGGGAGGGGAGCCAAAGTGAGTGCCCTTCGCTAGTGCATTATTGCACCCTTTGAACTTGTTCGTTTCCGTTTATTTCCCTTACATTCATGGTATGTGAAGCAATCCCGAAAACTTGCAGAAGGGGTTGCTATTCATATTGTATTGTAACTAACTCTGAATTTGGAGCACTTCAGAAGTGATTGGTAGTCGGGGGAAAGGGGGGGAGGCTCTTAAGCCAAAGTAAGCATCCTACAACTTGTGAGCCACCCATGTTTTTCTTTTTTAGGTTCAAAGCAATCCATATAAGTTTGCAGAAGGAGCTTGCAGTTAATTATTCTTGCAATATAATTAATTTTGAATTCATGGCACTGTGGAAGTGGAAGGAAAATTGGGGGAAGGGCCAGATCTGAAGCCTAAGTGAGCGCAAGATATGGCACGCTTCTCCATGACATTCAATCGTCTTCTCAACTTCATACTTTGTGCAGAATAGGGAGCTGAATAAGATTCAGTGCAAAGGGTTGTGAGAGCCCATGGTGCCCCTACCAATCCTTACGCCCTTATGAATGAAGAACTTTCAACAGAAGACATTTTGACAAAACCTTATTCTTTTGAAAGTCAAAGAGTCGGAGTCATTTTTCCTCCAATTCCTCAGCCTTGGTTACCACCTGCTTTCTCGACACTAGCTGGCTTATTAGTAATGGCAGATTAAATCAATTAAATTACCTGTCTTATTAGTAAACTTGCTGCTAGTAAGTGTATTTCATTTAATGATAGTTGCTTCGAAATAAAAACTTTTTGCAATTGCTAATTAACAGTGAAATAAGAATCAAACAGATCAAAGTGATATGGCATCAAAAAAAAAATTGAGTAAACTACAAGAAAGGCCGGCATATCTTTCAAGATTCAAGACAGGAACTTAACATTTTGTTTGATTGCTGCTTCCAATTTGAAAGTTAATGATGATTATGAGCAAGATGTGAAGAAAAACATTTTTTTTACACATTTGTCAATTATGCATGTATGACATCCAGAGACTGCAATTTCATCCTTGTTATGGACTCATCAGTCTGGAATGGTCAATCACCAAGCTGAAGGCAGATGTCATCTCATTGAAGCTAAGAGTGCCAACAAACCGGTAACTAAATTTAATTGAGCAAATCACAAGGGTTCACAGCAGTGGTGTGCTTCAACTAAACAATCGAAGGCAATGCATGGGTTTAAAGTAGAAAGTTACCGTCCTTAAGACTGGGCTAGGGCGGAACTTCATGCAATATACTGACATCCCAGTCATGATATCCAGAGACTGCAATTTCATCCTTGTTATGGGCTCATCAGTCTGAAATATTCAATAACCGAGCTTGAGAGGCAGATACGAGACTCATTCAGTTTGAATGAGATGATTTCCGTATGTTGCCTGCATGGGCGTCGCGGCCGGGGGGGTCCAAGGGGTCCGGACCCCCCCCAATATTTGAGGACCGGACCCCCTCAATATTTGAAAATCGGACCCCCCCTCGAACAGAGGCGTAACTTGCCCACGTAAAGTAGGGGGGCAAACTTTTTTTTCAAGGGAAATTTATTTGATTCATATTTTGCCATCCAACTAAAATTCTAAAAGAATTTACTTTTTCAAAAAATAAATGAATTTAAGAAATCATAACGTTTAACGCAATGTACGTTATTCAGTTTAAACAAAATAGAGCTACAGAGAGTATTGCGCACATACATCCGGAGACTTATCACTCTTTCCCAAAACATATGCTGATAGTCTTTTATTGTTGTATTTATAGTTTACATGATCACTGGCGCCAAACAATTTTGCTTACGTTTTGTAATCCTAAAGTACGGATATCGTTTTCTAAGTTGCGTTGGTTTTAATTCGCGAATAATTCCATGGACTAATTAGAAAGTTCAAGGAATTCTGTACTTTGGAAATGATTTTTCTTTCTTTCCGAAGTTGCTCCCTAGGATCCCAGGAATGAAAAATCTGTACAGTGTATACATCTTGCTATTAGTGACTTATGCCCTGAACCAAAGTAATATTCTACTTTAGTGACGCAACCAGAAAAAAAAAAAAAAAGAGGAGGGGGGCACATCGAAAAATAAAAGAAAAATTTAGACCTGATCGGAAAGAGGGGTGCGCGGGTTCTGCCCCGGAATTTTTTTTGAAACTTTGAGCTTCAAAAACGCAATTTTAGTCTTCCTTTGTTGATGTTAGGGTGATAAAAGGTACAGGGGTCTCAGCGGAATTTCTAGAACTTGAAGCTTTAAAAACGTGATTAAAGGCCATATTTTATCGACGTTAGGATAATGGATGGAGCTCAAGGACTGTCCCCGATCGATTTTTTCATAAATTGAAATCAATTCCTCTTCCCCCTGCTTTCTACATTGAAGCTTAAAAACGCAATTTTAGACAAACGTCGAAGATTTTACGAAAAAGAGGTTCTGAAGCTCTTCCCTGGTAAAATTTTCAAAATTATGGTGCTAAAAACTAAAGCAATGTTTTATAATCAGGGGCTATTCCATTTCAAAAAATTTTTAAAGTATAGTTTAAAAAACCAAACTGCTCATGGTATTGGAGGATGGCGGCATAGGGACCCTTGCCCGAATATTTTCTGAAATTCAAGTCTTAAAACGCGGTTGTAAGACCATATTTTGTAACATTAGGGCTAGTAATTTTTCGAAATTAAAACTTCAACAACGTAATTTTAAGCGATTTTCGATTTTGTTCGGTAATTGAGGGCTTTCCCCTGGAAAATTCGCGATTATTGAGAGTTGTAACCAAGAAATCATTTACACTTATTTTGTTCCATACTTTTTATGGAGAATTAAGCATATAGAAATGGTCTTGACAAAAAAAAAAAAAAAAAAAAATTCATCGGATCTTTTAGATTCGTGCTTTCATGCCAGAACTTATTTGCAAATTTGCCGAACACTCTCAAAAGTTTCCACCCGAGCTACGGGCCTCGACTTACTAAATTGTTACTTTCCTTTAACTATTTTATAACTGAGATTGAACAAAACACTATATTTCTACTTTTATTTGAAAGTGATTACTTGAAAATGTTAGGCAACAAAACCGTTTGCTGACAGTTGCTATTTGTTAAGTTGAAAAGCAAGCAAACTAGGGGACGGCTACAGAAAGTTCGGAAAGCACTTAAGTTAGCTGATTGCCATAATCGCAGTTATTTTCTCATTAGTAGCTTTTTATACGTGTAATCGAACCAATTGCTAGTCAGTTTTTAAAAAAAATGAAAGGAGAGTCAGTGAAAATGAAAGTAAAAAAGAAGGTCGGAGTCGGAATGTTTTCTAATGACTCCGACTCCTTTGCCCCAAAATCAGTTCGACTCCGACTCCACAGCCCTGCTTGAAAGTCATTCCAGCGTATTTGTTGCTATTTAGGGGGAAACAGCGGGACAACTTTAAGATACTGAAACTAGATGGACAACTCCCCCCCCCTCCCCTTTTTACGACTCAACAGAAGTCAGACGGGGATCTGAGTTTCTACCCCTTTCTTTCTTATCTCGTTTCTCGGCGCTTCCAGGTTTCTGTTTCAAGTTTGGCAGTGTTTGTTTCTCCGATTCGATTCAATTTATAGCGACTCCGACGTTACCCAAACAAAATGAGACACCTGACCTCTTTGGCGGTTTTTTGCAGCTGGCAACAACACTCTGGTCAAAGGATGCTCAAAAATTTAGAAAATCACTTAGCTGGTCAAAGGTTAAGTTTGGGATAGAAAGGGAAAGGACGTGTCATGTGTTTGTCATTATTCAACACGTGGCTTCAAAGTACCTTACCGAAGCGCGGTTTCTCAAATGTGTTTGCGGCATCTCAAATTTGACCAAAAAAGCGTTACGTTACAAAAAAAAGAAAAAAAAGGAGGAGTCTAAAAATTAACGTGCAATATCAAAAGCAAATCGTAAGCCAGCATAACGATGGATACTGTGATGTCACTTCCGATAGACCAACGAAAAAAGAAGCGCAAGATGACCAAAAAAAAAAAAAAAGAGAGAAATAAAAGGAGTTTCCCTATCGGGAAACGTTCCGACAAAAATAAAGGTAATTTCATGTGGTCTTTTGGTCTCCTTGAGAGTAGGTGACCTGAAGAGCGCTCCTATTTTGGTAAAAATACTTTTTTTTACATATTCGTTTACGGCTATGGAGAGGTGACTTGAAACGGGAAAATGTAGCAAACCTTCTACATCAAATGAACCTGAGCAATTTTTATAACTACTGAATCATCATCAACATCCTTTAAAAAATCAAAAGACCGTGATAGGTAAGTACCATTCTGTTTAGTATAATACATGTAGGGGCTCCCCGATTTTACATTATTCAGATGGGGTTACTTATCGATTTTCCGAATAAAATTCCTAATTACCCAGATCACTACATCTAATGAGAATATCTTTTTAATGCAATATTTCGCAAAAACTACTCGAAATTTGAAGACTCGTCAGACAAAATTTTCTGGGAAAGGAAAGTTTATGAAAGTCCACAGTGACCTCCTATCGAGTAGCCCCTGAATACCTGCTAATCAGGTATGTTTTACAGTCAATATTTTGACGTTATGAGTCCTATCAGAGCTAATGCGTTCAACTTTCTCTCTCACTTTTTTTTTTTTTTTTTTGAAATGTTTCACCTCTTTTATAATTTTTAATGGAATAAATAATACTCCTTTTAGTTATTAAAGCTTAACAGAAAATTATCCATTAATAATCCTGCTTTACTGAACAAATTTTATTGAAATAACCATTTTAAAACTTATTGTCACGTGTCAGAAAAAAGCAGTTCATTTCTCTATTTCCCATCGCCCGCTGATCAGAATTCAATTATACACCAAATGCTGTTTGTTCTCTGTGTAGGCCAGTACTTTTCAATATGTGGGGTGTGCCTCTTAAGACAGGCCTGTCACTTAAAGAGGATCAGGATGGGCACTTTCCCTGCTGACTTTGAGAAATCAGAAATTAATGTATTTACATGGGCATGGTTTTTGCTGTTTTTTTTATTTTATATGCATTGAGTGTATGGAGGATTCAACAAAAAAGCAAAATTTTGGTGCATCTTTTACAAAAAACCTGAAAAAATTAAGAAAATACTTTAAAAGGTTGCATTATTAAAATATGATATTATGAGAGCTTAATTATTTGTGTCTTATTTTATTTTTGTAGTTGTGTTTTTCGTAAGTTCGTGAATGTCATAACGGTGAATTATGTACTTTAATTTTTTAATTAAAAAACATCAAATTAAACTCCTTCGAATCCAACTTGTGCCAAGAACTTAGAGCTGCAGGGTTTATCACTATGTAATATAAAAATTTGATTATACAGTTGTCGCGGCTTATATGAGTCACATTTTGTTCTAAACAGCTTTGATTCCATAAAGCTGGATTTCGTTTTTGATGATTTCATTCATTAAGAACGGTTAATTAAATTGTTCACTGTTTCAAAATGTTGAAAATTTGGTGCGGCTGCTCTTGGTGTGCCGCCCTTCGAAAGTTGAAAGAAGCTTCAGTGCGCTGAGAAAGCTGAAATTGTATCTAAGGTCGATATGACACAAAAGCGGTTGAATCATGCTGCTTTATGTTACGTTCACAAAAACATCTTGGACGAAATTGATCACAAAATAAATAAATAAATAAATAAAAAATAGCACGGATATTCGTATCCCATGTGCAGTCTAGAAAAAATGTATTTGTTGGTATTTTTTTTTCTTTTTTCTTATTGTGTAATTATGTAAATCAAGATGTACCCGTTTAAAAGTATTGTATTAAATGTATACCCATTTCAATTTGATGTCAAGCCTTTGTCTCATACATATATACATATAGTATATATATATATATATATATATATATATATATATATATATATATATATATATATATATATATATATATATATATATATATATATATATATATATATATATATATATATATAACGAATTTTTCTTAATGCAACTTGAAAATGACAGAGTCAGAATGGTCCCCCCCAATAAATTTCAGCTGACGACGCCAATGGTTGCCTGTAGTTCTACCTTAGCCCTGGCTAAAAGGTGGTAAACTGCTTTATACCCACGCTTTGCTTTCAATTGACGAGTTGAACTGCACCATTGCTGGGTACTCTCGCTGGTGTGTTAATTTTAATTTAGCTACCAGTCTGTTGGCACTCTAAGCATCAATGAGATGACATCTGCCTCCAGCTTAGTTATTGACTGTTCCAGACTGATGAGTCCATAACAATGACGAAACTGTAGTCTCTGGATGTCATAACCAGGCTGTCGGTATATTGCATATCTACCTTAGCCCTGGATAACTTACTGCTGAATTGTTCCATACATGTTTTTCTACAACAATGTAATTGTCTTTAAAAGTTGTGCTGTAATTAAAGTCACTGAAATAAAGTACTTTTTGAATACATATCTGTGCATTAAAAACTTTTCAAAAACTAATTAAAAAGTATGGCAAAAATCAAATTATCTTAGGATCCTGATTTTGCTTCATTAGTTTTATAAAACAAAAACGTGGACACTTTAACCACTTTAATTTGGTTTTAAAAAAGTGGTTCATTATCTACATAGTTTAAAATTAATATGAAGTGTTGATGTTCAATATTTTTCACTTATCATTTCTTTTGGAAGACCCTGCATTATGATTAATTAATTTTGTTTATTTAAGGGTGTATTCAGGGGGCTTGTCATTGCTCCCCTCCAGCTTTTGGAAATATCGATTTTGAATTTTTTTCTCTATAAAATGCAATGGTATGTACCATCCCTCCTGGAGGAACCTTTCCTTTCTAAATTCTCACTGCAGGTTTAGTTCAGGGTCATATCTAATGAGTGGGTTTTTAGTGTTTTAAACCCACTCAGAAATTTTTCTAATACTATTCCAAAACTTGCTTTATTACATTTTTTCTATTTTTTTTGCAGAAAAATTAAACTACAATAAACTCTCTATCATCTGCGAGTCATTTAACAAACAGGAACGTGTTTTTGCAGTAAGAAGCAGAAACAACGACTGTTTTTTGTCTAAAAATTGTAAATAAACTCATTTATTTTTGTTTCATTTATTTATTGTACTGTCTGACCATCACGAGAAAAGCCACTGCCGAAATGTCTGCGCCTGTCTACTGCTCTAGTAACGAGGCGCGTCTCATTATCCCAAGAGAAGCTTAATGTAGGAAAAACCCGTATGACTGCATAAAGGCGAGAGGCGAAATGGCCCCAGAAAGCCTTCCAGCTAACCCTTACAGAAAATGAACTAAGTCTGATTCTATACCAGTAGACAGGCTCAGACTTGACGGTCAAGACCGGATTAAGGATTCGGAAGCCCATAGGCATTAGAAGTGATGGGGCCCCCTAGAGTCAAGGCAAGGTCAAAAAACGGGGGGTGGGAGGTATGGGGGGGATCTGCAGTGTCTAAATTTTTCACTCACAAACGTGCACACGCATATACTTTTATTGCATAGAAACGGGGAAGGGGGGGGGGGGGGGCCTTTTTTGAGGAAAATTTAACTTTTTTTAACGTATTTTCAACTAAAATATTTCTCCGGGGCCCCTAGGCCTACTTTGCCTATTTAGTAATCCGGCCCTGTTGACGGTGGGAGCTTTTCTCGTGAAAGACAGACAATACTTTCTACATAGTACATGCACTTGTTCTTTATTTATGCAAGTTCCGTTGTGCAAAAATACTAAACTTTTTTACTTTACTGCATAAATTTTCAGTTTGAAGAAAGTATTGAAGCATCAATGCAACTATATTTTTGTGGGAGGACAGTTTTTACCTTATTATCCCTCATTTTAGCCTTCTTGGGGTTTATCCGCGATTTTTATTATCAGCGGCACTTGTGACAACCGACCCGCTGATAATCAGAAGTTTACTGTATTATTTTTGAAGAATTGTACCACCTCAGTGCTTTAACTGCAGTATTTATTTTTATTGTAGTTATTGCGAACATCATTTGTTTCAAAACAATACAGAGTTCCCTACAGATGTTAAATACCTATCACATACAAAATTTTTGAATTTGAAAGTACCAGACTTTTGTAAAACATTTTAAAGGTGTCAAAAAATATTAATTTAATAGGCGCATATATTTGAATGTGCATGCATGAGTACAGTCATTTATTCTTTTGATTTTGCTGGGGTATAGTACCAATTGGGGTTTTTTTTTTTTAAATTCAATAAATGTCACATTTGCTCATGAGGAGGAGCACTTAAAGCGCAACTTTCTCAATTAAATTAACTATCATTAGAATATATGAATGATATAGAATTTTATGCATTATTTAGATTTCACTAGATATACGTTTGGTAAAACTTTTCCCAAAACAAAAGTCTTGTTACAACACACTTTTGCAAAAGAAATGACTTTTTTATGGAGAGTTTGCAAAAGGGAAGTGTTCTTGATGCTGTATTACCCTGTGTTACTTCCATGGCGGTTTCAACTTAACAAAAGACCATTAACTTTCCCTCTTCAATGAACTCCCAAAGGAGAAGTATACTGCCGTGGGCAAGTTATGGGTAGCATCTGAAGATTTTTAATGTTTTTGTATTTTTGTCACCTATTGTAGGTTAGCTTTAATTTACAAGCTTGCTTATTTGTTTCATGCTGAGAAAAAGTGCAAAAAAACGTCTTATTCCAATATTATTGTTAGTATTGAATACAAAACAAGTTGCTTCAAATATCTCGAAAACTACTTTCTGCAGATACTGCCAATTACCTGCCCACTGCAGTATAAATGTTTCAAGGTGCACTGAATTTTACTAGTGCTAAACTCATCAGTAAAAACTTGAAATTGAAACAACCATCAATCGATTAATTTTTAGAAATACCTTGTTTTTTTTATGTTTATTTTTGAAAGGGGACACATCTAATATTCTCGATACCATTTGGATGTGTCCAAGTCTTTATGCCCGATATTTAGTATTATGTAGCAAAATTCTGAAAAGAGGCCTAAATTTTATGCATAAGGATAATATTAGAAACATTATCACCTCACTACAATCCTTGATTACAAAAGCTTTAGTTTGTAGAGAACCACAATCCAATTTTATTTATTAAATTTATATAGGTCTTGCATATTTATATTCTGATGGCATTGAAACTTCATTGACTCAACAGGCCTTTGTGAGCCCAAGAATCTTTTTTGTACAAAAATATTCTTATTTTTCTATGTCTTATACAAAAAGTGTATATTTTAAGTTGAAAATTTTGACAACTCATTATGCCCTTTTTCAAAATTTATAAATTTGATTCAATTATAATTAGGTTGCCAATGATATAAAATTTTGAAATAAGAAACAGATTTCAATTTAAATGGCATGAATTTTTACTATTTAAATTCTGGGACTTTTGGGGAGTCACTGTAGATCCCTTGTCAGCTAGGGCTTGCCAGCCCTCCATAAATATATCACTTAGATTCCAAGCTAGGCCTACTATAGTTGGGGCAAACCTAACCTGGGAATATTGTGAAGGCTACGCAAATCCTAATCACAGCATTACAGAGCTGCCGGTTAGGTTTACACCAGGCAGACATGGCCTCTTGTTGACCCCGTCGAAATTTAAACTTCCTATAAGCAGGCCTGTCATTTAGGAGGGTCAATTGCCTCACCCCTAGCTTTGAGAAATTAATGTTACATATAAGGGGTTGTAGTTCCTGCAATAAAATTTGCATTGAGTAAACACCCTCTCCCACCCCTCAAACCCTGGAAAAATTCGAAATGGCAAGCCTGCTTATACGAAGTATTAGCAGTTCAGGAATACTAAGAAATTAAGAATTTCTGTACTTATTCATGTCTTGAGCAAACCAATGTGATTTTAGCCAATTGTAATAATTACTGTGAATAAGAAACAATTACCTTTTCACAGATTATAGGTAGTTCAAGTATTTGGTAAATATTCACTTCAAATTACTTCAGAGTTACCGGAAGATTAGTTTTCAGTGGCTGATTTATGGGTTTAAGAGGGCCATTGAAATATATTTTTGGGGACCCCTTTGTCTGTAATTATCATCATAATTGCCTGGATAGCCCATTGCGAGTCTTGGCCTTTTTCAGGAGATCCCGCCAGGCTGTCCTTCTCTTTGTCGTTGACCTCCAGTTTTTGATTTTAATGAAATCAAAATCAGAGTCCACACAGTCGACCTATCTTGTTTTTGGTCTACCCATTGGTCGCTGTCCCAATGGGACCGCACTTAAGACCGTCAAGCTCTGTCATTTTCCATTCTTGAGAAATGACCAGCCCATCTCATTGTTTAGTTTGGTAAATTTCAAAATAGTGATATTTCTAAAAAGTTTATTAAGTCTGTGTCTATCATAGAACTAAGTAAAAAAAATAAAAAAAAAGGCTGCAATTTTGAATCATCTTTATAGCCTTATGATCCTGGGAGCCCCTTACAATTGCAACATGGTAGATCTGCCATTCCATCTTTAGAATTTTTTTTTTTTACTTGTCTTGATGCTGTCCTAGATATTTGGTCTAAACTCAGATTTTTTTAATGCAAAACTAAAATACCATCATAGTTTCAGAACAACAGTAACATACCTAATCACAGATATAACACTAAGATATCTTACTGTTGCTTTGAGGGGACAATATAGGGTTTTTTTTTTAAAGAAACACAACCGAGATTTTATTAGTATTTAAAATAAATTGATATGATATTCCGTTATCATTCTTTATTTTCAACTTTAACTTTTTAATCACCAGTAGGATTGCAGGAAAGGTAGGAAAAATTCTTAATATTTTTTTACTTCCACAACCCAACTAGTTTTTAACTCATAAGTAAAATGCATTTTAATATTTTTTGGAAAATATAAAAGGAATATCGTCTGCGATTCGAATTATGCATAACTTCAACACACAGAAGAATCAAACTGAAGTATATTTACGAATTAAAACACATTGAATCAATACTGAATTAAAAGAAATGTCAAATATATCCTAAAAAATTCATATATTTTTACATTATATTAGTCAACAATATAACAACTTTTTAGTAACGCTAACAAAATTCGTGGTTGTTTCACAAAATAAGATTGTATGTGACAAAATATAAGTTTCAAGGATTTTAAATATAATACGAGTTAAAATATGAAAGCCATAACGTATGAAGATGAAGCCAAGCTTTCACGACTGCACAAGTAACATTTGTAAACAAAATTTATAAGTCTCAATACAAAATTTAACTAGCGTAATATCCATACACGACTTGCAACATTTAAAAACTTGATACATATTGTGTTCAAATAATTGTTTAATTAGACCAAGAATATCGTTCAGAGTTTTAAAAGTACAGAACTTTATGACAATTGCGACTATTACAATGAACTTTGTTTTCAGCTTGAGCAGAGCATAAGCAACATAGCGCTCCGCAAAGAGCAGCACTACGAAATTCTCGCCAACCATTTTGGCAGCTTCCGAATTTCGCCAATGCACTGTAATTGAGAGGGTTTCAAAATTCGTTTGCCGGCGCCCAAAGTTCCCGGCGCCGAAAATGCTCGGCGCTCAAAGTGCTCGGCGCCCAAAGTTCCCGGCGCCGAAAATGCTCGGCGCCCAAAGTTCCCGGCGCCCAAAATGCTCGGCGCCCAAAGTTCCCGGTGCCCAAAACGCTCGGCGCCCAAAGTTCCTGGCGCCCAAAGTTCCTGGCGCCCAAAGTTCCCGGCGCCCAAAGTTCCCGGCGCCCAAAACGCTCGGCGCCCAATGTTCCCGGCGCCCAATAGTCGGTGCCCAATCTTCCCATTTCGTGGATAATGTGCTGCGGCCGGTAGCAATCCCTTACCTTCAAGGGCTACCTAATGCAATTTTTCAGCAGGATAACGCCTAACCACACAGTGCTCGCATCTGCTAACATGCTCTCCAAGGCACACAGGCCACCATACTCTCCTGACCTGTCACCAATCGAACATGTGTGGGATGTGATTAGACGTCGATTGCAGACTCTGTCCCTGCCTTGTTCAGAAGACGAACTGTGGCAAATGGTTGAAAGGGAATAGAGAGCCATCCCTCTGGACACCATCCGCACCCTTATTGACTCTATGCCTAGACGTGTTTCTTCGTGTATCGCTGTCCGCGGTGGTCCTACATCCTACTGAGTCGACGCCGTTCTCACTCAGTATTCTGCCTATCATTTTGAAATTAAGATCATTTATTATTCCTTGCTGTCTCTGTCTTTTTTCCAAATTTCACCACTTTCTGACCACTCCTTCTTGGTGTTGCATTTTCAATGTCGAGCAGTGTAAATATGTGGGGAGAAAGAAAAACTGAAGGGTTTGCTCCAAAAAGGGGGTATATAGGGTCATTCCATAGTGACTAACGTAACATTCGCAGCTGATTTTCAAACTCTTTTTACTTACACCGGGAGTAAAAATAAATGTGTTTTGGTTTAATATGCAGATTTAAAATGTACAAGGTCACTATTTTTCATTTCTACCAAGAATTTGAAGCAAAATAAGCGCTGACAGGTGTTTTTTCACCAAAAAAGGCATTGTGACTAACGTAACATTTTTGCAACCCTGAGAAACAATGCTTATGTTACGAGGCAAATTTTTCTGAAACTTACGCAGGCATTTAAAATTGGCCGATATATTTGTAAGAGGTAAAAAATCTATTTTTTAAAATGTACTACAGATTTGTTACAGATGAATCTTTTTTGGCCCTTAATGGTACTTTTACGAAAAACTGTGTGTGACTAACGTAACGTGACTAACGTAACAATCGAATAACAAGCAATGAATGCATATAAAAACACTTTTTATAATTAATATCTTTCTCTGATATTACTTTTACACTTTTTAGGAACCTTCTTTGTGTTGCATTATGGTTCTTTCTTTACTTTTTTTTCTATATTAGTGTAAGAAATTGAATGGAAGGATTCAGTTTAATTAACTCAATTTGAATGTGCGAAGAAAAAATAAACAAATAAAAAAAACTGCTTTTACAAACTGAATGACATCATTCTTGGGTTATTAAATCCTAAATATTCTCTCTTTTAAAAAATTAACTTTATGCAAGTTGATAGTTTCACCGAATTCTAGTATTCTGCCGATATACTAGTTATCGTTATAAGAAACTCCGTAGTACTTTTCAATGGCATATTATTTTTTAAGGTTTACTGATTCATCGAATGAATAGTGTTGCGCATGCTTTTGAATTAAAATGTAATATTGAAAAAAAATATTCGAACGTTTTTGGAGAATGCATTTTAATTCCACATATCACCGCAAATGTTTGAATTTCTAAATGATCATTCTTGCATTTTCTGAAATATATGACCGCAGCACTTTTTGTCACTGTATCATGATGTAACATCTTCAAATGTTTTCCAACGAGCAGCCATTACTTCATGTTAATAATTGGTGGAGATGTATTTTCCAAAAAATAGAGACGTTATCTTTTGTTAACACTGTATTTCTATTATCTTAATTCTTAAGCTTGGATTCTTGTGTTGAATGCACATTCAGCAGAATACTCATTTTGCTTTACTCACCTTTTTCTTCTTTTTTAATAATTCTTTAAATTGGAAGTATCTTTATAAAGACCTTTAGAAAAGGATTTTTCTAAGTAAACAGAAAGTCTGCAATGTAATATTACTGGTATTTTTCACCCTTTATATTTTTTAATGAATACAGAATGCCTACATATTCAAAATTGTTCATGAAAATGTACATTAAATTAAATAAGTTTTAAATATTAGCAGTCATTTTTAAAATGTTACGTTAGTCACATGCAAACTGTTACGTTAGTCACATGCAAACTGTTACGTTAGTCACACCAATTATTTTATATCTACTGATACCAAAATAAATATTTTGCACTTTTTAATTAGATATGACACAGATATAAGAAAATAAAAAGTGCTGTTTGGTTCAATCATCTGGTTTAGCTTTTAAGCAGAAAATAGTACATTTTCGTGACTAACGTAACGTAAATATTTTCTGTGAAATAACCAAATCAGTTGAAATACTTATCTTATAATGTATGCAAAAAGAACAGTCAATTTTATTGGGTCAACATCTGATTATTTAGGATAAACATAGTTCTTTTAAAAATTTGCAAAATTTTTTACATTAGACAAGAAAACGTAGACGCATGTTTTTTGCACATACTAAGCCTTTTCTAGAACCTCGCACGTTTAGAGCCAGAAGAAAAACACCGAATGAAATTTTTGCAAACTGTTACTGGATTTATGCACTAGAAAGTATGCTGAATGAAATGATAGGTCACAATTAAGGTTTTGTGGTAAAAAAATTTCTGAGGTTGAGGTTGACATTTCTATGGAATGACCCTATAGCTCCAGTTTCAATTTATTTCAAAAGGTTTGCATAACACTAAACCTTTTCTTTCTTTTTCATATTTTAATAACTCCCATTGTACACTTCTCAATTCAGTTCTACGTAAGTCAAAAATTTTAAAGTTTATAATGTTGTTTGGTATTTTCAGTTTTAATGCGGACCTTTGGGAAATTGAAATTTGGAGCAACCGCCTTTTTGCAGCAAGCCCTTCAATTAGAAACATGTTCTTAGAAGTAATGTAACATCGCACAGAAACAGGGGCATGGTGGCTCTCCCTTTTTCGGATTTAATGTCTTAAACGAGGCAGAAGAATATATTTGATAACGTTAGAAGAAACATAGGAATTCAAGGAGTAATTTTTTGAAATTGAACTTTCAAAAATGCAGTTTATAATACCATGTCCGATGATGTCAAGGAAAAGGGGCTCTCCCCTGGAAAAGTTTTGAAAGTGATGTTCTTGAAAAAACAACTGTATTCCTTCTGTGATGATATGAGTGGAAAGAATAGGATCCTTTGGAATTTTTGAAATAGAAGTTCCAAAATACGATTCCGGACGATCTTTGGTGATGTTAGGTAGAGGGGAGGTTTGATGGCCTTCCCATGAAAATGTCTCGGAACATTAGTGCTAAAATTAGCATTTTGAGGTCATCTTTGGTAATAATGAGGATCAGAGCTTTCTCTTTAGTAATTTTTTTGACACTGAATTTCCAAAACTATGATTTTAGACAATCTTCTAAGATGTTAGGCAAAAGAGGGTTAGGGGGTTCTCCCCCGGAAAATTTGAAATCTTTGTCCTAAACATTCGGTTGGCCATTTTTGATTACGTTAGGCAATAGAATGGGATTCGGAGCATTTCCCCCGAGGTGTTTAGAAATTGAAATTCTGAAAATGCAACTTTAGACCGTCTTTTAGCGATGTGTGGGAGAGGCAAAAGGTTCGAAAGTTTTTTGAAATTAAATCCTACTATAGGCTATATTTCATAACGTTAGGGGAAGGGGTGGGATTTGGGGCCCATCAAGGAAATTATTCGAAATTGGAAGCCCAAAAAATGCGATTTTGGGCCATTTTTGATGACCTTAGGGGGAGAGATGGAGTTCGGTACAATCTTCACGAAATTTTTAGTAATTGAAGTTCTTAAAATGCAATTTCAGAGTATCTTCGTTGACGTTACAGAATGGGGCTTTGGGGACTTTCCCGACGAAATTTGATCTTTTTTTTTTAAGAGTAATTTTATAGGTAGAGCATCAGTCACAAAACGTAGGACATTGCTCCCTTATGCCACCGCCAGACTACTGCCCTGGAGCCATGCAACTGGCATACTATGCTTGGGGCATTGCAACAGAGTTGAATTAAATCCCACATTTGAAAATCTAGCTTGTAGCTACATTTTATCAAATGTGTCCTCACTTTCAATTATTAACGCAGTTAAAAGCAGAAACTGGAATTGTTAAGTACCGTTTTACAGCCATATTGGGACCACCTAAAAATTCTTAGGGGAAGCACAAGCTTCCCGAGCCATTTGGGTAATCAGGCCCTGCCTAGAGGTTTGAATATCTCGGACATCATTTAATTGAAACTTGGTGGATTCATGCAGACATGTCATTTAGGGGGGGGGGGGGTCAGGAAGGAGGGGCAGTTGATACACCCTCCTCCCAGTTTTGAGAAATCAATGTATTTCCAAACCTGTGGCTGGGCTTTTGTTGTTTTTTGGTGTAATGTGTATTTAGTATTCACTTTTTGACCTTTGAAAATCCTCCCCTCCCCCCTACCCTCCTCTGGAGAAATTTCAAATGACGGCCCGGATTCATATCATTAGGTGCTTGTTGAATAATGTGTCAGGTACTGGTTTGTAGTTAGAGTCCCATTTGCGATTAATATAATAGACCTTCAGTCACAGTGGCTCGGTTGAGACCCATTTTCTATCAATTCATTGTTTTATAGAGGGTGTTCCGTTTTAACCTGCAAGACCTTTATTTTCGCAACCGTTAGTCCTAGATGTATACTTCCAATTACAAAAATGTTCAAAATCAGATGCAGGGTTAAGATATTGACAGTTTAAATGAGTCAAAAAATACAAAATTTAACTTTTTATACGGGCCCCAGGTCCCCTAACTTATATTTAGGGAAATAATCTCCGTTGAAAAATAATTCCAACACAAAAAGTTTGAAATTTATAAGACCAATATTCACCGAGATATGAAACGCAGAGTTTTGTGACTTACACCGCTTTTCACTCCCCGTCAATAACACATTTTGGGGGAAAATTTAGTGGTTAACAAATGTTTAAAATTATGTGTGCATAGAATGTGGTTTTCCAAATTACTTGAGGTTTTGTTGTGTATTTTTGCGTCCCACGGCATAACATTTGCATTTATTTTTGAATAACAATGAGAAATATAAATTCCTTGTTTTTTTTTTACTTTGACGACCTGTCATTCTTCTGCAAGGGCGGTAAGTTCCAATCTCATCTTTTGTATGGTCCCTTATAACTTTAAACAGGAAATCTCCTTGAGTTTTAGTTGCACTAATGTCAAGGTTTTTTGTGTTAGTAATAGTTTTAAATTGAGATTATTTCTCTAAATATCAGTTAGGAGGCCTAGGGTCTGAACAAGAAGTTAAAATTTTATTTTTTGACTCATTTTTATTTTTGCTTCAAACTTTCAATATCTTAACTCTGCATCTGAACATTTTTGCAATTGGTAATATAAATCTAGAACTAACGGTTGCGAAAATAAAGGTCTTGCAGGTTAAAACGGTACACCCTGTAAATTCTCCCTTGTAAATACCCATGTTGCCACTGGACAATGTTAAGATTGAGCTTAGGCAGAACTATGAGCAAGTACCAAACAGCTCATTACCCTAAAATGTGTCATTCTTTTTCTCAGTTCAAATAATTTCAATTTGGCAGTTCTTGAAAAGGACAGTTTTCCAGATGATTTCAGCAGTAGTATCAAAGAAACATACATTAATTTTGGTTAACCTTCATGTTGTGGAGTGTGAAATAGTGATATGTATGTGGCAGGAGAGAGAGAGAGAGAGAAAGAAAAGCAAAGTATGCCACTGCTTTAATGAATAACATTAATTTGACAAATGATCGATCAAAATGCTTACTTGTGATATGACTGCAGTGGAGTCTTCGTGAGGGATGCATTCCAAGCATAGGCGGATTTATGGGGGTGCGCCGCACCCCCAACATTTTTGGTCGGATTTTCAAAATGAATTTAAATTAAATACATTTTATTAGGATTAGGAAGTTTGTAGAACAATTCATATTTTTCTACAGTTACAATGGAAGTAAATTTACTTGAAAGCAAACCCGAAAATACAATAATACAGTCGACTTACGTGAAATGGCTGTAAAGCGAGTTTTTCCCCCGAGTAACGAATTTTAGGCCTAATGCGAATTCCTTGTCCGCAATACGAATTTTTTTGGAAGGAAGTATCGGTTTCGTTACTGGGTCCTAAATATTGATTTGGTGAAAAAGTGTACAGTCTTGAGCAAAGAAGAGACCGAGGGGACATGATTCAGTTGGACAAGGGGTCATTGTTTTAAGCTATTTAAATCTCAGGCTAACATGGCTATTAGGAAAATTATTATTACAACAGGGTAGTACCTTGGAACAGCTTACCGGAAGAGGTGGTAATGAGCAAGGGAGTAGATAGTTTTAAGAGGGCCATTGATCTTCACTGGGGATTGTAAATTGACTAGGACCAGTTTAGCTGGGCCCAGTGCCTGTTGCTAGTCGTCACTTTTGTATTTGTATCTTTACCCGCTGCAAGGAATGTTTATAATAATTTGAAAACAAACTTGAATGCCTCTTAAAACATTTTTTTAAACCTAAATGTTGTAGTAACTTAAAAAAAGGAATAATAGTACAAAGTTGCTTAAATTGAGCTTGGATTTGACAAGAAAATCAGAAATACGTGTTTGGTGCAAATGGTAAATTAATGGTAGCATAACTCGCTTTTAACAAGCAAACCTCAGTTATAGCAAGCAATATTTTTGTGTGTGTGATCCATACAATTTCTATTCACTTTCACTAGGGGAAGGTAGTGTACCTTGGGCATTTTTTTCAATGCTAATTTTGAGCATGTTACGCAATGTAAAACAAATGGTTTTTGATTCTATGGGTTCTCCTGCTCTTTAGCTTTTTATTACTTTTGAAAAATACTGATTGGGTGATTCTTGGTGAATTTTTTCAAAAAAAGTGATTTTCTGCCCAAGGTACAATCAAGGGTTGTACCTTGGGCAATAAACCAGTCAATCAACTTTTATGATTTTATCTTGCATTGCAGCTAATGAACATTGATCCCACCAAAAGTAATGTTAAATTGGATCTCACCTCGCCTGTGGACAAGAAGTCAGGGTAATATTTTTATAGCATCTGCAACTCTCACTCTATAAATATCTGCAATCGAAAGCTATATAAATACATTTTTCATCTGTTGTAAAAATTTCACAGTCGTTTGATCATTGTGGTTACATTCAAGCACCTGGCCCACCTAAAATTTGGGTATGCTTGTGGTCAAGAAAGATACTAAAACCCATTTGCCAATACTTTCTGCTGGATTGTAAAATACCACTCCCCTTTGATCCATTCATCCTGATCTTCTGTTATCATTTCCGTGAGATAGTCTTCCATCTGGACATCATTGTTGCTGAAATGCAAGCTAAATCAGATAAAAATAAAATAATGAAATTGACTAGGATGACAAGTAATGTGAAGAATGTTATGCTGAACAACCCAGTGGCGGATCCAGCCGATTGTTTTGGGAGGGGCCATCCGAAATTTTTGAACAAACTCCGAACTCCCCAGAAATTTTTTTAAAATGAAGTTTTAAAAACTCAATTTTCGGGGTATCGAGACATTAGGTGAGGGGGTGGATTTAGGAATCTCCCTCGAAAATGTTTCAAAATTTAAATTTCCGAGTAATTTTTGAAAATTGGGAAACTAAAAACGCATTTTGTCTATTTTTGATGATGTACGGAGAAAGGTCAGGTATCGGGCGCTGGCCCCAAAATACTTTTTGAAAATAAAGCTTAGAAACCAAAATATTCTGTCATAATACATTGGGAAGTTGAAGATGAGGGGTGCTTTTCTCAGCTCTTCAGCTGTCCAGCCTAAAAATGCACCTTTAGGTAATGTTTGCTTACATTAAAGGAAGTGTGAAGGTGCTTAGAATCATTCCTTCCTGGAAATATTTAGTCTTTGAGGCTCTAAAAATTCGATTTTTAACTATATTTATGCATATTTTAGAAAGGGATGGAAGATTCGTGAGCTCCTCCAAAAACCTCCTTTTAAAGCTATCATCACGATATAAACTAGGAAGGGAGGGGGGTCCTATCAAAAATCGTTTGTAATTGAAGTCCCAAAAACATTTCATTTAAGTTACTTTTAAGCAAGTTAAGTGATAAGGGCTGGATAAGCTAGTTTCTGTTGACATTTTTTCCAAATAAAAGACTTGAAATGCAATTTTGTGCTACATATCAAGGCATTTGTGAAAACGCATGGAAAAGGGGGTTCCCCCCTAGTTTCGAAATTAAAGCCATAAAAACGAAAATTTAAGCTCTCTTTGGTCTTGTGAACAATAGGTATACTCTGAGAACAGCAGCATTTAGAGATCGTCCAAGTGTCTGTAGCTGGAATCAAGAAATGATGTAAAAGATGGAGAAAAATTTTGGAAATAAAAGTTTTGTTTCCAAAGGTATGAGGAATAAGGATATAATTTATCTCCCAATTAAGGCCTGTACTTCTTTTTCAGTAAGACACATGTGTTAAAGTTTGCAATCTTCTAATAAATTTTTTTTTCTTAAAAACATTCCTACAATCACAAGGCTTTGGGAGGGGCCATGGCCCCCCTCTAGATCCGCCCCTGGAACAACCCTCATCATGCTTGATGACTTGAGTGAAGCAGATTTTTTTTTTTTAATTGGACAAGAGGTGCAAATGACATAAAACAAGAAAGGAGACTAGAAGACAGTTGAAAGCAAATTAACTACTTTCTTCTGAACTGTGAGGAAATAAAAAAAGTAAGGTGAGTGTTCCGTAAATTTTTTTTTGTTACAAACCTATTTTTTATGAGCATTTGGATTTGACGAGCAAATATTAAGGTCCTTTTGCATTCATTTTAAGCCAGTTTGATTAATCTCAATTTCCAAATTTTGGATCCTGCCAGAGAGATTTCGGAACTTTGAATTTTGGGTTCTTTACAGGCCTAATTTGAGAAATCCTTGCATACATTTTTAAAATCCCTTTTACACTCAACTTTTCATCATTAAATTGATTCATGCAAAGCCCCCCCCCCCCAAGTTTTATGTATAAGTCTCCTTAACTTTAACAATGTTGGCAGCTATGGTGTGGGAACTTCCACCTCCATTGATGCTTAAAGGATGAAAGTCCAGTCCTGTAGCTAACAAGGGCGCCTATATGCAAAATTGTAAGGGGGGGGGCATATTTTAGAAAGGGATGGAAGATTCGTGAGCTCCTCCAAAAACCTCCTTTTAAAGCTATCATCACGATATAAACTAGGGAACATGGATAATATATAACATGGAGAATATATATAACATGGAGACATATATATAACATGGAGAAAATATCTGAGCTACCAAGCTCAGATATTTTCTCCATGGAATCCGATTTCAGGACAGATTCGAGTCATTAAAATACTTAATTTTTTATAACTTATTTATTAATGGCTGGAGAATAAATGTTTTTACATTTTTGCGAACAAAAAAGTACCAAAAGCAAAGAAGTTCTAATTTCAAAGGGGGGGGGGGCGCCCTTGGTAGCTAATATTTAGTAGCCAACTACGAAGCCTATACTTATACCTCCCTCTTCGTTTCAAAAAATCTTGCGTTGGAATGAAGAGTTCGCGTTAGATTTGAGACCCAATTTGTGTAAGTTAAATCTTGTTGTAGAGCGAGTCCACTGTATAAGAGCAACCAATAAGTAGCTCAAAAGGTAATTCAAAAGAATATATATAAAAATTCAGAGGAAAATTGGAATTCATACTAATAAACATAATATGGTATTTTTTAATGATTTGAATAGTTTTAAATACACACAAAAAATACTGTAGCTTTAGACTAAAATTAATAGTAAAATTCGAAGGAAGTGTGTAATGTGTGAAATAATTGCACAAATTCGAAGTGTAAAAAGAAAATATATTGTAACAAATTTCTTTGACAGTGAAAGCAATCTACGAATGAATGAAAAACAGTACTTTGCAAATAACCAGACAAAAATAAAAAAGTTAAAACACAAATAAAATAGTATTCATCTTTCAGTGTTAAAAATGCATTCAATAAAACTCAGAAAGAAAACTACTTTCAGTACAAGACTCAAATATTTTCATGTGTAGGTTTTATATATGTAAGGAAGACTGTTGTTCCTTTGAACATTTTAATGTGTTCTAAACAGTGGCACAGTCCATGAAAAAAAAGGCGAGAGGTAACAATTAATTTTGAAATTAGCATATTCAGTATCAAACCACTTCTTTAACACAAAGTTTTTTCATTTCTGAAGGAAAAAAGAAGACTTTGAAAAATTGTTCTAAGGTAGTACCTCTGAACAGAGCAGTGTACGAATGAACACATAACCCTAATAGTCCTGGAAAAAAAAACTTTTATTTTGATGACTATTCACACTATAGACATTAAATACACCAATTTGTCAGGAATAATGCACGGCACAAAAAAATGTGAGCCTCAACATTTCGTAATTAAACTAAAAATGACAATCCTTTGTTTTAAGATTTGTAATCAGCATTAATATTTATCCTTGTATGCTAAATTTAGCATAATTAGGTTCAGCCATTGATTAACAATTGATTTGAGAAAAATCCACCTCGTTATGGTAAAGGGTTTTTGATATTTTTGCTTATAACTAAACTACTATGGTTATGGTTTCATTTGTCATCCCACATCATTAAATTTTTAACCCATTTCAGTTTTACTTCTTAATGATGTATGAATATCTAAGATGCTTTTTAAATTTCATAAACTGAGTATTAGTATTTGATTAAACTCTACCAACTGGGGTTCCATTTTCAGCTTGAAATATAGAGCCCTCAGTCACCAAAACTGTGATGGGTACTGTAGGCCTTGGACTCCATGGGTTGTTGTGGTACTGATTTTAGCAAGACTCTACTAAATAGTGACATATTGTCGCCTCAGAGCAACAGTAGGATAGCTTAGTGTTATTCCTGGGATTACATGTCTTAGTTTGCTTTGAGGCTACAATATGAAGATTTTCAGTGAAAATCGAGAAATTTTTTAGTTGCTAATCAAAAAATGTTGATAAGACCGCATTGCCAAAATCCTTGTTTTTCCAAGTTATTTTACTCTAAATTAACTATATTTTCTAATTATGACATTCTAATTAGAATGCCTCAGGAACCTCACTATTTTGTTCAGATTTACCCCAGCATCCATATAAAATGAAATATTTCTCACTTTAAAGACAGATAACTCCCAACTCCACAGTATCTTCAAATTATAGTCAGGAAAAATTTATTCAAAATCCAGCTTTGCGTCTCAAGTAATGCTGGGTAAACTTTTCACTAAATACTAACTTACGTGTTTGTAATGATTTTGATCTCATGATCAATATGCAACTTTTCTGAAGTAGTTTAACATCAACTTTTGGAAAGTAAAGGTGGATTTTGGTAAAATTTAAATTATTTTTTAAAGTAGTTGCTACTGATAGAGAAAGTACTTCACAATTTATTTTCAAATCACAAGAAACATTAACATTTTACATCAATTTCTTCAGAAAAGCACCCATTTGTTAGCTGTCATATATATTTTCAATACACTACAGTACTAGAGTTCCTTATATCATTTGCTTGACAATTCAAACCAACCACACAATGACATCGCTTTAAATGTTCAAAGGTGCAATGTGTCAAAAGTACAACTGTCTTCTCTACATATAAACATATAAATAAAACGTACTGCTTTAAAAAAGTAAATGCAAATATCACAATTATACAGAAGCTCTAAACCATTCCAAATGGCATATGGTCCATTACACCCTTTATAAGGCAAAAGGAAATGGTATCCAATCAAATTCTTCAAATGTTAAGAGTCCATATAATGAACTATTTGACTATCTCTGACTAGTTAATACCCTTCTAAACATGAGGGCATAATACATAAATGTTTAAACATGGAAAAGCTAAATATTTTCAAGAATCTTAATGAATTTCTTTTCTTTAATATATCTTACCCAGCGTTCCAAAGAAATATAATACTTCATAAACAAAAGTGATTTTATACAGAGTTAATCAACCATCATACAGATCCTATTTGAAAGACTTATGGAATTTGAAATGACTTTTAACGTATAGTTATGATTTTAAAAACATAGTTATGAAACATTAATTCGCATATTTTTCAATTCACTGATAAAAAAATTTATTTTTAAAAATTTTAATGCAATTATTGAGTATACAGATTATTCATACGCAAAGAGTTACACATGCATTGTTGTAATTCCTAAAAACTTGAAGACTTAGGAAAACCACTGCTATATAGTTAAATAATAGTTAATAATTCTTTGATTCTATTAACATTTTTAAGCTCCTTTCTTCAAATGATAATGGGGGAAAAATAGAGTAACAGCCCAGTATGAAAACACAATTACATCTACCGTAAAATCCCGAAAGTAACCCCCCCTATCGATTATAGCCCCCCTTTTTTGTGGAAAGTGAAATCACTTTAAAATCCTGAATATACCCCCCCCCCCTTTAACCTGAAAATTTTCGGATCATCTTCATTTGCCACTCCCTCCAAAAAAAAGAAGGATAACATTTTCTGCTTCAAATGGAAAGCATTTACAAAGGTTTAGTTTCTTCCTCCATGTGCAGTTTTGCTTTTCTAAAAAAAGGAAAAAAAGAAAACAATGATTTAAACAAAAAAGAAAAAAAAAATGGTCTCCATGGTTTATTCCTTCCAAAATGTCTAGACTCCTTTTGATGAAAGGGGGCCTTTTTTTTGGTCATAAGTACTACAAAAGAAATTTATATGATTGTACTGCTTTTTATTAATTTTGGAAGGAGCATTTTTGTTCTGATTTGTGAAACTGAACGATCTTCAACACGGCGCCATTTTGGAAACATGTTGCTTGAAAAGTAGCGCCAAACTTAAAAATAACCTTTTTTAAAGGCGAAATAATGTAATTGAACGAGTTTAGGATTATCAGAAATGTAAATTTTACCAGTGGTGGCGCTAGGAAGTCCCCGACAGGGTGGCAAACTTGCCCGACAGGGGGGCATAGACAAATTTTAGTTTGCAAGATTCCCCCAACCCCAGAGCCTGATCATCCTGACACTAGACATGGGGCACATTTCTATTTCATGAAATTCATTTTGTGCCGCCCCTCCCTCCCCCCATTCCAGCTTTTTTTTTATATGTTGAAGCAATAAAATATTTCGATACTTGCGTTTTTACACAACCGTACTAAATTTGGTGGTACCTCATATCACTGTAATATATACATTTAAAAAGTAGAAGAGATATAGTAGTTTACGATAAATATGTAAATGTGGTTAAACTTTGCCCGTTGCAGTAAACCGTAAATACCAAAATGATCTATCATATAACTTTTAATAGTAAGTACAGACTAAATTTGGAGTGGTTTTCTGATTTGCAAAGAGATCACACTTTTAAGGCGAATTTTTATCAACAAATAGATTTTTTCCTTGTTTTGGCATTTGCAAAACTATCAATGACATCATTGTACTCTAGATTCTGAGTGAAATCATTATTTATTTTTAATTAACATGATAAATTAAGGGGATTTTAGGCCCCCCTGAAATCTAAGAGGAGGGGCCTGTGCCCCACATGCACCAGCGGTAATCAGGCTCTGCCCCCTCTAATTCAAATGACAAAGAATTTAATCATTCTTTGCGTCTAAGAACACGAATTCCCTATAAAAATTAAAAGCAAAAAATAAAAATTTTAAAATAGATAAAATGAAATATGTAGGGAAAAAAATTAAATTTAAAATGAAAAACATGAAACTAGGCTTTTGTGAGCAGGGTCATCGCGAGATCAATAAACTAAAACTGTCTGAGAATTAGAATTTGACGAAAAATCTGAATATGATGTAAAATCATTATAAATGTGTGTTCAACAGAGTTTTATGCAGAGAAAGAAACTTAACAACAGGAATTTAGTTGTGCGTGTAGAAATGAGGGGGGTCCGAGGGTTCTCCCCCGGGAAATTTTCGAAATTGTAGCTCTGAAAACGCAATTTTAGATGATCTTCGGTAATTTCATGGAGAGAAGGGTTTGGGTGCTCACCCCCAAAGAATTTTAAGAAATTGAAGTCCAATAAACGAAATTTTCGTCGATCTGTAATGGTATTTTATAGGGAGTGAGAGTCGAGGTGCACCCCCGAAAAAGTTTTAAAATTGATGCATCGAAAACGCAATTGTAGGTCATGTTTGGTAACGTTAGGGTGATGGGGTTAGTGATCGATTAAGATACTGACAGTTCCTCTTCCCCCCCCCCCCGCCTTCCGTAATCAAACCTTATAAACACACAAATTTTACGGAGGGAAACTCCAGGGCTCAAGGTTATAGCGGTGCTCATCCACTAGCTCAAAATATTTATTGGGGAGCAGAGAAACTCACATCTTAAGTAAACAAAAGAAGAGTAACTAATATTAAGTTAAAAAATTCAGAAGAAACTTGAGTCCGATGCCTCGCGAATCAGAACAGGTATAAAATTAAATTTATTTATATTTTCTTTCATTATATTATTTTTCCGGGATAACTTGGGAAAGCATGGAAAAGGGAAAACGATTACAACTACTAAGTTTTGCTAGCGCAAAAGCAGAATCAAGAGAAAAAATTTAAAATCTTTTGAAGAGCCTAGTTTGCTAAAAATCATTACAAGTATTTTATTTGATAACAAATAGAAATTGGAAACGGGTAAAAATTTTGCGCTAAAAAAATTAGAAAAGGTGCAAATTTTTACGATTTTTAATTAATTTGTATGGTAATAAAAGTTCTACATCGATTAGGCCTAGCTGGTGGTGGATGGAGCCGGCGGGCAACCGGGGTAATCAGATGAATAATCATGATAGTTTCATAGGGGCCGCAAACATATTTCATTCCTAGATTTTTTAAAATATCATCGTACAAATCACAGCTATTTGGAGGAAAATGTGTGGGCCGCCGAAGCGTGTTTGAAATAGAAAATAAAAGTTAAAATGTAGTGAGCGAGAATTATTGGAATGAATAGTCACACCAGCAGTTCTAAGCAGGACTGCGGAGTCGGAAGAAAAATGACCGACTCCGCAGGGAATTTTAGAGCCTTCGACTCTGATTCCATCCAAACTGGCAGAGTTGCAGATTTTAAGGGAAAATGATCGACTCCGACTGTTGAATTTTTAAACCTTCGACTCCTGACTCCGACTTCTTTGCCTCAAAATCAGTCCGACTTCAACTGCTCACCGTTGGTTCTAAGTTTTTGAATGTACTAAACGAAAGTAATGTGTGTGTGTGTTTTGTGTAATCTAAAAAAAAACAAAAAACGAAACTTGATAATATGATCTGCACTATGCTAAACTCGGTACAAACGAAGGTGAAAAATCGCGAATCTCGTTTTTCAAATTCAATGGTTTGCCGTAGTATTCAAAAAGGGCTATTACAACTGTACACTCCCCATTATCCGCGGAATTAGTGGCCCAGATACCGCGGATAACGAAAGTCGCGGATAATGCGAAAAAGGTTTAAAACCAGAGGTAAAGAAGACAGAAATTATCTTTTGCTTGAGAATGATTGTATTGTAAATAAAACGTGAAACGTTTAAAAGAGATGCGGCATTAAAAAATATTTGTATTTCAAGCTCTACAGAACTAGAATAAATTAAAATTTAAATCATGAGTAGAAACTTTCCGTCAACCTAAAACATTCAACAGCCCAGAAGTGAAAACAGTGACCACAAGAAAAAAGACCACCCCCATCAGAGAATTCCCAGAAGACCTGCAGGCGTTTTCCTAACCTTTCTCAATCGGAACAGATGATAAGGATAATGTCATACGCTCCTTCGGGGATAAACTAGGGGTCTTCAGTAAACACATGTGTTTTACCGAAATCAGCTGAACGCTTTCCCTTGAGGCACGTGTCAAAGAGAAGTTGATGAAAATGCATAACGACTTTCACGTTTTTTGAGAAGGAGCACTTGTCATGGGAAAGGGGAAAAAAATCTGGGACGAATTGATTTCAGATCCGTGTTTTTGAAGAACAAAAATTTTCTCCACAAGGATTAAGTTAACTATTTTTTTTTTCTTTTTCTGAGACTTTCGCGGATAATCCGCTCGTGGATAATCGAGAGTTTACTGTACTTCAAACAATAAGATTTACACTTATTTACTGTTATTTATAAAAATCAAAACATTGAAAATAACTAAAGCGTCTGGTGGACAAAAATATTGTTTCGGCTCTCCTGAAAAGAGCCAATTTTCACATTCGGTAGTTCAGCATAGTGCCGACGATATTACGCCATAAACAAACCTATTAAGTATCAAAGTAATTAACATTAATTGCACAAGTTTCTCTTGTGTAAGGCTTTTCTTTTTTTTAAATTAACTATATACCTAACTTTTTTATTTTTCAAATTTTTTGAAGCATTCATAATTCGAAAATGCATAACCATTAGTTTCAAACTTTTTATTGAACATGCCAGTTGAAATCTGTCATACTTTCAAATTTCAAGTTTTAATTCACTTTCCAGACTAAGGGGGGGGGGATGCAAATTCAAAGTCTTACCTCAAAACTTATCTACATGGACCATTTTTGCAGATCTACGGAGTCGGAGGGAAAATAGCCGACTCAAACTCAGGGCTGGATTTAACGGGGCCCTAAGCTATTTTAGGTATGGGACACCCCTTTTGTAGTTTTAACAACGTTTCTCTCGGTGGTGTAAGAGAGAGAGAGGCTTTTTTTTTAATTTTTTTTTCTCCTTTACTATGTCTGTCTCTTTCATCTGATACATACAGCAATACTTTAATTTTTGTTGATCGTGTTTTAATGTGTTTTTCCTGATGTCCTGTGTTAGATTGACCTTAAGAGGGGAAATGTTATCAAGAAAGTGACACATGACTCCCCTTTAAGTGGAGTACAAAATATTCCCAATTGGAGGGTGCCCGGGGATTTCTTCCCCGGAGGAAATTTTGAAAAATAGATATAAAATTCTGCATTTTGAAGCCTTATAAGATGTAGTTGGAACTACAAAAATATCAGGACAGAAATAGGCAAACAAAACTTTTTTTAAGTTATAAATTCTTTCAAAAATTAAGATAATACACAGTAAAAATTGTTTTTGATTCGAAAAACCAATGACAGCAGTCGACAGAGAGATACAGCGCGGGAAACGAAAAGACAACTCATTGCTTCTTGCTCACATTGGCTTTCGATACAATTAGTTTTTAATCACCCCTTCAACTCACCGACAAACAATCCAACTCCGACTCCTTTACCTTAAAATCAGTTCGACTCCAACTCTCACTCCGACCCCGCGATCACTGGCAGTGTTACAGGCATTGAGGGAAAATGACTCCGACTCTTTGAATTTTTAACCTACAAATGCCGACTCAGACTCTTTGTCTCCAAAATCTGTCCGACTCTGACTGCGCAGCACTGCTTTTTTACACTATTTTAGTACTTGGAAAAAAAAAGCGCAATAAAAAAAAATAGAATATAGCTTGAAAAAAAAAAAAAAAACTTAAACAAGATTGAGTCTGGTATCAGTCTGTAAGATGGTTTGATCGATCTCGAAGGAGCAATGTTGACTTTTGAATTGGACTTGGTCCGATCAAATGATTACAGCGGTCTGGGCTAAGCGCAGCTTTTACTTTAAGTTAGAAACATGAGTTTCGACTACATGATAACATCTGAAAAAAATAAATTTGGAAGCAAAATGTATGTTTTCAATTGCTTTTAACACATGATTTATTTATTTCTTTAATTTTGCCTTTTCCAAAAGGTTCGCCCCTCCCCCTCCCCCAGACATTTTTCTCAAAAAGAACCCAAACCCGATGTTACCAACCCGACGCCCGATGCCACCAACCCGACGTTTAATAATCCAATGATTGTTTGGTGTGTTGATTCGCCAAGCCCAATGTTTAGTAAATCATTTTCATTTCTTCTTCATTCCCAACAAAACTATTATGCAGTTTACAAACAAGATCAATATAAGTTTTTGAGAAAAATGTATTTAAAATGTTAAACATCTATTTGCTTTTATTATATTAGTCCAAAGAATTTTTTTCCTGCATTTAGCATTTGCCGACAAGACATCATTACACTAAAAAATTAAAACATTAAATCTACTTTAGTACACTTCCTTGTATGAGGTAAAAGGATAGTTTACTCATCGATATGTTTTGTTGCAGAATAATCCAACAATAATCAGAAAAGTTGTAAATAACTATAGTAATAACTTACTTGTAACTTCTGAGTGAAAATAAAGTACTTTAAAACGCACCAATGAGTGCGTCTGCGTCTGCACACTTGACATGCTGATGAAGAGCTGTTTAGCGAATGTAATAGAAAAGCAAAAATCTCCGAAGCATGTTTTTTCTCCCCATGACACCCCCCCCCCCTCTCCTCTCGTCTCGGCTATTTTCATTCGGTACGTATTTATCTCGTAACCCGATGACGACGCCTTAGGTCTGACCGGTAATCACCACTACATTCTGCAGGGACGGGGAGGGTACTCTTTTAGTCTAAGTGGACACCCTGAGGTCAAAACCAGCTCATCGACACCCTGCATCGACAAACAGAAATGTCAAGGATCAAAACACACCATTTCCCCCGAAGCAATAGCTATATTTTGTCACCATCTGGACGACGTTATACGGACTCAGGCTAACCTTGCCTCAAAGGGGATTTATTTTTTGTTTCCTTAATATATATATATATATATATATATATATATATATATATATATATATATATATATATATATATATATATATATATATAGATGCTTCTCCTTTTTTCTACTAATTTTTTTTTCGAGTTCATATATGAGAAAATTTTTATCATTTACGATAAACGCCAAAGCAAACAGATTCCCCGACGAAATACTAAATTTTCCCCGACGGGGGGGGGGGGGGGGGCAAGACGTTTCCAACAGGGGGGCAATTGCCCCCCCTGCCCCTCCTAACTGCCTATTTTACTAAATCGAGTAAGAGTCTGTGTTTGCGTTCGCGAACTTTGTAAAGCTCAGTTTTCGAAGTTTAGTAACTCGAAGTTTAGTTCGTAAAGAATTTGCGGCCGTGATTGCGATTTTTGCTTCTATTCTGAAACAAGAACATTAAGATTTTGCTTCTTTTACTATAACCTTATTACATTCAGTACATAATGAATTTTCAAGCAATAAATTATAGGAGTTGTGCCAACTTAAAATCCTTTCTTTAAAAAAAAAAAAAAAAAATGGCGCCCTTATGCAATTTATTACTACTAGAAAATTATGACAGGTTTTTATTAATTAATTTCTCTCTCTTCATTAATATTAACTCTTATTTACTAATTATTTCTTTTCTGTACTCTAAAATTAATACTACTAAAAACAATTAATTTGGCTAATTTTTCAGAAAAAATCTCGATTATAACCAACTTTCTGAAATCAACAAGTTTTGTTTTGAAAAAAAGGGGGGGGGGTTACTTTCGGGATTTTACGGTATATATTTTTTTATTATTAACAAAAAGAATTAGAAAACAAAATCTCTTCACATTAGTTTTTCATATGAAAAATTTTTAATATGTAAACTGAATAAACCAAAATGTGCTATATATATATATATATATATATATACACACACAATTCAAATAAAATGTTTTCTTTAAAAAGACTTTTTAGAAAATAGCACAAGCTTTAAATGAAAGTATATGAATTTCTTTTTCTTTATGTACGAAAAAGGCATAGAAAAATAATATTAATCATACAACAGTAAAAAAAACAGTTGAAGACCATTATAATGCATACCTTGGGACCAGAGCTTTTGCGTTATACAGGTTTTGGCATTATATAGGTCATTTCACAAATTTTGAAAGTAATATTCAGAATATAAATATACATTAGGACTTCAGAATTAGTTCTATCTGCAATGGGCATTAAAACACTTATTATACAACTAAACATTCACAAATATGCTTTACATTTAAAAGAAAGTGAATAATCCTGCACTTCTGCCAGCTTCATAGTTTGCATAACAGCTGCATTTTCAAGAGCCATCTGACATTTTCTCTTTACTGTGAATATTAATTTTCATTTAAAAGCTTTGAATTAAACCGGAAAGATGAAAAGCTGTTTAAAAATTTAATTTTCCTAACCATTTTTATGTTGGCAAAGCAAAACAAAGGGATTTTTAAAACTTAAATACCTATTGTTTACTTCTGAAAAGTTGTGCATTTTTATAGAGAATTGTGTTATATAGGTCGGCATTATAAATTCTACTGTACAACTGAAAAATGGCTATAAATGCAAGGTACCATATTGTAGAACATGTAATAAATAAATTATAACTTCTTAAAGTTAATAAAAAAAATAGACGTTCAGCTTTGATCATCATTTTAGTTGAATTTGACTCCTTTGAAACTTCACAAATCAATGAAGAGAACTTTCAATTTTGTTTTTTGTGGGATATAAAACTAGTTTGCAGAATAAAATAAAAGCTTACAATTACAAAAACAAATTTTTAAATGTAAAACTTTATGAATGGCCTCCAAAATATATTTTTGTTTTTGGAACATTTTTATAATTTATACTACAATAATATGGAGATAGACTTTTACAGGGTGTCTAGTAATATGGTGACCCAAAATTCTAATATATTTACTCTATTTCTAGCATTCTATTTAAAACCTTTCCAGCAACCTATCGCTCCCCCCCCCCCTAATTTTAGAGCAAAATGAAAAAATAAGACTGTAAAAGCACTTATTTCTGCAAGGCTTTAATTTTTGTGAGCCTGTGGTAATCACGAAAAATTGAGCCTCATGAAATATTCTTCTCTGCAGATTTTTCAACTTTCAGTTATGCTCATATAAAATTTGTGAAAAGAAGTGATTTTACAGTTATATGTAGTAGTCGTATTTAGTAGATCAACTCAATGAAAAATGTATACTTTTTCTTTATAAATGTGCTTTTAGTTCCATTAGACCATTAACTTGATTTCTTTGTTCTGTACCTAATTTTTAGTTATAAAATTATTAAGAATTTAATCAAAAGTTCATTACACATATTTAAGGGCCTCTCTTCAATCCTTACAGTTCCCTCAGGGTACCCAATGTTTGCTTTTACGTCTTTATACAGTAGAGTGGCGAAAATCTGAGCTAATTGGGGTTGACACCACCTCAGATTACTGAAAGCTTGGATTATCCAGATAATTATTAGTTACGATTATACACTAAGAACAACAAATTGGCGCACATCTACCTTTTACTTCCTTGTACAAAGTAAAGAAAGCATTGTAGCAAAGAAAGAGTTTTAACCTGAATTTCCATTTTAATCACCCATGAATCTATTTTCATAAGCCTTCTGAGATGTCTACACATATTTATATATGTAAGCAAGGGTGAGCAACCAACAAATCCAATTCGTCTTTCCCCAAATTCATTCTGATTAGTTATGTCGTGAATACTTCATGCCACTTGAGTGCTGGTAACAGCACTTTATTACTGCACAGCAAGCAATTAAATGAAATTTTCTATTAGTAAAAGCTTCTTATTTGGGGACACTAGAAAGCATCTTTAGCTTTAAAAAATGTTTAGTATTTAATAGGCGGATCTGATGTGGTGTCCACATAAGACATTTTCTTTTAGTTGAATAATGTGCAGCTAATCTCATAGTGCCAAAGAACTACATTTTTTGTCATCTTTTTCTTTAAAGAAAGCGAATATATGTGTTCCAAAATGAAATGATGTTCCATGCATGTCCCGATTGAGATAATGAGGGGCCTTAGGCCAAATACTTTTTTGCCCCCCCCCCCCCCTGTATTCAAACTTCATAACTTTAGCCGCTGGCTGAAACAATTTTAGCCAGACAAAAGTAATTTCAGCCATTTGGGAGCCCCTAAATATCGGGGGTTATAGGCCCGGGCCTAATTGGCTTATTCAGTAACCAAGCCCTGGCTCCATGACAAAACAGGGGGGGGGGGGAAGAAAAAAAAGCATTCTTACTTGCAAGGAAAAAAAGTAGAAATTTTGACTATACCTTGAATTACATGGAATCTCGAACTTTTTAGACATGGATTTTCGAGACTCTACTGTACATTCATTAAAGAAAAATTATAAATAGCAATTGCAGGTGCAAAAGACAGTAACAAAAGATTTTTCTTTCAATTTAAATAAGTCTTAACATAACTTGATATTTGCCAACAGTATTGGTCATAATAAGCTACAATATATTTTGTTCTCCAATTCACATTAGCGGTACACATTCCATTCAAATATTTTTATATTCTTCCTACAGATTGAAATAGTCGGAAACCCCCAAAAATTTTGGGGGAAAAAAACATTTTTTTCCATTTTTTCCCCCTGAAAAGATTGATTTCCTTTCGGAAAAAATGAACATTTTCTTGCACAAAATATCATATTCAGAAATTTATAATATTTACTTTTTAATGCTTTTTTTCTTAATATACTTCCTTTAATTTCAGTATCACACAGTTCACATGAAGAACTAACTTTAATAAATGCTGGAAGCATCTCGATTAAGAATAAAAAAAAACAGGGCCCGGAGCTTGTTGCTGGTTGTCACTTTTGTATTTGCATATATTTTAAAATAGTTTGAACTTCATGTTTTCTGAAAAAATATAAGTATTTAAAAAAAACTACTTTTTTGAAGAAGAAAAATCAGAAAAAACTCTCCCCCTTCTTTTTTTGCCCCTATGTACCTTTTCACTTTAAAACTACTTCACCATTGAGGCAATGGCAAGGATTTGTCACCCCAGGTAAAAACATTAATCAGATTTTCAATAATTTAGGACAAATAGAAAAAACAAAAATTTGCATTTAAAACCAACACTATATTTTAAGTTTCTCCTAAGAAACAAAGTAGTGATAGTGATTATTTCTCAATTTAAAACACGAAAATATTTTGCTATGCATTCATTGAGCAACATTAACTTGAACAAAAAGATTCCTCAATTATTTGGTCAATGGGTGAACCTATCTTTTTGAATGAGATGACTCTGAAAATTACAGAATTCAAACATACTTTATTCTTTCAAGCAGAATTGTTAAAAAAAAGCATTATAATTGCTTTGACATAATTAGTTGAAAATTATCTCTCTGAAACGTTATCAGTTCTTACAGTAAATATTTAAAAAATTAAAGAATGAAATTAAAATTTAAAATTTAATTTCAGCTTTCAAATCACAAAAATAACAGTAAAGAAGTGCAAAACTATTGAGTAACTCTTAATTTTTACTGATAGGAAGGAAATTTGATGGTATTGCACTTGAAAGCCCGGCATCAAACGCTGTTTAGAGAGCTATCTATTATTCAAGATTTTATAACTTTCGAAATTTTTATTACATACTTTGAAATTTTAATATGCAATAAATCTGGAAAAGTATTTTATCAATACTTCATCAGAAAATGTGGAAATAAAAAAAACTTTGACAATTTCTTTATACTATGATGAATACTAAAATATAGTAATAAAACTCTCATTTTAAAGCTGATAAAAACTGCTGCTTTATAAAACGTCATCTTACTGTTTGAAATATTAAGCTTGAAATCCATAATTGCATTGGGAGTTGAATATTTGAAAGTGAAACAAAACAAAAATCACATAAAACTATATTTATCAAAATAACAGTCAGATAAAATAGTAAAGAAAAAAAGAGGGTTACAAAACAATTATTAATAAGCAATAAGATCTGCCTAGTTTTCTCATATTTGATTCAAAATAAACATTAATTCACCTTAACAACATTAAGAATAGCAATATAATTACCACTTAAGTATAATTTGCATTTCAAGGTGCGAGACAAAATATCTAGAACAAAAATCATTTCATTAAATTTGAAATAAGCTAGTGAATCACTCAATGTTGAATTTGATAGCTTCGGAAAAAAATAAAGAACATTTATACTTTAAATTTTAATAATATGCATAATTATCTCTTATTATATCTTATTAGAAAGTATGATAAATGTTTAAACTGGAATTTCAATCTTTTTTCCTCTGATGGTGGCAGAGACAATCATTTTGGCTCACCAACAATTTGTCAGTCACCTAAAAATATAAAATCAGTTTTATCCAGTGAATTAAAAAAGTACATTATATGAAAACATATTTGATTTTTTCTTTTCATTTTGGAAGCTTTAAATAGCTTCCTGCACACGCTACCTGCGTGCGACAAATGTAGGTCGTTTTTACTGCCTGAATTTTTTGTTCACTAAGTCTACTAATTGAGGTCTGAGTGGCCAAATGGTATAAGCGATTGCTTCTCCCACTTAAGGCGGTGGGTCAAGACACCTTTGCTCCGGATGTACTTTCCCCTCTTTCTGATGTAAATTCTTTCTTGTGTTCTTTATATGAATTCTGTACTGTAATAAAAAATATATGATGCGTAACGAAGGCAAGACACTCAGGTTGTAGTCCTCATCAAAATAAATCCATGCAATAAGCACCAAAAGAAAGAGAGTCTACTAATTCGATTTTCATCTCTAACATGTTGCATGTGTTTTTGCCTTGATTAAAGGGACTGAGTTTCGTGAGAAAGGCTTGGACTGACGGGGTCTTAGTGGCCGAGCGGTCTGAGCAACTGCTTGACATTGGCACTCTTGAGGCGGTGGGTTCGACTCTCACCCTCGCTCCAGCTGTACTTTCCCATCCTTGTGATGTAAATTCTTTCATGTGTTTTATTATATGTGTAATAAAAATATATATCATGCGTAAGGGAGGCAAGGCACACAGGTTGTAGTCCTCATCAAAATATACCTGTGCAATTAAGCACTAGAAGAAAGAAAAGATTTGACTGACAACGTTTAGGCTGTTTATATAGCTGTGCTGTGGTTGACTGAAGTTCGCTCATTTTTGCCGAAGGTGAAGCACATGTAGCTTTAAGCCCAGTTAGGTCCCTAGAGGGACTAATTATCAGTAGTTTAGACCGCCGCAAGTTACTTAATAAACCTCACGATACAAACACTCTCTCTCAATGAAATGACAAGATTACGAAATATACCGTCTCATAATCATAATAACAAAGTCAATGAAAATTAACTAAAAAGTGTAAAATAAAAAATTATTAAATAAAAACAAAAAACCAGACCGCGTAAAAACAAAAAAAAAAAAAAAAAAAGAAAAAAGAAAAATGAATAAGCACAGTAATTTAGAATGTTATTAAGCACTAATGAATAACTACACTGTTGAAATAGTTTTATAACCGTACACAGATAAGACAAATCATATATTCAAAAGCAGAATAGAAGGATCAACAGTCGGGGCCCATTCCTTTCTGATTCAAGGAATCCCGTAAAATTTGAATGGGCCCTGACTGTTGATCCTTCTATTCTGCTTCTGAATATATGATTTGTCTTATCTGTGTACGGTTATAAAACTATTTCAACGGTGTAGTTATTCAGTACTACTTAATAACATTCTAAATTACTGGGCTTATACATTTTTCTTTTTAGTTTTTTTGGTTTCTATGCAGTCGGGTTTGTTGTTTTATTTAATAATTTTTATTGCCAGTGAACTTTAAATAATAAAGTCCCTTTAGAAATCATTTTAAATAAATTTATAAAAGCAGAATAACTTACTTACTTAATACAAAAGTTTATGGAAAAAAAAAAGATGTTTTTCAGGTTTGATAAAAGGCTTTCTAGGTTTTTATAACAAAATTAATGACATTCCCTCACTTTTTTTAAATCACAAACTACGTGACAATTCTAGTTTCCCTGACCCATGGGAATACTGTTGATTTCTCAACTGCAAGACAAAAGTTTAAACTGTCGCTCACATTCATTTCCCTTCAAACTTCTATATTAAGTTTTATTTTAAGAAGAAATAAAGAAAAAGAAAAGTAGGATGACTTTACAAAACATAATGAAAGAGTGAATCTGAGAAATTCTTCGTGCATTTTTTTGCTTTAATAGGACTATAGGTATCAAAAGATATGTCCTAAAAACACAATTTCAGGCTCTTTGGTGATTCTCAGAAGAAGGACTAATTGGCGAGATTAGAGAATCTATCCCTGAAATGAAATTTTTAGAAACTGACAATTTTAAAAATGCAGTTTTGACCAATCTTTGATGTTGTTACGTGAAAAGGATGAGGGGAGGGAGTTAAGGGGGACTTTAAGAACTTTTCAAAATTGATGTCATAAACTATAACTTTAGGCACATTTTGGAAACTATATGCAAAACAAGGGTTAAGGTTCATTGTCACAACTTTTTCAAAACAGAAGTCGATTTTAGGTTATCTTTAGTGATATTAAAGCATTGAGGGCTCCTCCTGGAAATTTTCCAAAATGAAAATTGAAAAGTTTTAGATGTTGAGCTCTGAAAAAAGTAATTGGATGCTATTTTTGGTGGCATTAGGAGAAGAGGGGACCTTATGGATCTCCTTTGAAAATTTTGCAAAATTGATGACTTAATGACACAATTTCAAGACCATGTTTGGATGACATTAGGGGACCTGACAGCTCTTCTCTAGAAGTTTTTCAACATGAAGTCTCACAAACACAATTTAAGGCCGTCTTTGAACTGGTCAGGCAATGGGGAAGGTTCAGCTCTCTCGAAATTTTTCTAAATTGAGTTCTAAGAAACACAATTATTGACACTTAGGCGATATCAGGTGAGCAAGGAGGTTTGTTGATCCAATTTGGACATTTCTACCAGGGAACCACTCTCTCACAGATTTATTGTTTTTCGTACTAGAATCGCAGGACTTTTGATATACTTAGAACAGCAGAGCGGGTCATTTTGATCCCAGATTCTAAAACAATGAACTATGCAGCTGAGTTTACATTAAATAATTAGATAATCAAACTATTTTGTCTAACTAAACGAGACATCCCAATTTCAAAAGAAAAACAGAGTATTTCCATTTAAAAAGTTGACATTTCAATAAATAAATAATTAAACAAAAATTAATTAGTCTTTGATAGTTTTACTGTCTATATTTACAATCTAATTTACTAAATGAATTGCATATAAAACTCGAGTGTCCTACATTTTCAATGAACGAGTGTTTATATGCCAGTAAATTACTGCCTTTAAGCCAGGGCTAAGGCTAAGAACTTCATACAATATACTTACAGTTCGGTCATAGCATCCAAAGACTGCAGTTTTACCCTTGTTTAGACTGATCAGTACGGAATAGGGAAAAGCCAAGCTGGAGGCAGATGTCATCTCATTGAAGCTAAGAGTACCAACAAACTGGTAGATAAAGTAAGTTTATCTCACTAGCAAGAGTCTGCAGTCGTGGTGCAGTTCAACTCTTAAATTGAAGGCAAAACTTGTATATTATAGCAATAAGTTACACCCCAAAACCAGGGCTAGGGTTGCACTACATGCAATATACCAACAGCCCGGTTATCAAATCCAGAGACAATCTCTTAGTTGTGGTGTTGGGTCCCGAATTTCTTTCAAAATATCACACTTTGGTTTTCTTCCCTCGTGGTTTGTTCCTATTTGGGCGACATTCAAAACTTTTTCTTAGCTAACTTTATAATTTCCTACTTTGAATGTATTATATGTATCTTTTCTGGGAGTACCGTAAAGTGGGGCTACTTGAACCCATGAGAAAAAAGGGTTTAAAATCCGTCCTGGTCCTATAAAACTCGATGAAAAGTCTTTAAAAACTTTCTTCGTTACAGGTAGCAGTGCTAAGTAAAGGCTGGAGCATGAAACAAATTTCTGCTATTCCCACTTTTTTCCGATTGAGGTTATGATTGCAAGTTGTCTAAACAGTTGTTTTTAGTATCTGCAAACTTTTACATGTAAGTTCATGGAAACATCTGATATCATCAAGGTCAAGATTGTTTTATGTTTGCATTCTATTTCTTAATAAAACAACAGAGTTTTAAGGCGATAGCTATAAAATTAACACAGTAACTAATATAAGTTAGTAAAAGTGCACTTGTTGCCTTAAAATGGGGCTACTTGAACCCTGCGTTCAAGAAGCTCCAGACCATATTTCATCACTAAATTATGTTAAGTAAGGTTGTAATTCTTTAAAATAAAGAGGTTAGTTACAATTTATACCCGTTTATTTGCAGATCTGGGGATAAAAAGGATTCGAAAGTAAAAAAGAGCCCTTGAAGTAGGAAATAATGCAGATTATTCAGAGAAAAAAAGACAATTGTGTCCAGATTCAACTAATTCTCGAGAAATGTCTTAGGGAGTGTCATCAGTCCATTTTGACTTAAGTAAATCAACTATAAAAAGGAAATTAAGGGATTGTTCACAAAACAAGCCTGGGCATCCTGTAGTATTTAGTAGTGAGGAAGAGCAGGTACAGTAATTTCTGGAAGAAATGCCGAATTGGCGTAAACGCGGCACATCCCCCAAAAAAGGTTCAAAAAAAAAAATAATGCTCAGAAACGCCGCATCACCGTAAACACCGCATACTCGCGAACTAAAAACTGGATTCCCAATGAACTTACCTTTATAAAAGTGATAAATACCAGCAGTGATTAGGTAAATAAAGTGCATTGATTGTAAGAATGAATTTATATTCAGATTAACATGAAACAACACAAGCATTCACATTCCAATAAAAATAAAACACATGAACAAATTTGTAAATAAATGAAACAAAACAAATATTTACAAAAAAAGTAACTCAAAACAAAAATTTTACATCAAAGCCCGTCAAAATCCGAGTCTTCAGTATCCAGGGTGGCGACAGGAACTGTGAAAAAAAGTTCCCTGACTTTTCCCTGATTTCCCTGATTAAGTTCACCAAATTTCCCTGATTTACGTTACCAATGATAATGGTTTTCTTTCTTTGCTTTACTTGAAATCCACTGTATATTTGTATAAAATGCAGTATTTTAAACGTTTTAAGTTATGTAAAGGTGTTGAACTAAAGATAGATTTTAAAAAGATGCTACTTTTTTTTAATAAAACGGTTTAAAAAAAACAAGACAATTTTTTTTTGGGTGGGGGGGAGACTAACCTACAAAACAGTACATTAAATTTTTATACAAATGGAAAGATTATAGAAAAATAAAAAAAAATAATACTTTACTTCCAGAAACCACTTAGCATAAGAATTTTAAGAAACTTAAAATTACTTTTAAAAACATGTGTATTTATGATAGAACTAAAAAGTAATAGAAATAATTTTGAACTAAGTTTTCAAACAGTATAATAATTGTTGCAAGACTAACAAGTAATAGTGAAAGAATAGAAGTAATGTAGTTATTCTTATGTAACTAATTGACATATTTATGCTAAACAGATGAAACCATTTGACAGCCATTCATAGGGAGCTTTTCTCTAATCAAGAACATAGGTTTTAATGAATGAATATAGCATTTTAACAATAAAAAAATAAACATATTTACTTAAGTACACAAGCTAACTTTATTTCCAATGATTTCAGTATGTAACGAGCAAAAATCTTAGATTGCTTTTGTAACAAACAACTTTGAAATGCAAGGAAAAAACAGGAAAAAAAAGCAATTAGTTAATTTCAAAATATATAAAGGAAGAATATAACTTGGTTATAAAATTAAAGAATCACAAAAGTCTGAAGAAAAGAAAACCTTTATAATCTGCGGTGACAACGAATAGTATAACAGCAAAAAACAAAGTTTTTTTGAATTGAAAGTTCAATTTCAGAAATTAAATTAAAAACGTGAAGAAGTAATAACTTTTAAGCTTTTATAGTATTAATTCAAAAACCAAAGATTTCTTCTTGAAATCGTGATTACAGTACGCTAATTACTTCGAGACAATGGAATAAAGGCAAAGGAGCTAAGGCATACTTGAAGGCTTTCTCTTTGCCTGTAAGGTTATTTATTTTACGTAGTATTGAAAGCGTAAAAGGAAATTTCAAGCTAGGTAAAATAAACAACATAACAGACACAAAAGCAATCTTAGGAAGTTCATCCTGGTGTTAATAAGTAAGATTCAATACTTTGACGTTGCGGAAAAAAGATGCACAAATATGCGGCAGTGTATAACCGCACCTCATTAATTTTACTTTTTTTTTTGAACAGAAAATTGGTGGAAAATGAGGAAGGGAATTAAGAGTACTTAATTTTGTAAAACAAAAATATTTTTTTTTCTTCAAAAAATCAATTTTCCCTGATTTTTTGTTATTTTTTCAAAATTCCCTGATATTTCCCTGATTAATAAAGTTCCCTGACTTTTCCCTGATCTCCCTGATCTGTCGCCACCCTGGTGTCTGAAGTGAACAATCTTAAAAGGTCCTCATCTACATCTCTAGATGAAGTAATTTGCGGATCAGGATCGTCGACTTCCTCATTCTCGACTACGTCATTTCCCGAACAACAAATGCCTGCTTGGCTGAATCCCGACTTGACAATTTGATCAGTCACACGGTTCCACGAAACCGAGATCCGGTTGGCAACATCTTCGTAGGAGGCTCTGTGCATTTTCCCTCCCTTAGTGAAGGAATGCATCCCTTCGCTCATCCACGCCTCCCACTGCCATCGCATTTCCGCTTTGAAGGTTTTGTTAACCGATAAGTCCAACGGCTGTAAAACTTAGGTCAAGCCGGCAGGAATTACAGCCAATGTGGCCGAGAGTGCTTTACACTTCTCCTTGACACTCTCCAGCAGGTGGGACCGCATACTGTCCATAACCAATAGCCCTTTGGGCTGGAAAAGGCTCCTTTTCGGCGGCGCCAAACATTCTCTAACCAATTCATCATCACGGCCTCGTTCATCCAACCTTTTTCGTTGGCCGTGATGACAACATCTTTTGGAAAATCCCCTTTGAGATTTGTCTTCCTCTTGAAAATTAAAAGAGGATTTAATTTGGAGCCGTCCGCGGCGCAAGCTAACACGCAAGTAAACGAGGTCTTCTCATGTCCCGTCGTTGTTATGGATACTGTTTTTGTCAGGGCTGCGGAGTCTGAAGGAAAATGGCCGACTCCGACCCCTGGATTTTGAAACGCCCGACTTCGACTCCGGATATTAAAAAAAGAAATTTTAATTGTATTTTTTCAACTCCCTCTCTCCCTTCAGGGGAAAGGGGAAAACCTCTAAACGGAGATTGAAATATTAATTCCTTTTTATGAAAATTTCGCATTTTGTTGTTTATTGTAAACCCAAGATGCATACGACATAAGAAATTCAATTTAAAAATCAAATTTTTCAGTAGTTACGCGTTAAAAAGTGAGATGACTTAAAAATCCCTTTTAAAAAATTTGAAAAGGATTATCTGTAATTTGCACCCTTTTAATGTTTAACATATAGATATTGATCAAATCGTGTGCTTTCAATTTTTGAAAGCTGTAACTTAAGAGAAAAAAAGCTTTTTTTCTAAATCCAAGTTCTTGAGAGGGGGTGACTTGCTCCGGGTGACACCCACCTGGTAGATGACACCCAAAGTTAATTTCAGAGTTTATAAAAAATATAAATATTTTAAGTCTGAAAATTTTCGCAAATATATTTTAAATTATATTTCATCAATAAAATTTCCACGAAAATAGGGCACATATACGTCAGGAGCTAATTTTACACAAAATGCGGCGGCATACAGATTTGTACGAATAGCTTTTACTATACCTATATTTCTTCTTTGCTAAATTTTTAATTTAAATTTTATTGGCTGCTTTAGAATTAACCTTAATATGAAGATTTTAAGATTAACTGCAACTATTGAGTGTTGTAATCAAGAAATCATTTACACTTAGTTTGTTAAATACTTTTTAGTGAGAACCAAGCTTATAGAAATAGTCTTAATAATTTCACTGAATCTTTTGGATTCGTGCTTTCGCGCCAGAACTTCTTTGAATTTGCCGTTCACCCTTAAACGTTTCAACCTTAGCTATGGGACTCGACATACTAATTTCTTACGTATCTTTTACTATTTTATAACTGAGATCAAACAAAACACTGTATTTCTATTTTTATTTGCAAGTGATTACTTGAAAATGTTAGGCAACAAAACCGTTTGCTGACAGTTGCTACTAGTTAAGTTAAAAAGCAAGCAAACTAGGGGACGGCTACAGAAAGTTCGGTAAGCATTCAAGCTAGTTGATTGCCACAATGGCAGTTATTTTCTCATTAGTATCTTTTTATACATCTAATCGAACCAATTGGTAGTCAGTTTTTAAAAAATGCAAGGAGAGTCAGTGAAAAGGAAAGAAAAAAAGAAGCCCGGAGTCGGCATGTTTTCTAACGACTCCGGACTTCTTTACCCCAAAATCAGTCCGACTCCGACTCTTCGACTCCAACTCCACAGCCCTGGTTTTTGCACCGGTCTGGTCGACGGTGCGGCTTGCTGGGCAATCGAACGTCAAAGGCGTCTGGTCCATGTTGATAATTTGGGAAAGCGCAAACTTTCCTTTGTGAATTGAATTTTCCACAAAATTTAGAAATGCAGTCTTTTTTCCCTGCCAGTCACTCGGCAATTGCTGACTCGTCGTCGTTTTGCACTGAACAGAAATTCTGTGACAGGCCATGAAGCGATAACACCAGCATGGCCCGTCTTTAAAATCTTCCACATTCATCAGCTGAACCATTTTCTTGGCTTGCAGCCGAATTTTTATTCTGGACACTGGAATACCTTTATCCCTTTGTTCTTTAATCCACGCAGCAAGTTGAGTTTCTAGCTGGGGCCATTTTACTGTGCCACTCCGTCTCGCACGTTTTGTTTTCTGCATCTGCTCCAAATCCACTTTTTCAGAGTGCCAGAGACGAAGACATCGTTCATCCATCTCGAACTCCCTTCCAGCCTATCTATTACCAATTTCGACAGCTCAATTGATCACTGTCAATTTAAAGCCAGCAGTGTAACTGCGATGTCGTTTCGGGGCCATCCTTCACTTTCAGCGATTAACAAAATTTAACTTTTGCTCACTGAGCGCAATCGAAGATTTCAGAAAAGCAAGTGAGAGAGAAGAGCAAAGAAAGAAGACTGAAAATTGCAAAGAGAGTCGGGTGCTCTCCTTGCGCCACTGCCGAAACAAGTGTGGATGGATCCATTTCAACGAAAGGGTGGGGTGGTAGTGTGGGTAAGTCCATTTCATGGAATGAGTAGAGGAGAAAACTTGAATCGCTCTCTCTTTTTCTCTCTAGCATGCTTGTTTGCAGTTCGAACTTCGGACTCGCGGTCGCTGTATTTTTTTCTGTTGGGGAGAATTTCCAATCTAATAATATCTCCCCAATGCTTTCTTTGATACTAGCAGAGTGAGTTCGGAAATAAGACTTGACAAACTATTTCTAACTTTCATGAAGTTTATTTAAACAATAATGTAAATAGTTAAAAACACGCTGTAAATGATAAAAATAAATACTAACAACATAATTTCTCCACATGCTACTTTTGCATGAGATAACTAACACAGCAACGCAAACTGCATGACTATTGACTAAAAACTTTGATGAAGTAGACCCATTGGGAAATCAGCTAATTCCAGCTCATCATTTCTAATAAAGGGCGAACGGCACGAACAAGCAAGTTCGCATACCGATCGAGCGACCGCCTACAACGACGAGAGATGATCGAAGAGAGAGCGAACATAAGCCCCGAGCAGTTTAAATATCCCCCGGGTCATTAGCATATCCGAGTCACGTGAACGGACACATCACTGCTATCGTTAAGCACACGTGCCATCAGATTTCTTCTAGAAGCATCTATGACGTCATCCACAACGGAGTTCCCGCCAAAGGTGAACGAAAGTGAAACAAACATTCGGTCGATTCGACCAATGTGAATGAGTGCTGATAAGATTCTTTTACCTCAGTCATGCAGAATGATTGGTAATACATTATAAGTAAGGAAAAACATTATTTTACTCTTGGTGTTGTGAGGTGATGAGATAGGATTATTTACTGTTGTTATTAACAGGCATTTATGCCTAACAAGGCCCCCCCCTCATCATCTCACAATGAAAATATTCAAAAAAAATTCAACTTCCTTTAGACATTTAACACAATTTCCACATATTAATAACTATATGAGAAAAACAATGAACAATTTTTAAAATATAAATTTGACTCTATATTGCGAACTTCCAATATAGATCTGGATTCTCAAAATTTGAGAAAAACACAACATACAATATACTTTGCTGAAAAAAATTTATAAGTTCAAAGAACGATCATCTTGAAAAGTCCTTTTTTTTTCTTCATTATCTCTCTCACGTTGTAACTTATAGTACGTTTTCCACGAATTTTCACCATAAGTTCCGAAAACAAATTCTTGATCTAAGTCCTTTATAATTTTTTTCAATCAGTTTTCCAGTTTTATTTATAACAGTGACAGTAGATTAATCTGAAATATAAAATAAAAACCCACAGTAACTGTTCGAATCAGCATATAAAATATCACAGTCTAGAAAATAGTATAGTATAAGCATATATTGAGAAATGTTTATGACGAAATGTAAATAAGCTCTTTTACTAACTATCTATTTCTCACTAAATCATTTCATTTACAAATAGATCACTAAAAATCTTAATCAAAAAATGCCCCCTTCTATACTTAAAGACTGTCTGATAATTTTAACTGATTATTTTTTTTTTAACAACATTTTTGCACCATTATTTATTCAATGAAGGAAAATTACAAATTCTAACGGGAAATAGTGGTGTTTCCAATATTCAAAAATAGGGTCTCACAAAATGAAAAACAAATACACCCGCGATAGACCTTCATTCAACAATAAAATCCCTCTAGCCTAACTCCCGTTAAGACTCTGACAATTACATTTTCACTTTTAACGAGACGTAACAAAAAGCTGTTCACAACCCGGTTGATAGGGAGAAAAAGCCACCGAAACATTCAGGTGGGCAATTAAATTGTTAGAACTTGCAAAAACATTTCACAAAACATGATGCAAAGAAAAATTTAAAGTACACAATTCAATTTCAAAAATTTCTAAAAATGTTTCTAAATTATATTATATTTGTACAAAAAAATTTTTCTATAAATCTTTGAATTTCTAATCGGGTGAGAGGTTTCGTGAATATGTCCGACATGTTATCTTTGCTTTTGACATATCTCACGTTAAAAATATTTTTATGAACTAAATCCCGAATGAAAAACAATTTGACATCAATGTGTTTACTACGATGATTTTCGATAAGCGATTTAACAAAATCTAACGTAGCCTGATTATCCACATACAAAATAGATTTAATTTTACAACTTTTAACAATTTTTATTTTGATGCATTCGTCAATTATACGATCAAACCACATGAGCTCTTTTGCACATTCTGTCATGGCAATAAATTCAGCTTCCATCGTTGAAAGGCTAACGCTTCGTTCTTTGAACGTGCGCCATTCAATTGGAGCTTTATCAAGTAAAACAAGTTGACCGCCTAATGAGGTTCTATCATCTTTATTTGTGGCGAAATCAGCATCAGAAAAAGTTATAAGTTGAACATTTTCACATTTTAAGTTTAATTTTAAATCTTTAGTATGGTAAACATATCCTAGTAATTTCAACAATCCATCCCAGTGTACAATTCCTGGGTTGCTTTGAAATTGGCTGAAAATGTTAACAGCATATGATATATCAGGAAGTGTTCTACTAGAAATAAATGATAAACACCCTAATAAACTCTTGTATGGATATTTTGACATTTCGTCAATCTCAGCTGGAGTAGTAGGACAATTTGACTTTGAATAAACACATCCTTTACTAATAGGTAAAGAAGAAATAGGAATTTTATATTTACTAAATCTTTCATAAACTACACGAATGTATTCAGTTTGATGTAAATTTAAGCCATTTCCTTCATTTTCAAATTCTACACCGAGTAGCTTTTTAGTTTTACCTAAAATTTTAATTTCAACATGTTTTTGAAGTAAATTCAAAGCATCTTCAATATCCCTGTCCTTCTTACTGAATAACACAATGTCATCAACATATAAGAGTAAAATCACATTATCAGTACAATAAACACAATTACATGATAAAAATTTATGAAAACCAATTTTTAAGCAATATATTTTCAATTTCATAAAACCACAGACGACCGCTTTGGTGCAGGCCGTATATAGCTTTATTCAATTTGCACACATAATTTTCTTTTCCCTTTTCAATAAAACCTGGGGGTTGCTCATATATATTATTTCATCAATAGGAGCATATAGGCACGCACTTTTAACGTCACATTGGATATGTAGCCAATTTTCTCTTGATACCAACAAAGAAAAGAAAAAGCGAATGGTACTAAAGCAGACTACTGGGCAGAAGGTTAGATCAAAATCTAGTCCCCTCACTTGATTAGTCCCCTGAGCGACTAGTCTACTTTTATAAACCTCACTATTTTCCCCTTTCTTTAAATTATAAACCCATCTACATCCGATAGGATTAACATTTTCCGGTAATTTGACTAAATTCCAAACATTTCTTTTACGCATAGTGCCTATTTCTATTTCCATTGATTTTTGCCATTCCCCCCCTTTCATTAGATTTTAATGACTGTTTATATGTTTTAGGGACTTGAATTTCTATCTGTAGTCAAGAAACATGAGTTAAAATTTTAGATTGATTTGAAACTTCACCCTGAAAATCATCATTGCCTTTAAAATTAAATAATTCCGGATCATACGCTATGTTTTCACGAAGACAATATTTTTGAACATCATTCAACGATCTTAATCTTTTGCTATTCCCCTTTTCAAAATAATATACGTCGTTTCTTGAACCATCAGGTCTAGGGACAAATTTCCGAATCCACCTAGCTTCCCGCATTGGTTTGCGACTAGAATCATCCCCCTCACTGTCTGAACTTTCCGCCCCCCCCCCCCCCTTCAGAGCTACTTTCAACATCTAATTCTCTGAAGCGATTCGAATCTTCGCTTTCTTCCGAAGAATTCTTATCTTCTGCCTGAGGCGAAAGAGGCCAGAAAAGGGTATTTTCTTTTCCGCGCGATTCCTGCTCGGAAGTAAATTCGTCCTTGAAAAAGGAATTCTCTTTGAAAGATACGTTGATTGTTTCAATGACTTTATCTTTGTCTGGAAGATAAACGCGAAATCCTTTGCGATTGAACGCGTATCCGATTAAAACCCCTTTTTCGGCTTTTAGATCTAGTTTCTTTCTTAATTGTCGTGGAATACCGGCAAAACAAGTAGTTCCGAATGCTTTTAAATGTCTTACAGACGGTTTTCTTCCACCGTAAAGTTCAAAAGGAGTCTTTTCTTGACTTGAATGACAAATCCTATTTCATGTGTATACAAAATATAACATCGCGTCGGGCCAAAAATTGTTTGGCAAACCACTTTCTTTTAACAAAACGTGTGCACTATTTGTTACTGTACGGTTAAAATTCTCAATTAATCCATTTTGCTCTGGTGTGGTACACATTTGTGAGTTCATGATGTATACCCATATTCTGACAGAACCCGTCTAGTTCCTGATTTACAAATTCCGTCCCGTTATCAGATCTGATACTAACAACCTTTTTGCCGATAAATCTTTCGGCTCTCAGAATATGTTGTTTTACAATTCCTGGAACCTGACTTTTTGACTTAATAGGATACAATGAACACCTTTTAGAATAGTCATCAATAATAGAAAGAAAATAATTTTCTCCGTTTCTACCCTCTACTTCACATTTTCCCCAAACATCCATATGCAATAGTTGCAATGGCTGGGTACTTCTTACTCTATCAATTGACTTGAAACTAACACGCTTAAATTTTCCTAATTTACAAACATCACAGTTTAATTTAACGTGTTTAAACTTAGGTAGGCCACGAACAGCTGAAAGATTACTAGTTTTACGAATACTTTCAGTGTTTACGTGTCCACAGCGTTTATGCCAAGTTTCAATGTCGCTTTGACAGCATTCTACAGAATGTTCTTTATTTATATGACTAGAACTAGGAGAATTTTTAAACTTTTTACAATTAACATTATAAACTCCATTATTGAGTTCAGCTTTAAAAATTAATCCCTGTTTGTCGGATACCTCCACGAAACCTCCCCCACCTTTAAATTTTTCACCACCCTGGTCAAAACTTGGTGCCAGACAAAATATTTCGTTTCAAACGGGGAGAATACATTACATCTTTGAGAATTACAGTTCTTTTACCGAACTTAACTTTGATTTCCCCTTTTCCCTCAATCGGGAAAGTTTGCTTTTTCACGGCAGCCATGTTTACATCATTTAGGGGTTCAAATGTCCTAAACCAGTTCTTATTTGAGCAACAGTGATTTGATGCGGCAGTGTCAAAAATAAATGTATTCCCTTTATCTTGGGTCTGACTAAGATTTGCCTCTGACAAGAAATACAAAGGATACTCACATCTGTTATTTGAAGGTGATCGGCGACGCTCCTGGAACTTCCTTCGAGAACTCCATTGGCGATTTCTACTCCTTGGGCTCGTACCTTCATCCCTCCTTTCTTTCCGGGATTGGTGCTGGTTTCCCCTTTTATTTCTTTCTTGTGAAGTCAATCTTTGACGGTCTTCATTTTTGACATAAGGGCATCTGTTTCTTACCCTACTAGCAAAATTTCTTGCATCAACCTTGACAGATCTTGATATTATACTGACGGCGTCAATATTGACGTGTTTCATACTGCATAAAGCTTGCATAAAGATTAAAAAGCAATATTATAATAACAACACGTATGCAACATTGCATTCATCTTAAAAAATCAATATTGATATTACCTTACAATAACAACATTGCATACATGTTGTCGCCGTCAAGATGATATTGATTTCATGCTGTCGCCGTCAAGGTAATTAGTACACAATAGAACAGGTGGACCTTCGTTGATACTTGCGCATGCGCACAGTTCTTTCTACCCACCGTCCCTCGCATTGCTGGCACATTCTTCCTGCTTTGACCTCAATCGGATCAGAGGTGCTGCACGTGGCGTTGCATTCTTTTAGGCTTCGTTAAGTTGGTTGCTTAGTTATTAGTGTGGAATCCTTAGACTTTGAAACAAAGGGCATGAAGCCAAGAATTTCGTATTATCACTTCAATCTCACGTAAGATTAATTTTATTCAATGGTATTTATGTTATTCTTTAAGATAAATTCATATGTTTTGTCCATGGGATATTTTCAATGCTGACATCCATTTGAAAATGTACTTTATTTTATTTATTTATTAATTTATTATTTTGCTACCTTTACTCTTAAATGTGCCATAAAAACTGCCGCAATTATTCCTAACTAGGCATTTTATGTCTTTATAATACAATTAGAAGCATGAATTTAAAAAATAAGTCAAGTATTACGCAAAACGAAGAAACTTTCATTTTTAAAATTAAATTGCGAGTACTATTAATATCTTTATATGAATTTCCGATCAGATGTCAGCTTTAAGAAAATATTCTCAGGCTAGAAAACTATCTTGAAGAATAACAGAAATAATTAAAGAATGAAATTTAATTCTCGAGTTTGAAGTGAAAATAATACAAATAAATAAATGGATAAAACACCTTGCAAACGTGCTGATTTCATACTGTCATGTCAATGTATCCTGACATTTTCCTGTCATATCAATACGTATGCAATATTACAAAAGCAAGATCATCTTGCCTAGACCTTGATTTCATGCTGTCATGACAACATCTTGATATTATCCTGTCATATCAATAAGTATGCAATATTACAAAAGCAAGATCATCTTGCCTAGACCTTGATTTCATGCTGTCATGACAACATCTTGATATTATCCTGTCATATCAATACGTATGCAATATTACAAAAGCAAGATCATCTTGCCTAGACCTTGATTTCATGCTGTCATGACAACATCTTGATATTATCCTGTCATATCAATACGTATGCAATGTTACAAAAGCAGCCTACCTTGATATTTTCCTGATATTATGCTGCATACACCTTGTCAGTCAATATTGTGGCAGCCTGCTGACAGCATAAAGGGAGTAACATAACAACATTGAGGCAGTATTAATGCAAGATGATTTTTCTTGCATGTCAACCTTTATGCAATACTGAGGCAAGATATTTTGCTTACTGGGTATATGTCCTTCTTCATGACACTCGAATTTTAGATTTAACTTGGAAAACCTGCATCTCATTTGTCTTCTCTTCTTTCATTTCTTTACGGTTTTCTTCAATAATTAGGTCAACCAGGATTTTCTCGAATGTAAAATCTTCATTTTTCCTCATCAAAATCTGTTGAATCAGATGATCATACGTTTCTGGTAAACTTTGCAGTAATTTAAAAGAAATACAGTCCTCCGGGAAATTCCGATAAGCAACTTTGATTTTGTCGAAAATTCTCTGCAGACGCGCCGCGAATAAATTCAGCTTTTCTCCATTTTCTTTCTTGCATTGATTCAGCTCAATGAAGAGTTGCATACTTATACATCTATTTTAAGGAAAAAAATGTAATTTTAGCTTCTTCCAAGATTCGCATGGATCTTCTATAGTTTCAACTATTTTTCTTAGATTTTGTTCAATATTCAAGAAGATTAGAGAGACTGCAGTTCGCTTCCTCACAATAAATTCGTTCACATCCTTTTCTGTTACATTCGTCTTCTCATTAATGACTGGTTCTTGTTCTCTTCCGTTAGCGATATCCCATACATTCCGTTCCATGAGAAGGAACTTCATATTCGTCGACCATTCGAGGTAATTCTTGTTATTGAGCTTTTCAATCTGAATCGCGAAATTGCCATTTTTCTTTTTTTTCAAACTTTAGTATTCTTGAATTTTGGTAAAATCTTTTAAGTCGCTTCTATCTTGGTCGCCCCCCCATTTCAACATTCCAATAACTTCATCTTCAGATGGTCATCGAATTTGCAGCTTCCAAAAATTTTTTTCAAAATTTCTGAAAAATATCGAAATGTACACCGTCCAACGGTACATGTACTTTTGGCAGCAGTACAACCCCGCCTTTTTACAGACGCATGTACACTCTTTATCATTTCCTAGTCTTATCCAAAATATTTTCACTAGGTCTGCACAGGAAAGGGACTGGGCCCATAACCCGTGTTGGGGAGAATTTCTAATCTAATAATATCTCCCCAATGCTTTCTTTGATACTAGCAGAGTGAGTTCGGAAATAAGACTTGACAAACTATTTCTAACTTTCATGAAGTTTATTTAAACAATAATGTAAATAGTTAAACACACGCTGTAAATGATAAAAATAAATACTAACAACATAATTTCTCCACATGCTACTTTTGCATGAGATAACTAACACAGCAACGCAAACTGCATGACTATTGACTAAAAACTTTGATGAAGTAGACCCATTGGGAAATCAGCTAATTCCAGCTCATCATTTCTAATAAAGGGCGAACGGCACGAACAAGCAAGTTCGCATACCGATCGAGCGACCGCCTACAACGACGACAGATGATCGAAGAGAGAGCGAACATAAGCCCCGAGCAGTTTAAATATCCCCCCGGGTCATTAGCATATCCGAGTCACGTGAACGGACACATCACTGCTATCGTTAAGCACACATGCCATCAGATTTCTTCTAGAAGCATCTATGACGTCATCCACAACGGAGTTCCCGCCAAAGGTGAACGAAAGTGAAACAAACATTCGGTCGATTTGACCAATGTGAATGAGTGCTGATAAGATTCTTTTACCCCAGTCATGCAGAATGATTGGTAATACATTATAAGTAAGGAAAAACATTATTTTACTCTTGGTGTTGTGAGGTGATGAGATAGGATTATTTACTGTTGTTATTAACAGGCATTTATGCCTAACATTTTCCCCTCGTAAATGCCGTTGCACCAGAAACGCAGCACATGAATAAAATTTTACTTTTGAACACGTATGCGCAGCGGCGTTTCTTCTGGAAATCATTGTAATAAATAATATCAGAGAAAATAAATCCATCCAAGCTATTAAATTGAGAAGTTATCCTCCTTTCTAATGTTTAAATAATGAGCATTTCAATTGGTTTTAGCTGAATTAAGATTATATTTCTATTTGAGAAATTATGTTTTCCTAAAAAATATGCATACATTTTATGCATACATTGATTTCATATTAATTTATATAAATAATTTGCAATTTATATAAATTGTTTGCTCACTAGAATGTACATTTTTAGTTTTCTTTCAAAATCATTGGTCCTTCTTGATAAAACCACCTGTTTTATAGCTTTTTCTAATGGATTTGCTGAGTGGGACAAAGTAGCCCCAGCACGGGGCTACTTGAACTCAACTTAATATATATATATATATATATATATATATATATATATATATATATATATATATATAAAAGGCTAAAATTTTTGTTTAAAATAGGCTTAAGGTGGTAGTAGAACATATGAAAAGTGGTAAAAACAAGGTTATCAGTTCACATTATGGTTTTAAGGGGGGGGGGTAAGGTTTTGTAGTTTCAAAAAAGTGATTTTTTTCTTTCGTCTTGTAGTTAAACATTTCAAAAATATATTCCCAAAATTTCAAATTGTTTCGAGCAAAATTCTCAAAGTTATCAAGTATTCAGTCTTGAATGTCAGTGCTGCTTGCTTGGGGTTAGTTAAATATGATATAAATAAATAATGAAACAAGAAAATGCTGAGGAAATCCAAGCTGTTACAGGGGTTGTCTTCTATGGAGCTGTAATTAATGCTTCTTAGCTTCTATTTAAACACGTTTTTCTCAAGACCACTTTTTCAAAGTCGGTGTTCACCGATCCATTTCAAATTTTGTACACATATTCTGCATATACCCCTCCCCCATGTTGATTTTGAGTGTTTTTTTTTTACTAACAAAATAGCGGAATTTTTTGTGAAAAATAGCATTTTTGACTTCAAAAAAAATTTTAAGTTAAACAAAAAAAGATCCGAGAATGTAGGGGGGAGGATTAATTAATACTTTGACTAAATTCAAATAGAATTTGATTTCAGATAAATGTTAGTTGAGATACAGCAAACACTGCAAATCATCTTTCTCCAAAAGTGCTCTGGGAAAAGCTCTGTCACTGGTTTGTCTGTGGTTATTTTTTGAGCAAAAATGTACAGAATATTCTTAAAACAATACATTATAATGCACAAAAGGTTTTAATAAATTTAATCAAACGTTTTCTTAAAAAAAATTGTAAAAAAAGTGATTTTTTTTTTTTTTTGGATGCTGACCTCCCCCTCCCCAATCAACAAATCACTATAAAACTCTCAAAAAAAAAAATGACATTTCGGGTCCAAGTAGCCCTGGTTTATGGTACTCATTTCTGTGAAAAATGCGCCTTTTTTCATGGTTTGTGCATAAAAGTTCTTATGGGTCAAATTGACCTGCTCCAATGAATCCAGGTATAAGTATTAATAATTACAAAATTTATTAAGTTACGAATTTTTTAATTTGGCAAATTGTTGCTTACCTAAAATGATTAAAAGTCATAAAAGGATTTCCTTCACTAATCGAAATTTTCACATTGTGATAAATTAAACATCATTTCGGGTCTGATTGACCTGCTCCAAGGTTTTAGTGATAAAAAATTAAATGCAGGAGTAATATATTTCTTTGACTACAAAGAAAAATCTACAAGCACAAAAGCTAGCTAAGAAAATTAAATAATTCCTAATCATGCTTCAATAAATTACAGCGGAGCAGGGGAGCACCAAAAATTCGTCAACGTTCGAAATCCATGTCGATTTATCCTGATTTTTTTTCATCTTTATTTGTTTGTTTATTTTATTATTTTTTTGCGCTACGAATCTATTTTCCATTCTTATTTTATTTTGGTCTATAATAATCCAAATCACAGTTACATGCCCACACAATTGTTCTTACACATAATTCGCGGATAATACGTTCTGTTTTTTCATAATGCATTATACGCATGGCGAGCGATGTAATCAAATAAACACATATTTAATCAAAAAAACATGTCTGTACTTTTGCTTAATATGCTTTATATTGTGTACTACTGAGGAAAAAAAAAGAAATACTGTAAACTGAAAGCAGATGCTGAAAGATTGCTGCAGAATTACAGCAAAATGCTAATCTTTCGCTTGACACTTGGCATCAAAGAAAAACAAAAATAAACAAAAAATACTAACAATTCAGCATGTAAATACCAAATGTGGATGATTTTGGACATTTTAATTGAAAATAAATAACTTAACTATTGAAAATAAATACTAATTATTTTCAAACTGGTGCCGTTTATTGGCTTTGCTTCTTTATGGGGGGGGGGGGGGGGGTTACTCCAAGAGAAATTATTACTTTTGGATTTAAATGTTTTTTTAAGTAACAGCTGAAATAATTAGCTAGCATACATTTTTTAAAATGATTCTAAACCATTGAATTGTCCTATGAAGCAATTCATAAATATTTTGAAGTTTTATTGTTGTTTTATTTCCTTAATTTTAAAATAGCACTTAAAGTTAGTTTGCCTATGGCCTGAAATCCGCAAAATCATTAAAATCTGCGCAACCACTTTTCCCAAGTTTGACCCTCTGAGCAGATGTCCTTTTGTCCATCTTGAGCAAATTTTTGACCCTCCATGTATTTATTAACTAAACATTTTCAAAACATTAAATTGCTTATTCAATACCAAAGATAACAGTTTCAAAAAATTCAAATGAAAATAATTATAATGTATATCATCAGAGATAAAAACAGCCCAAAGTCAAAAAAACAGGAAAAATTACGAGGCTTAAAATTTGAATAAATATATATATTTTTTACATAACGTGAAATTATATTGATACTATACTGTCTTTTAAATATTAATAGATAAATGTTTTTTTTTTTTACTAGTAGAAATGCTAACAATGGAATAAATAAAATAAGCTTGCATTAATTTGAGTCTAGTCAACCTGTGCGGAACTCAGCATAATGCTTCGAATCATTTCATGAGGCATTTCGCTCTTGAAAAATTTCAAAGAAAGAACATTATGAAGAAGAATCGAAAAAAGTAAACGGATTTGAAGTAAATGGAAAAAAGTAAGCGTACAAAAGAAGGCATGTAATTTGAAGACATCAGTAACAAAACCTCATTAAATACAGCGTTGTGATAATTTGATCATTGCTCACCTTTTGGTTGTACGTGTTTTCATTGCAAACATAAATATCATTAAAAGTGTAACTAAGTGACTCGAGAAAAAGCTGCAATTGTGCATGGGTAAAAACGGGTAGTGGCAAATACAGTTCTTCCCATGTGAGCATCTGATGGAAAAAGAGAAACATTAAAGAAATATTTATTGGCACGGATTCGAACTGGCACCACCCTGATTGACAGCACGACACTCAACAAACCTAGCAATTGCACTTTTATTTTTGAATGCTATTCATTGAAGGAATGTGTAATAAAAAACGGCAAAAAACCTTTTTGCCAAAAAACATGCGTCTATGTTTTGTCATTAGCCAGAATGACACTTTAAAATTTTTCGTAAAACATGGAATTTGATTAAAGAATGAGGAATATCTCGCGTAGCGATAGAAAAACATTCTAGAGAAATAATAAATTAGATTGCAAATAAGTATTTTTATTTTTGAAAATTGATACATTTTTCCATAGCAGGCTGCGTTAACCGTTACAGCTTGAATGCCAGCACGTTTCTCTTTTTATCAAACACTTAAAATTAAAAACTGAAACCAGTTGAACTGAGCCCGTTTTTTAAGTGTAATTTTTTGAACATAGACACACACAAAATGCATTTCTTTTTTTTTCTTTTTTCAGTAGCAAGCAGAGGAGAAGAAAATGATTTTTTAACTAATGAAGTTGATGATAATTTTAATGTTTTCTATTGTATTTGAATAAATAATTAAAAGTTTACTGGGTGAAACTCGTAATTTTAATTTGGCGTAGTATTTTTTTATTTATACAAAAAGTCAAACGCTGCTATTAGAAAATCTACATTTCAACATACAATGAAAAAGTTTTTCTGCACAAAAAGGATTCCCTTGAGGTCTGAATTTTTAAATCTGATACTTTTTTTATGCTTACATTATGCTTAGTGGTCTAAAAGGAGTCAAAGCTTTAAAAAAAGGAAGAATTCCCTTCGATTAACAGTCAACTTATCTGAATAATAACTGTAGCCCGCATAAAGGAATCGAAACACCAAGTAGCATTCCCATCGCATTTATTTTATTGTCTTACGTGTGTTATTGTTTTATGTTATGAGTACATGTAATGGCATAATATTAATCTAAATTTGCTATTATGTTGGACAGCCCGGGCGGGCCCGAAGTTCAGCTAGTTTATAGGCGAACACTCTACCGAAAAAAAACTTATCAATTTAAACGAACAACTAAGTCCAGTGCTTTTAAGCTTTATTTAAAAAAAAAAAGGAAAAAAAAAGTTAACTGCAATTTTTTTTTTTGCCAACAGCGACGCAAAAAATTGGAAAATTGTACTGGAACTTTGCTTTAAAAAAAATCTGCGTAAGAACTACAGGCTGCATTAAGGTTTTGCAACAGCAAGGGGCGTTTCTGAAAGCTTGATTTTTAGACCGTAAGTCTATTTTTCGTCATTAGCCGGCCTGATAAGTTTTAAAATGAGGGGGGAGTTTCTTCAAGAGATAAGAAAGATCTTGCATACAGACAGAAAAGTAATCCACAGAAATAATATAAAAGAGTTCTTATTTTTGAATATTTATACAATTTCTTATCGCAGGCTGCTTGAACCATTATGGCTTAGACGGCAGCAGGTGTTCATCATTTAACAGCACGGTTAAAATACAAAATAATTTGAACTTAGTTCTTTTTTAAGCATAGCTTTTCAAATGCAGTAAAAATGGCATAGGCTATTTGTTTTTTGCCAGAAAAGGAAGAAGAAAAATTATGCTTTACCCATCAAGTTGTTAGTAATTTTAATGTTTTACTTCGTATTCTAAAAAATATTCTTTGTTTTAAATGAAAAGCGTAATTTTAATTAGGGGTAGTAATTTTTTGATTTTTACAAAGGGTCAAAAACTCATTAGGAGAATCTACATTTCAATGTACGATTTATTTATTTTTTCTGAACAAAATCTATTCCGTTATAGTCAGAAATCTTAAACCTAATACTTATATTTTCGCTTACACTATGCTAATTTTCTGACCGGAGCTTCGAAAAAAAAAAAAAAAAAAGCCTTATAATTAAGAACCAATGTAGCTCCATGTTGCATCAAGTTTTCATAACAGCAAGGAGCAATTTCATCTCATTTATTCTATTACCTCATATTTGTTATTTGTTGTTTTAGTGGTCATGTAATGCGTGACATTTCCCTAATTTTTTGATGCAGATTGTCCGGACTTGGGCCTGAACTCTCGTTCTTCTGGTTACCAGTCGAATGCTCTGCCAATCGAGCTATTCAGCTCTGTCGGTCACAGTGCAAATTAAAGTTATAAATTTAACCGAAAACCTCATTCTGGTGCTTTAAAACAGGTTTTTTTCACAGAAAAAAAAAAAAACAATTTTTAGACGGTGGGTCTATTTTTCATCCTTAGCCTGCACGATTAGCTTTAAAGTAAGGTACAAAGCAAAGAAATCGATCAAGAATTGAGAGATCACGCATAGGAACAAAAAACAGGCTACAGAAATAATATGTAAGGATTTCAACAGATATATTAATTCCATTTACCACTTTCAATTTCCCATAGCCCACAAATCAGGTGAAATTAAAACTTTATAATGTGACATATAATGCTATAAAACTTCCATATAATTAAATACTTAATACAAGCTGAATCATTGGACACCATAATTACAAAATGACATTATCAGTCTGGCTAACCGTGGAGAAACAATTTGAGGAGCATTTTGAAATTTTATGGAGCAGCTGGGTATATTCTATAGAAATCATAAAAAACTAAACTCAATCTAAAACCTCTTAAGCTTTGATGGTCATTTTAAGCACTAGCATAAAAATGATTAATTTTTAAATCGATAAAAAAAGTTTTAAACACTATGTCATGATTTGAGAATAAAAGTATCTTTAACTTCCTATATTTACATGTCTGTTGTACTAAAACAGCACAGTATAATTAAAGAGCTATACCTTTGGTAAGCCTGATAAGCATTAAAACTAGATTTGAAGAATGATGTTGGCTTAAATTAACTCGGATTGAATAGGATAAACATTTTTGAATGGACGTGGCATTCTTCATAAAAAAAGGTATAAGAAGGGTTGAAAATATTAGTCTACAAAAAGGTATTAATGCCTAAGCAGTAGAATGGCATAGCAGATAAAAATGAGAGAGTGTTACAGAAGCGGATGCAATCGGATTTCAAAAGCTACATCTAACGATTGCACCCACTGTCCCTCTAAACTAAATGGAGAGTGACACCCACTCCTATTTCACCCTTTTCACCAACAGCAAAAAGTTCCTTACTTCTTTCTACTCAAGAAAGAATGTGTGCCTCAGCAAGAATCCTGATGGGAAGGTCGGGGCAGAAGGGAGGTGAGGGGGTATTTGCGTGATCGCTAGAAAGTGACTGTAGAATGGGAGTGGCAAAACAATGAGCATACAAGTCTTCAGAAAAAATAAAATACATACAAGAAGGGTTGAAAATAATAGTCTACAAAATGTTATAGAAGTTTAAGGGATAGGCTGGCATATTAGACAAAAATGAGCGAGTGTTATCAGGGGTCTGGCCAGAGCATATTTTGTCCGTTAACGGATCCTTCACAAAAATCCGATCAACCAAAACGGACCTTTCACAAAAATCCGATCAACCAAAACGGACCTTTCACAAAAATCCGATCAACCAAAACGGACCTTTCACAAAATCCTGATCAACCAAAACGGACCCTTCACAAAATTCTGATAAGTAAAAACGGATCTTTCACAAATTGTTTATTGAAAGAGCAAATCTCAATTAAAATAATACAGCATATTTCCTGTATAAAAACAATAGTGTTTGGAAACTTTTTTAAAGCTAAATTAGAGGAATCAACTAGTCACAATCAGCTAATTTTGCAAGAGGAAAAAAAAAAAAAAAAAAAAATCCACACCCTTGTGATGCTCTTGCAAGCCATAAATAATTACTAAGGACAAATAAATATAATGCCTGTTGTTGGTTTCTTTGAAAGAAACTAACAGCTGAAAGTCAGAAAGGCTTGTTTGTTTTATGCAACGGGTGAAAAAGCGTCAACACTCTCTGAATAGGCGAAGTAAGCACTTTTCTCCCCACTCATGATTTAATAATCAATAACATACATCGAAATGAACTTTGAACTGCAAAGGATAGTGGGGGGGGGGGGATGTGATCGCTTCTGATAGGGTTGCCAAGTTCAAACGGTGGTGCGATGTTAAACTGTTCTTTTGGGGGAAAGTTATATGGGTTTGGTTTTTCAATGCTAAAAAGGGAATAAACTCTTTTATGTACCTTTTTTTTTTCTTTTTCTATAGGTGCCTACATTTTGAGAAAAGCAATTTTTTTACATCCAATATGAGAATCATATTTTTTTTTTTTTTTCCGAGCTAACTTCGCTTGATTAGGATGCAAATAAATGAAAAGTCTCTTTATTTTTGTAACAAATCTTATTTCAAGTTTTTAAAGCGGAATTCCATTTTCTTTTATAAGTCAATAATTAAAATGCTGAATCGATGGTTTATTTATTTTATTTATTTATTTATTTTTTCTCTTTGCTTCAACTGTGTCCAGATATTAATGATATGTTTATTATAGGACTCTAAAATGCAATTCTAAAATAATTTTATCAAAAATATTTATTTTACAAACCCTTTTTATACTTTTGATGCCTTCACTTTGAGGATTGCAATCTCTTTGCATCCGCTATGGGAATCTGTTTTTTCAAACTTTCGATGTTTAGTACGCTTAGTTAAGAGGTAAACAAATAAAATATTTTTTTTATTTTTGTAAAAATCACGGAGTTTATAAGTTTTAAACGAAACTGTGCTCTTAAACAGTGTTTTGGGTTAATAAAAAAGTTAAATGTTGAACCTCTGCCTGAATTTCTTTTTCTTGCAGTTATTTTAAATACCATACAAGTGATATTTCTAGTATAATTTGTAACTGTAAAATGGTAGTTAAATATTGGATACTTGAGGGGTGCCCATCTCCCAATGAGCGATGCCTGCCCCCCCCCCCCACTCCTCAAATACTAGAAAAACACTCAAGAATGATATTCTCAACAGAAAAGAAGGAAAAATACTCAACTTTAAGTGTCAATGATGCAGTTTCCACCATCTCAAGAGTCTAAACTTGCGTTTTTACAAAAAAAAAATTTTTTTTCAAAATTATTTGATTTTTCACAAAATTATTTGATTTTTCACAAAAAACGGACCCTGCGAAAAATCCTGGACATACCCCTGGTTATGGAAGCGGATGCAATCGGATTTCGAAATGCTTGATTTCGAAAAGGCTTGAGAATGATGCTTTCTACATCATTCTCAAGCCTTTTTCCTTCCCCACCTACGAAACGAAGTTATCTTAGAAAGAACACATGAGTATGCAAAAATCCGGACGGGAAGAACACGATTGCGATCGATCACTTGAAAATGCTTGGCGGCCGGGAAATGAAAAAAAATACAAAAAGCGGAAAATCCCGAATCCACGGAAGATTTTCATCCCTGATATCATGCAGCTTTTTTCTTCAAAGAATACGCCGATTCATAACGCCGAAATATTTTATAATTCATATACGCCGATAGAGGGCGCTAGTGTTGCTGGGGTGATATTTTGCTGCTCCTGAGATAAGTGATTTTTTTACTGTAATTGCTTATTTTACTGCTTTAATTTCAGTATTTTTATTGTATTTTATCATATAATTAAGTATTTTTGTGCTTTTAAGTCTTATTTTTGATTTACTTGCTTTCTTAAAGTGTTTTTCTATTCTGTGTAGCTAAGCCTAAAATGTGCTGATTTCTTGTTGTTAAGCATGAGTGCTCTGTTAAGTGTGTAACTTGTTTATTTTAATTTATTGCTTGTCTTAGGATTTTGTAATTTTTGTAAATTTTACTTCCAATGCTTTCTAATTCTAATAATTAGTTTTATTTCTTCAATTTTGCATTTTTGTATTGACTTTTAAGTGTATCATTTTGAGCTAGAATGGGGGTTATATGCATAATGAAGGAGGTTAAAAGTGGTAAAGGGGACAAGTGGATTTCTTGTGACCTATGTCAGATGTTCTGCTTGTTTAAGGGGAAGGATGAGTCTGAGAAGGATTTCATTTGCACTAACTGTGTTGAACTCTCAGAAATCAGAGTTAGGATGCTTACTTTGGAGGGTGAGTTAGCATTAGGCTGTAGGAGTGTAGATGGGATAAACACTCCAGAGGGAAAGGGGGAAGTTAGTAAAAAGGAGGTGGGCATCAGCTGTGTGTTAGATAGTGGGAATATTCCAGAGGTAAAGGAGGAAGTTAGTAAAAAGGAGGTGGGCATTAGCTGTGTGTTAGATAGTGGGAATATTCCAGAGGTAAAGGGGAAAGTTATTGCTGAGGCAACAGACTGGGAAACAAAGCGTATAATTTTGGGAGATTCAATGGTGTGTGAGGTGGGAAACTCAATAGGCAGAGTTAGACGTAAGGTGGCTAGATGTTGTTTGTCAGGGGCTCGGGTAAGAGATGTAAATAGGGTTGCGGAAAAGAAGGGGGTATTTAATAAAGAGGATGTAGTTACTTTGTGGGTGGGAACTAACGATGTAGGCCATAGTAACAACAATGAGTTTACTAAGGAATGGGATTCCCTGTTGGACAAAGCAACCAACTGTTCGGCAAATGTCCAAGTGGTTGGTTTGCTTCCCAGATATGGAGTGCATAGGAGTTGGTAAAACCAACGGGCTAGGTGTATGAACCTGGTACTCAAGGAAATTTGCGTTAAGCGTAGTATCAGGTTTATTGATGTGCGGAATAAATGTAAACGCGATTGGATTGCTAGGGATGGCCTGCATCTGAGCTCTACGGGGGTCAAAATGGTTAGTGGTTTGGTTTTAGAGGATTCAGAATCAAAAAACTAAGTTGGAATGGGGGGCATGCTTTAAGGAGCAGAATTCCAATGGGTACTAACTATTGGGATTTTAGTAGAAACGGAAATAGGGTGGCTAGTAAGAGAAAAGATTTTAACAGTTGGGATTCAAATAATCGCGCAGCATTAAATAAAGGTAAGATGGGCTTACTTCAAGTTTTTTATACAAATGCTCGTAGTATTAGGAACAAGATGGAAGAATTGAAAAGCATAACAATAGACGAGAGGTTGGATATTATTGGAGTTACCAACACATGGGCTACCGAAAGTGATGATGATTTATTATCTATTGCTGGGTATAATTTGTTTAGACAAGATAGAGTAGGTAAAAGAGGTGGTGGGGTTTTATTTTATGTCAGAGACACTTTAACTTGTAATGTATTGGTAATTAATGATAAACCTAATGAGATTGATATGATTTGGCTGGAGTTGATGAGCAATAAGGGCAATAAACTATGTTTAGGGAACATTTATAGGCCACCCAACTTAAGCTAGGGTCAAGATGAACAGATGTTTAGTATTATTAGTGACATTTCAAGCAAGGGGTCAGTCATTATAATGGGAGCTTTTAATTTTCCAGGAATTGATTGGAATAATTTTTACCACACTAATAGCAGAGAAGAGGATTTTTTGAAAGTAATTGGTGACTGTTTTTTAGATCAAATTGTAACTCAGGGTACTCGACAGGACGTGATTTTGGATCTAGTTTTCAGTGATATGGAAGGTTCTGTTCAGGAATTATGTGTAGGGGAACACATTGGAGACAGTGACCACAACAGTATTAGGTTTGGGATTAAATTTGATACGCACAAAGTAGAGAATTTTAGGTTTGTGCCCAATTTCAGAAATACTGATTTTGTGGCACTTAGGCAGAGTTTGAAAGCAGTTTTTTCTTCTGGATTGGACAATAGCGATGTGAATCTTCAGTGGACAGAGTTTAAGGAAAAGCTAGCAAAAACGGTTGGGGATCATGTTTCTTTTAGGAGAAAGGGTGTCAACACTAAAATTTGGCCAATGTGGTTCTCCAGGGAAACTAAAGATGCTCAAAATTACAAGCAAGCTGCTTTTCATAGGTTTAGAGAAACTGGTCACATTGCAGATAGGCTCCAATATTGTAAGGCAAGGCGTAAATTTAAGTATTTGGTACGGATTCAGAAAAGAGAGTTGGAGCAAAGACTGGCAGATAACATAAACAGGAATCCCAAGAGGTTTTTTGCATACGCTAATTCAGGGAAAGTTCGAAATAGTCATATTGGGCCACTGGTTGATGAGCACGGAATTTTAATTCAGGACGATAGTGATATTGCAAATGTTCTTAATAACTTTTTTTCGAGTGTTTTTAACGATAACTGTATCTCAACAGTTGACACCAACAAGACACAAGCTATAGTACAGCTTGAGGACTTTGTATTTTCCAGGGATGACGTTTTACTTCATTTGAAAAAAAATAAAGAGACTAAGGCTTCGGGACCTGATAATATTTATCCAAAAATTTTAGTTGAATGTGCGGAGGAATTAGCAGATGTAATCGTAAATATTTTCAATGCTTCTTATAACTCGGGGACAGTGCCAGAGGACTGGAAGCTGGCTAACATTACACCGCTCTTCGAGAAAGGGTCTAAAGGGTGTGCAGGAAATTATAGACCTGTGAGTCTAACTTTGGTGGTTTGCAAAATTTTTGAAACATTGATAAAAATTAAGATAGTAAATTTTCTAGAGACTAATAATCTATTGACTAGTTTTCAGTACGGTTTCAGGAAAGGTAAATCTTGCGCAACTAATTTATTACATTTCTATGACAAAGTTACCATGGCTTTGGACAATAAGAAGCCAGTAGATGTTGTTTACATTGATTTTCAAAAAGCTTTCGATAAGGTACCGCATGTTGCTCTACTTAGCAAATTAGCTGATATAGGAATAGGAGGGAAAACTTTCATTTGGGTAAAAAACTGGCTGACCGGAAGGAAACAAAGGGTAGTTGTAAGGGGAAATTATTCTAATTGGAGTGAGGTCTTAAGCGGGGTTCCTCAAGGATCAGTGTTAGGGCCTGTTTTGTTCATTGTCTTTATGAACGATATTCACAAAAATATTTCTGGGAACATGAATTGTTTTGCTGATGATGTCAAAGTTATGGGGACTGTAGAAAATGAAGAGCAAGCAAATCAGCTGCAAGAGGATCTAGATCATATTACGGAGTGGGCTGATAAATGGGGTATGGCTGTTAATGTTGGGAAATGTCAAGTGCTGCATTTAGGGCATGGAAATAAGTGTACAAGTTATTATTTTCAAGGTTCAGTCATTAGTCAGGCAGACAAAGTTACTGATCTGGGGGTCTCAATAAGTCAGGATTTAAAGTTTAGCCAACAGTACAGCATTGCTAGTAACAAAGTCAAAAAGATGCTTGGGTTTATCAATAGATCTATTTCAAACAAATCTAAAGAAGTTCTTCTGCCCTTATATAGAAGTTTGGTAAGACCTCATTTGGAGTATGCTGTTCAGTTTTGGTCTCCTTATCTTAAGAAAGACATTAATGTATTGGAAAGGGTTCAAAGGTGAGCTACAAAGCTAATAAATGGACTTTCTCACTTAGACTATGATTCCAGGCTTAGAAGGCTAAAAATGTACAGTCTTGAGCAAAGAAGAAACCGAGAGGACATGATTCAGTTGTTTAAATTTATTAAAATGAAAGATGTTACAGGGCTGAAGTTTAGCACTGAAAACAGGACAAGGGGTCATTGTTTTAAGCTATTTAAATCTCAGGCTAATATGGATGTTAGGAAAAATTATTATTTTAGCAGGGTAGTGGAACCTTGGAACAGTTTACCGGAAGAGGTGGTAATGAGTAAGGGAGTAGATAGTTTTAAGAGGGCCATTGATCTTCTCTGGGGATTGTAAATTGACTAGGACCAGTCTAGCTGGGCCCAGAGCCTGTTGCTGGTCGTCACTTTTGTATTTGTATTTGTAATATCCAAAAAAAAAAAAAAAAAACCCTCAGCCGAGAAGGTAGATGGGACTGGAGCATGTTGGCAAACTTTTTAAACTTTCTTTTTGCTTGGATGATTTATATAGTGGTATTTTTGTTTTGACACTATTTCGCTTTGTGAATTTTTTACCTTACTTTTTGCGAACCTTTGCAGAGCTTGTACATTTGCCCAGTCAGATGGTAAGTTGGCAAGCAGTATGGGTTAGAGAATTAGGAAAAACTTATAATATACATAGAAAATTTACACAAAGTGTCAGGATATTTTAAATAAGCAAGTAAAATTTTGGCAATGAGTAAAATAAAGCGAAATTAGTATTATAATTGCTTTCAAATCAGGTATTACACCATAAAGTTTAACTTTGATTTTAGAAGCAGATGTTGAAAAACGGAAACACTGTGTGAATTGAACAACATTATATTGATTTCTATACTTCAATAATTTGAAACAAAAAAGTTAATTTAGTATGCTACAATATAAAATTATTAACAGGTTCTAATATACATTGCATAAGGTTATTAGCCTATCCCATATTTTCACATTCAAAGAAAATGGGCACTCCTCCAACCTTCAACACACTCTTCGTAGACCCACCTCCTACATGTGACATTTCCTACCCTATATCCAGTTTTCTCTTAAGATTTTCAGTTTATTTTCATCTTAAGATTTCTTGATGGTTTTTGGAGTTTCTTTTGTACTGATGTTGGCTTTGTTGTAGCATGTCCTTTTTCTTTATAAGTCTTTATGATAAGAGTATCAGTAAATATTGTTGTAGACCTTTTTAACCTTCTTTGGTTTATCTCTCCTGATTTAGAATAGGGTCGTAATGATCTGAGACACATGCTGGTTTGGATCAGATATAGCAACATCTTCAGTAGGCGTATCTCAAACCCTATAAGTGAATAGAAGGGAGTGAAGAAAACCTTGCAGAAGCAGATAGTTTATGACCCTTATCACCATAATTTGGGTATACTCCTGGATAGAGATGGTGTAGAAAATCCATAAACTTAAGAGACAGCAACAGAATCTGCTCTAATGCCAGTGTACCCAACCTTACATTCTTCCGAGTTCAATATGAGCTTACTACTTCTAGGAGGCTTCTTCTCCTTCGAAATGTTGGATGTCAGGCCGGTTAAAAGATCATAAATTGTCATAGGTTTTCCCTGTATTATTCACATCTTAGAATCACAGGCTGTATTCATACTGTTTTAATGGTTCATATACACTTTTATTCTTAGTCTGCAACTGAAAGTGAGGACAGTTATCCCACTTGTCTAACAGTAATTTAGCCTTTCTGTTGATAGATGAGAGTTGTAATTGTTAAGTAAAAGAATCGGAGGCAATGCTGCATTACATTTGGTGGAGTTTTCTCCTAGTCGGTTTATCTTTTGAGTTTCTCATTTCCTGACACAACAGAGCATTTGTAGGCTGTAGGCGAGAATGTAAGATAGTACAGATATATGTACAAGAAATTATAAGTTCAAGCATAGTGCAACCAAGAAAATTTTCATAAATTAGCACTTTGTATACTTTATTCTTCAATTGTGTGATGTTTTTTTTAAAAAGGTTGTAGGGGTAAGTATGCAAATTCACACACTTACCCCGAAAAAAGTTTGCCTACTTGCCTCACACTACCATACTGAAATCAAGTTGCACTAGTTTGAGAAACGGCTTCATAAAATTATCCGAATACGACGTCAATTGTTATGACAAAATAATACTGAATATTAATAAGTTTTGGGAAATCACTCTATTATTTTCGATTGTAGAAAAAACTAACTATGCATAAAAATTACTTAAGACTGCAAGAAAACAAATATTTTCCCTCAAAACCCATACACTGCTTTAGATCTCCCTGAAAAAACACTCACAGTAGCGCGGCATCTACATGGCCCTATGACAGGTGACTCAAAGCTGCCAAATCAAAAGTGGGAAAATTACTGCTGATCCTCATACTTGCCCCTTTGCATACATGCCTTGGTCTCTCCTACTATTTAATTAAGACAGTTCAGACCACAAAGTGATGAAAAACGCTATGCATTTTCTAAAATTTGTTGAAACAATTATATATTTATCAAAGTAAAAGCAAAGAACGCTTTGACTGATATGAAAAATTCATGCATTTTGCCTTTCTTTTTGAAAATGTCTGCATCCTTTATTCTACTGTTCTAATTAAAATGCAACAAAAAGTTATTTCATCTTAAATTAAGGTCATACCAAAAGTAAAAGTTTTAAATACAGCTATGAAAAGAAGTGATAGTGATTGTGCAGGTAGTTCATAAAGCGAACGAAAAAGATTCATTATATGGGAGAATGTTCATCAGTATCAATGAGTGATTTAGAAAAATTAAAACTATTTTTAAAGTAGACTTTGAAAAGCGAATGCCTATGATGTAAATCACTCATGTTATCATTTGCTAAAGCTTCCCAAAACTAATTAAAAAGCTTCTATTGAACAAAAACTATCTCACATCAGCTATGAAATATGTCTGCTATAAGATATTCAGATTACCTTTTCACCCGGATGGTACTTCTTTCCTTTCATCAGTATGAACTTGTAGGCGAGTTTAATTTCTGCTTGTAGATATTTCATATCAGGGCGCCTAAATTACATAAGTTACAATTTTTAAATGTTCAACAAAACAATACAAAATTCTCTTTACTTTGTAGGTATTTAATATGGTCAATAAAAACAAATTTCAATTTTAGTGGAAAGCTTGTTAGAACTTTTGATGTTTGAATGTTAGCTAAAAAAAACTTGATGCTTCATACAAATGGTTATATATTTTATAAATAGAATATGCTAAATGATAAGAAAATTGTGGCAACTAAATATAACATATTTTCATGCTTTCTGGGGAAAAAAAAAGACATTCAAACATCCCATTTACTGATTCCCAGTATAACAGCTGGATTTTTGTTCGTAAATAAATTTTTCTCTCCTTCCGAGACACTGGTACCCAAAGGCTTAATTCTACGTCACACATGTACCTGTTCTACACATAGTTAAACTTACAGTTAAATTTTCAAGAAGGTCTTGAACTATTGATCTCTGTCTGTAAGTATTCTACAATATTCATATTAAAACTCAATTTTACTTTCGGAAATCAATAATACCAAAGATTCAAAGAATGTAAATATTAATTTTACCTTTTTGATTTATTATAGAGAAATTTCAACCAGCTACACACTAGTTTGCTGAAAGGTTCAATTTGAATAGCCACTTTTAAATCAGCTATACAGCATTGCAGGTTGTGATTCTTAAAATGCCTAGAGAGAGACAGAGAAAAAGCAGCGTAAATATAAATTTCAAAAGTTATTTTTGTGCTTCAAACTATTGTCTACACCAGGAAATGAATTTACACAATTCTTAAATTTATGTAATCTGAAGACTTCCTATTGAACAACATTTTTTTTCTTACCTACCCGCCACAACACTAACACTTTATCTCTTCTCCAAGACTTCATTTCTGGCTCAAACTTCTCTCTCCACCTCACATTATAACAGAGGTAATTATGACCAGAGTTCAAAAATCCTGAAAATTGCCAAAGGTAGAATCCATGTCAATTCAAAAAGGGCTGTAACATGGTCTCCGATTTTTTTGAATTTAACATATGTTAAAGTTCATAAGAAATTAAGAAATTTTTTTTTTTTGTTTTATTTTGTCTAAAAAAATTCCTGGGCCGAGATACTGGCCGCCAAAAGATGGCGGTCCTGTCATAATTTCGCAATTGGGATTTTCGACAAAATCTTTAAAGTACGTTATCTCAGGAACGGTAGAACACATTTTGTTGCGGTTTGTTTTATTTGAAAGGCTATTTTTTCTTGTTTAAAAACATATGTAAAATTTTGAAATGTGTGCGTTAGTTTTTTTCCACAGTCTTTTGAAAAAAAAAAGTTTAAAATAATGTTTTTAATTTTTGTCAAATATGTCAATTTTAAAATTTTTCATTTTTTTTAGTTTATTAGTCCCCAAAAAGGTGAGCTTCCACTTTTTCGTTTAACAGATTTTAGAGGTATTTGAAAAAATGAGGGATTTTAAAGAATTCTTTACGTAATTGCAGATACAACAAAATGATCACCCAAATGATGGGCCTGGTCACTTTGCTTAGACCCTTGTGTAAATTAATTTGAATAAGCAAAATTTTTCTATTATACAGAGTGTCTAAGTTAAATGTTTCTGAGCTCCTAAGAGGGGTAGGATACATCCTGAAGACTTGAAATCATACAGCAATGAGGGGTTGGAAATGCTTTCCTGAAGCAGTGACGTACACAGAAGCATCATAAAGAAAGAGAACATAAGTAAAAAATTGTTTTAATTTCACATGTAAAAAAGCAAAAGGTACATGGGTCAAAGTAAGTGTTTGAAGATTTTTCCCAATGTCTACCTCACATCTTTGATGAATGAAACTCCTAACAGTCTGGGTGGAATACTCCTGACATATGAAAAATTTCTTAGGAAGGAAAGACATTTTTGCCCCCCCCCCCCCTCCTTGCTACAGGATTTCAAATCAGGATGCACCCTACCCCTGTTAGGAGTTCTGAAACATTTAACTGAGACACTCTGTATATTTCATTGTGTGGGTTATGCAGTGTTTGCTTGTTACAATATTCTATAGAAGAGACTGGGGCAGGTTTTCCAACTTTTTTTGTTTCATTTTTAAAAAATTTTTATTGAAACATTTTGTTAAGTTTTGATTAGGCCTTGAATTCTTGTACTTTAGGTTAAGTATTAACATTACTAAAACATAAAAAATTATAAAAACTTCAAATAAATAAATATATATTTGTCACCAAGTCACGTTTGAAAACCAACCCCGTAGCCAGGGCACGTTTTCTAACATGTAAAATTGGGTCGGGGCAAGTTTTCCAATTAGTTTAAATGGTATATAATAAAGGTAAAATAAACATGGAGTGTAACCTAAAATTTATACTCTAATTCATTGGTAAGTACAATGGGTACATTCTTAATAATTTATTACATTAATATGTATTATAACAATAATCAAAGTTAGTCAGAGTCATCTTCCATATCACTGTGACAGTTAATGCAAACAGAAACAAAGAGTCTTCTTTTTTGCCGCACACTACCTGAGACCATTTCTTGCAACGAATACACTGGATCCACTTTTCTTTTGGCTTTGAGTTAGAAAAGGTGTCAAGGCAATATAGGCAAACAGTCTTCATCTTCTTCCTCACTTGATGATACATTGGCATATTTAGTTTTATTTTTCTTAAGATGGCAAAATCTCTTCTTCTCCCTTTTTTCATCAACAAATAGCTGAGGCTTCACAGTTTGCTTTCCTTTTTCATTTTTCAAAATGACCGTGTTGGACTTTTTCTTTTTTGCTTCTTGCGCTGTTTGAAGAGTGTTTTTGATAGGAATATATATATATCCGTTAGAAGGGCAGATTTTCATTTTTTCCTCCCCTTGACTGTGCCTTTCCTTGGGGCAGCCTTTTCAAATGGTCTGATATCTTCGAGGGATGGGAAATACTGTTGAGGCAAAGCGCCAGCTATCAGCGAGCGAGATGGTTGTGGATTAGACTCACCTTGGATGTCCTTAGATTTAGAAGGAACACCTTCTGGTAGCCCTAATTGCGGTTGACATGGTTCATTGAGAATAATTGAAAAGGAGCTGGCTGGGTGATTGTCAGAAGTGTTAGTAGTTGGACATTGTTTACTTCGACTGGAGCCGATCTGTTTGTGAACAGATGGGGACAAGCCTTCAGTTGAGACCATTTCAACTGCAGGAACTTGTGCTGATAATACATCAACTTGTGGCATTTGGGTTGTAGAAACTTCGGCCTTGAGGTAATTCGCCCTATTAGGTTTGAGGCATTTCGGCTCGTGGAACTTTGGCCTCAGGCACTTCGACTTGAGGTTCTTCAGTTGGAGTAAACTGAACATTAATGAACTTGTGGCGATAGTTATTTAATGTTCTCGTATTTATATTAAAGTCTATAGAAGCTTTCCTAATACTACATCCATTTCTTATTGCTGCAAGCACTGCATTTATTTTCGCTTGTGTGTAGTTAGGTCCCTCGGCTTGACTTCTTACGGTAATTGTGCACCATTTTCAGTCCATCTGATATATCACATTGGAGAATGAAATTCAGTTTCAGATATGACTTGATACTATTAAGGGAAAAAAATCATTTAAGTAGTTATCCAAAATTTAATTTTAAATATTTATAATTGTGGTTCTATGCAGTAATTATAAACAGTATTGGCTAAAAATATAAAGTTAAACGGTAAGAAAAAGATAAAAAAAACATAAAAAACATTCATGGAGAGCCCGGGGCACATTTTCCAATTAGAAAATGTGCCTGTATTGAATTGGAATCTGTGCCCCAACGCCATATTTGATTTTTTTTGTAATATTTAACTATGAAAATGAAAACTATTTGCCAAAGCAATCACGCCATCAGAACCGTAATGAAATATAGTTTAAAGTTAGGTCCTGACAATGAAACAAAAACAGTATCATACATGTTTTTTTTAATGAAAAGTAAATTCTTGTAAAGTTACTCACCAGAAGAAAAACCGCAAAAGTTGACGTCTCAACAAGAGAAAACCAGCTGATGAACTGAGGATCATGTCGAAGGCGTGCGCAGTGCTGCAGTTTCACACTGTCCGGTAAGCGTCGCTACCTAGCGAGAAACACTTAAACTATGGAGCGTTGGAATACGTGCCCCTACAGAATATCTGCCCCGGTCTCCCCTACTGTTACAAAGTTTCTCAAGTTATGAATGCTTATTATTACTGTATTTTAAGCAATTGTTTTTGAGCAATTTTAAACATGGAGTTTAGCAAACTGAGGACCATGTTTGACTCATATAAGATATATCATTTAGTAGTCTTTTTAAATTATGAGTTATGCTAGATAGCAATACTTTTTAGCTTTGCTACCAGGTTTTAGCCTGAGTCCAAATGTTCTTCAACAAAAAAGTAAAAATCAGAAAAGTTTAAGCAAAATGATAAAATATATTAGTATTATGAATATGAGGTTGCATATCTCTGTTCAAGACACAACTAAAAGAAATGCAATAAACTTAATCAATCGGATCTTGATTTTCTCACCTCAATTTTTTCATAGACGTATTTTTTTTTTTAAATATTATTCAAAAAATTTTAGCAAAAAAAAAAAAAAAAAATGTAGGCTTCATTTTTGCAATTTTGAATTGTCCTTTCCCTTTTTGCAAAAATTATGATTTAAGGCTAAACCCCTGTCTGCTAGCAACATCTATAGTCATACAAAAAAAAAAAAAAAAAAAAAAAATTGTTTCTCTCTTATTATTCAAATTAGTTGGCACTAATTTTTATTTTTACTGCTTGCACCAATTTCCTTCTAAGATTCTCAAATATTTTGGCGGATTTGTTTTTCCCCTTCCAAGTCTTAATATGTTTCATTTAGTAAAAACTCTTTTTAAACACTCTAGCCAGTATGTTTACCTTTATAATTTTTAGGAACGTTAATCATACATGCATAGGCCAGATTTGAAATTCTAAAATTTTCCCAGTAAGACAATTGCAGTTAATTGAGATAAATGAAAATTATGCACAAAATTGAAAATAACATGTCACGCTAAACAGTAGACTCTCGCTTAACCAGCCGCATTTTAGAAATCGAATATAAGATTGTAAAGATCAAAAACAAGAAATTCATAAAAAAAAATATTAAATTATAAAATAAACAAAATAAGAGAAAAACTTTGATGTTGGTATCATACTCTTTTAACAATTGAAAAATAACGAGAGTAGAATGGACTGACTGGGATTCAGTTTAATCGTTGATACAACAATGGAGACAAAAACAAGAAGCTGGAGTTTATATTGTACTAGCAGCTCTTTTCCCATGGCAAATGCAGACCAGAGCTGCTGATGTTTTTTTTTTCTTTCACAGTGCTTTGGGATCACTTAAATGATTTCCATGGTATGCTCTCCATAGGTGTTCAGCTCAAAACGTGTAAATGTAGAAGCAGGCTCTAGTCTATCCACAATACCAAGAATTGGTTACAGGTAAGTAAGAAGAGAAAACACTTGAAGCGATGAGCCCAGTAATGTCAAAGCATTAAATTCAAATTGTCTGTATCAGAAAATTAGTCCAGAAATGTGATAGAAAAATTGTGTGTGTGTGTGACTGAATGTTTTAAACATTCTTCAAAAAGCTTTTTGATTAAATTTAGTCACTTAATAAGTGATTATTTTAATTATTCTTTAACTGCTTAGTGCAACTAAACATATGTTTGTTTGATACAGGTTTAATAAGTGCATTTTCATCAATTGATGTTTTTTCATTCTCCGCTTTAACCGAATTTTCACTTAACCAGACAGATTCCCCCCCCCCCCCCGGTCTCAAACGAGCTAGTTAATTGAGAGCCTACTGTTATTTTTGCACACGTAAAACTTACAATTTACTTCTCAGTACATACTCTTCAGAATAAATCAATATCTCTTTCTTAAAAATATTCAAAGCTTGTGAGTAATCTCCCTCCTGCAAATGCTTTACACCTTCCTGCAAGCTATAAAAAACATGATATTTATTACACATACCAGAAACATATTAAAAAAATTGTGCACAAAAACTTTCATTTGTGAACACTAAAACCTCTTTCAAGTCAGAGAAAAAGTCAAAAATATTATTATTAAAAATCCCAAATAAAAAATTTAAAAAAATCTTAAGAAATCCTTTGTATCAAAAATGAAATTGCTTGCAGCCATTTTTTTTTCAGGTGAAAAATAAAGCACTTAGAAGTAACACTACCCAAGCATCATTCCCCAATTGGAATAAAACTTTGCACTTTTATAAAACACTGTTTTATTGTCAATAAACACTTTTTATGGGTGAATTTTACCCACTAAATACAGTGAAACCTCCGAATAACGGACAGTCAAGGGACTAGAAGTTTTGTCAGTAATTGGGAGGTGTCCGCTATTAGGAGGGACTACTTAATTTACCTTTTTCAAAATGGGCTCTTGTTACCTTTGTAGAACACAATCGAAACAATTGCGAAAGGTTTACTACATCTTAGGTCAAGCGTAATTAATCTGTTTTTTCTTAATAAAGATATACTGATAGCACACACTTGTCTTAAAAAGCATTTAATCAATTAAAGTAATCAGTTAAAACAGTTTGACATCTCTTTTTTGCATTACAAGCCTGTTTTGTCAATATAAATATTTAAATCATTTACCTTAGCAAGTCCTTCAGTGTCCCCTTTGCTCAGGAAAAAGTTTTTCAATTCTTTACTATATTTCAGTGCTTCCGAAAAGTCTCTAATAGTGCAAAAATCATTTTCAATCACAGGAAGTTCATCTTAATCATCGTCAGAAAGAACACATAGTTAAGTTGTGTTGTGAGAAATGAAATTTGAAACGTTCAGGTTCTTCTCCTCAATCCACAAGTCTTCATCAATTTTAACGTAGTCTTCAGCTCTGACTTTTGAATCCAAATGAACCAGTAGTTCATTAAGTTCTTTTTCCTCTTCTGCTCCTTCTAATGCACTGTCAGGTATCATTTCACTCCTGAACGAAAATCCTGCCTTTTTAAAACATTTTGCAACGCTCCCAGGTTCCATTTTTTTTTGAGAGCTGACGTGATCTACAAAACAGCATCGAAAACTGTTACAGATTTTCTTCACTAGATTTACATGAAGAAATCAGCGAAAGAATGTGCCTGAGTAAAAGCTCTCTGTAACCTACTTTAAAACTCCGAATAATACCCTGATCCAAGGGTTGTAATACAGAAGTTGTGTTCAGTGGCAAAAATTCTAACTTAACATTTCGCAATTTTAAGACACCAGGATGAGATGTGGCGTTATACAGAAAAAAAATTATTTTTCTAGCTTTCTTCTTCATCCTTTTATCCAAATACACTAACCAATCTTTCATTATTTCAGTCGTCATCCACGCTTTCTTATTTGATTTCCAGGACACCCTAAATTTATCTACATCAATGTTTTTGAAACATCTCGGTTTTCTAGCTTTTCCGATAACAAGAGGAATTCCTAACTCGCCAATCATATTACAACACAGCAAAACAGTGAGACGTTCTTTAGATATCTTTCCTCCGCTACATTTGTCTCCCTTTAAGCATAAGGTTTTGTTTGGAAGAATGCGATAAAAAAGACCAGTTTCGTCGGCATTGAAAATATTTTTTCTCATCATATCCTTCGCACACCGATTTCAATTTCTCTATCCAATCCATGACATGAGCTAGGTCTACGGACTTCTCTTCACCACAAATGGATTTAAAAGAATGTTGTGCCGTGTTCGGAATTTTTCAAGCCATCCGTTTGACGCCTTAAAAGAGTCTATCCTCGAAGTTTTCCCGACTTCTCTGGCTTTCTCTTGGAGTAATACCCTGCTTATTGGGACGTTCTTTGCGCGAGCAGCTCTGAACCATTTCATGACAACCTCGTCGATTTCACTGGTTTCTGTTTTGCGAAACTTTACATTTTTAAAATTTTCCTTCGAGCTCACAATCCGCAATTTTCTAATTTCGTCTTTATCTCCTAAAATTTCACTGATTTGAGTTTTCCCCACTTGAAAACGATCGGCAAGACAACGCACACTTATTTTTCTTTTTCGGCAACATCCAAAACGTTAATTTTTTCTTTCAAGGTCAGTCTCTTTCTTTTAGTTGCCATTTTAAAACTCAAATAATATTGTCACGCAAAAAAATCAACTAAATCAACACGCCTTTAGAAAAGTTTGCAACTGCAAAGCGACGATTGCTGCGGGAAAAGCAGGTTTGCTTGCCTCTCAATTCACCTCAGCGTATGAATATCCCATTACCAACGGCGGCAATTCGGTGGAGCAACCCCCCCCCCCCCACTTTTTATGGTTAATTTATTTATTTTATCTCGAGTATCACTATTGCATGGTCGACAGTTGGCAAAAGGACCTTGAATATGGGCAAATCTTTTTCATGTCTTCTAAAAATTAAACAACCCAGCGAAACTACGGCCCCATAAAGCCAGCTACTACAGGCACTGGTCTGCTCAATTGCATCTCCCAAGAGCCCCAGTTACAAAAAGCGCCCAGTTTCTCTTTTTTATCTTAACTTTTGAATAGTTACTGTGTACAAAATTCATCTGCTTCAATACTCTCAAAACTAGCCGTAACAAAATAATGACTTTTTTTTTCTCTTTCATATTTTGCTGCCCGCAAAAAGTACCATGTCTTTTAGTTCTTTTTCCGCTCCCAAATTTTAAGCTCCAATCACTGCCTCTGCCCATTACCACCCTTTTAATTTCAAGAAAAAGTGATAAGGAAATGACGGGGGGGGGGGGGGGGAGGATGAAAAGCTTTGTAAGGCAAGCAGTTACTAAGATATTCTGTGAAAAGAAAAGAAATCGGAAGTGCAACGATCGCAAGGGAAATTTTTTGTGAAATAACTGTCGGTTATTCGGAGTGTCCGTTATTCAGAGTGAATTACATGGAATGGTCTATATTGAGGGACTGGGACTTGCAAAAATGTCCGTTAATTAGAGGTGTCTGTTATTCAGGAGTGTCCGTCAAGGGAGGTTTCACTGTATTGCAGATTTCAGGCATTAGAGTACAATATATTGTTTTATCTTAAATTTTAATTACAAAAACTTAAATAATGTTTGAAAATTAACCAAACAAAGTAACTTTTATGTGTTTCAGGATTTTTCTGAAAGTACTATCTTCTGAAAGGCAAACCATCCTTCACAATCTTACTCCCTTGTGGGGCTAGTTGCTCATGAGCAATTCCATGACAGATCACTTACCTTCTAGACCTCATCATTTTCAGTTTCAATAAAATTTGGCATGAAGGACACATATGATAAGATAAGTAATTCTGCCAAATTTTATGTTTCTGTTTTGAAAATTATTCAACAGAAAATTATTTAAAAACTCAAAATATGCAGGGGAAAAATGAAAAGTGTGTTCTTACAAATGACTAACTTCTCTCCTAATTACAAGAGAGTGAAAATTCAAAAACCATAGTAAAGCTAAAAAAATAGAGCTTTCTATTGATATATTACACAACTTTCTTATGACGGATTTAAGTTTCAAAATCATTCACCATGACTTTTGACCTTGAATCAGGGTTCATACTGAATTTGGATAAAAAAAACTTTTCCAAGACTTTTTCATGACAATGTTACACAAAGAGAATAGTACTATTTAATGTCAAACTTTTGTGAATTATTTCTATGTATCGCCTGACTAAAGTCTTTATTTTCTAAAGCCTTCAACAAATTAAGATAAACTCTGATAAACGTAATGCTTTTTTTTTTTACGAGTGGGTGAAATAAACTTGGATACAATTGAATTACACTTTTTGAGTGGGTGTTGCAACAAAAAAAAAAGAAGTTCACTACTACATAATATAACAAACAAAAAGTGCTGAAAATAATGGTGAATTAAAAATTAGTGATGTCCCAGCAGTAAAATCTTATTACTAAAAAAAAAAAAGGGCTGCTGTTACAGAAGCAAATGCAATAGGATTCCTAAACTCAGATTTGTTTTTGGGATCATTAAATTTTTGAGTATCAATAGCTTTTACTAACAATACTGTTGAATCCCTCAAGATTTCTAATGCTATTTTTAGCTACTGTTACTTTATTACTGTCCACAACATTTTCCCATGACTTTAATTTCCATGACTTTTGATAAAAATAATAATTTTCCATGACTTTTTCAGGTCTGAAATTTGTTAATTGACTTTCCAGGGTTTCCATGACCCATACAAACCCTGTTAAGTATCTCAAAATATGCGCCATCAGAAAATTTTTAAACAATATATTTTATTGCACTATTCTTCCAAAATACCGAAAATTGGGCTGGCACCGTAAAAAAAAACCATGAACAATTTAAATTAAAATAATAATATTGTAACAGAAATAATGTAAAAAAATATGCAGAAAATATGTTAACGTTATGGCAAAAGCCTAATTTTTGGTACAGTGGAAGAATAGTGTTTGAGTAATAATTTTTTTTTTTTGAAAAATTTTCCAGGGAGCATGTTTTGAGATTTTCAAGGTCATAAGTTACAGTGAATCACTTTGAAGCTTAAATCTGTCACAAGAAGGTCATGTAATATATCATACAAAGCTATATTTTTTTGCTTTACAATAGTTTTTGAATTTTCATTCATTATTAAGAGAGAAGTTGCAGTTAACACACAGAACAGAAGTTGTAAGAAAACACTTTTCCTCCCCGCAATTTTCAGTTCTTTTATAAGCATTTATTTTGAACAATTTTTAAAATAGAAATCTAAAAACTGGCTGGATTACTTCTCTTGTCCTGTGTGTCCTTAATGTTAAATTTTATTGAAATTGGAAATGATGATGTAAAGAAGGTGATAAATCTGACTAGAAATTGCTCATAGGCAACTAACTCTGTGACAGAGTGAGATTGAGAAGGAAGGTTTACCCCTATTAATAGTACTTACAGCAAAATTCTGAAACATGTCAACTTTAGTTTGTTTGGTTTTTCCAAATTTTAGATCAATATTTAAATTTTTGAATTTAAAATAGGCTATGCCTGCAACAAGGGCGAAAACAGAAATTTTATTTGCAAGGAAAAAATTTTTTTTTAAACTTTTTAATTGAAGAACTCGAAAGATTTGAATTTAGACAAGAAAATGAAAGGAAATCCAGAAAAATGAAATGCTAGGTTATGTAAAGGGGAAAATGTAAAAAAAAAAACTTCCAAAGTCTTCCTTGTTGCATGCACAGTAGGGTGGATTGAAAAGACGAAATTTTGAATCTTAATTTGGAATACCTGCCAAAAGCTGTGCACGTGTAAGTACAACACACCTGTAAAATATTATCAAGTTTGAACAACTCTTTGAGGGTCCTACCAAGGCTTGAATTTCTCCAAAAATAGAAAAAAAGGTCAATTTTCCAAAATTTTAATGAAAATACTAGTGTTTAAAATTTTTGTTATAATACGGATAAAATGCTTCCTTTGAACACTCTTTTCATGTATCTTCATAATTATTTAGTCCTTGCACCATTAAGTTCGCACATAAGCCGTTAAGTTTTGCGAAATTAACCAAAAACTGACTTTTTTAAAGCTTTTCTGCACATTGCAATATTTCTTCTTTTAAAGTCCAGTTTTCTTTTTTTACAAAGCCTATACAGAATGCAGTTTTAAATGGAAGTGAAGTTAAACTTTATTACATTAACAGCCCAGCATCCACTAAAAACAGGTGACTGCATTTCGAGTTCCATTCTACCTTTTTCAGCTGCCGAGCCACATGCATTAAGTATAAATTTATTATTCATTTTACATTAGAAATAAACTATGAAAATGATTTAGTTGTACTAACTAAAAAAACAATAACAAACGCAAAATTGGCATTGGTGTTTTCAATGTATTGTTGAAGACTTTCATTAGATATGCCAGCTAAAATAGGAGAACGGGTGGCAGTTATTGCACATTCTTGCCGGTTGATAACATCAGAGTAGTCTGATGCATCAAAGTTAATCCTTGAATAATAGAATTCTCTTATTTCTTCATGAACAGAAGCCATTTGTCTGGCCTTCAAAATCTTTGCAAAGCCAATTCTCTGATGTACTTCGTTCATCAGTGATCACTGCTAAGGAAATATTTTCCGGGTGGCAAAAATAGGCATTTCGTTGAATGAAAGGATCAATATTTTTTTCAGATTTTCATTTATGTAACGAGATGCTGTAATCACACTGATGAGGAACAGCAATGTTTTGTTTCAATTCCAGAAGAAGAAAAATTTGCAACGGCTATACTCCCGCCAACAGAGCCATCAACATTTTTTGGTGTTGATGTCACTTCGAAAGTGGAACAAATGAGGCTTTCTCTGCCAACGCTATCAAGAGTGTGCTACCAGTACGGCATTTCTGACAGATGTGCAATATTGCTTCAGAAACATTACAGGATTTTGGTACTGTGTCAAATAATGATCGCTCTAAAGTCGTTGATAGGAATAAAATTCGAAGACAGCGAGAAAAGTGTCACAGGTGTCACAGACGAAGTACGTGCTTCTGTTCAAAAGCTGCAAACTAGAAATGAAAGGGTTTGAAAAGTACATTTTTCGATAGCCGTAAAGAAAAATAATTACAAAAAGAAATGGTTGGAGACAGATACCATAGAAGAACCATAAGCAAGGAATCCATGGTTGAAAAATCCAATTCTCTTTATTTGGTTCATGTAACACCAACTTCTGGAATGGGAAAATATGTCGCGACAGTAATGTGATTTTTGAACTGAAAATTTGTTTAAGCTTTAAAGATATTTTAGCTTTTGGCTGTGATGGCACGGCCACGAAAACCAGAAAAAAAACCGGTGCAATTGCGGCCATAGAGAATAAAATTGGACATCCTGTCCCATGGTTAATCTGCGAACTGAATACGAGCAGCCTTTGCGTTACCTGTTCACATTACTTGATGGTGAAACTGCTGGTCCATGTGAATTTTTGCAGCACCAATAGGTAAATTGCTAGACAGGTGCGACAATTCACCACTGGTCCAGTTTGAAGCAATTACGCTCCTTGTCGTTGGTGCTGGGCTGTTAATATAATAAAGTATAATTTCATTTCCATTTAAAACTGCATTCTGCACAGTCATTGCAAAAAAAAAAAAAAGAAACGGAAATATTGCAATGTGCAAAAAGACTTAAAAAAAGTCAGTTTTTGGAAATTTCATGAATTTTTACGAACTTGTGTGCAAACCTAATACTGCAAATAATGTAAATAATTTTGAAGATATATGAAAAGCGTGTTAAATGGAAACATTTTAATGGTATTAGAACAAAAATTTTGAACCTTATTATTTTCATAAAAATTTTGGAAAATTGACCTTTTTTCCTATTTTTGGAGAAATTCAAGCCTTGGTAGGACCCTCAAGGAGTTGTTCAAACTTGATGATAATTTACATGTGTATTGTTCTTACACATGCACAGCTTTTGGTGGGTATTCCAAATTAAGATTCGAAATTTCATTTTTTTCGATCCACCCTAATGCACAGCCTCATTCAATCTGGTTAAACTACATTCCAGTTTTCTTTATTATTAATACTGCATTTAAATTGTTTGAATTCGAATGCAACTCATACAGTAGAACCTTTTCCTTCCTTTATAAATATTATGAAGTGGTACTTACTACAGGTGCAAAAATTAGTACCAAAATATGATACTCATCAATTATGAATGATTAATTTATTACAAAATTATTAATAAAATTAAGATATCAAAGAAAAATATTCCTAAAATTTTCATGAAAATTTAAAATGGTCAGCTTTCAGCCTTCTTGGGTTGATATGGAATAAATAACCCTTCAAAATTTCTCCTTATGTCCCAGCATAGGTGCACATTTATGTTCAATATTCAGCAAAGACAGCTTTTGGCAACATAGTTAATAAATAAAAACCTGAAATGTGAAAAGACTTTTTTTCCTTAAGTAATTCTTTAAAAATAACTTAAGATTTTCTACAGAAAAGGTAGAAGAAACTGACATTTCAGTGTAACGATAGGTACCTTCCACTGCATGGGCTTAGCATACAGTGCTTTCCTTAAAAATAATACAACAATAAAAAGAGTAATGGAAATCGCAATGGAACAAATATACACATACACAAATTAATACATACAAATCATCTTACTTATCTTCAGGGACCAGATACACACGGAATTTGCTCCTTAAAGAAAAAAGTTAAGTTTCAAAAAAGTGTACTATCAAAACTTTGGAGACATATGATTAATCTTTTAAAGAAAATATTATGCCATTGTTATTATACAAAAGATTGGAAATGAACAAAAATCATAAATTGAACATGTATTTAACATAAAAACAAAATTTTATTGCACTATTTTAATTTACTAGAAAAAAAGAAAAAAAAAAAAAAACTCTTTTGCTAAGTTTTATTAAAATTATAGGAGATAAAATAGGATTTATTTGACACAAACTGTTTGGCAAACATTTCCAATAGTTACTTTGATTTATAATGTAAAATATAATCAGCTGAGCTCCAGAAAAATAGGGTCAGGTGGGGGAAAATAGGTCTAAAATCAAACTTTTTTTTCTTTTAAGAGACTCTAAAACAGACTATTAAATGTATTTTAATTAAATTTTTGACGCATTTTATATACAATGAATCAATATAGATAAGGCACAAAAGCAGAACCATTTAATTTTGTTTCATTGCTTTCTCTCTGACACATTTCAAATATCACGTTTCGTTAGTCCCACTTTTCCCCATGGTGAGGTAAAGTGGGGCTAGCTCAGTATATAGAAGATTATATGAGGAACTGAAACAAAAATGAGAAAAAATTAATTATTTAAAAAATAAGATAAAGTGAAGTAAAAGTACCTTGATTACATTTAAAGGTTCAAATGCACAAAATCTATGTGGCAGTGAGAAGCAAAGGGATGTAAGTAGACAATTTCAAGTTTTGAGTAAAACATGTTTAAAAATAACATCCTGGGTAGACTTTTATTGATTTTCTCCCCCTAAATCATGCTGCATTTTTCTAAACAGCAGCACCTGCCAGGGCTACTAGTACTATCTCTTTCCCCAAGACATAGGAGAGGTTCTCCGACTATTCATACTGGTTACCTCCAAATTTTTAATTTTGCCACTTACACTCAGCTTCTGACTGCCTCATATACACTGAAGAGCCAAAACATTATGAACACCCCTAACTTTTTCGAAAAAACTTGTCTGGATGACGTGGAGACCATGTGATGAAGTGGAGTTGGTATGTAATTGGGGCTGGAGAAGGTCAGGCTTCATTTGAGCACTTTCTTTTGCGAGCTATGGGAAAAAGTAACAGTTTTAGCAAATTTGATGGAGGGCAGATTGTGATTGCCTGAAGACTCGAAACGAGTATCTCAGAAACTGCAAGACCGGTAAGTTGCTTATGATTTGACATTGTTAGCCCTTCTGCAAAGTGGAAAAAGGGCGGTGAAACCAACAGTAGGCGTAAAGATGTTCGACGTGTCATCAAAGATAAGGGTCGTCGAAGACTAAAGCGCTTGATAAGACAAAATAGGAGGCAGACAGCTGATCAACTGACAGCTCAATACAATGCAGGTGCGAGTGGAAGTGTTTCCAAACACACAGTTCAATGGACCCTGTTGGATATAGGACTGCGCAGCAGATGTCCCCTCTATTGACCAATCAACAACGTCAACTACGCCAGTGGCCCTGAAAACTTGGACACTGATCCTTGGACGACTGGAAGAGAATGGCTGGCTTTTCGATTTTTTGCGATTTTTCGTTCATCACGTGGATAGTCATGTTAGGGTTCGCCCTCTTTCTGGCGAATAGTTGCTCCCATCTTGTAGCGTTGGTCATAAACAAGCTGGTTGTGGCAGTATTATTGTTTGGAAGACTTTTTCCTGGCAGGTTCTGGGATCCTTAGTTGCGGTTGAACATACCATGAAGGTCTGTAGACTATCTGAAGATTGTGGCAGATCAGGTGCACCCGTACATGGCGTCGGTCTTCCCTACAGGAAATGGCATCTTCCAGCAGGACAACATACCATGTCACATGGCTAGAATGGTTCCAGCAGCATGATGAAGAATTCATATTAATGCCCTGGCCACCAAATTCACCGAATTTAAATCCTATAGAGAGCATTTGGGATTTCATGGAAAGCCAACTCAGAGCTAAAACATCATAATGCCATGGTATCTCAACTTTGTGTGACCGCTGCAATAATATTTGGTACAATCTCCAGACGTCTACCAAGAGCTTGTGGCATAAATGGCAAGGCGAGTCACAGCTGTTTTGCAGGCCAAAGGTGGCACAACGCATTATTGACTGGGTGGTCATAATGTTTTGGTTCATCAGTGTGTGTATATATATATATACACAGGGTGTTCCGTCTTAACCTGCAAGACCTTTATTTTTGCAACCATTAGTCGTAGATGTATACTTCCAATTGCAAAAAAGTTCAAAATAAGATGCAGGGTTAAGATGTTGAAACTTTGAAGCAAAAATAAAAATGCGTCAAAAAGTACAAAACAACTTTTCATACGGGCTTTAGGTCCCCTTACTACTATTTAGAGAAATAATTTCCATTAAAAACTATTACTGCCACAAAAAACTTGAAATTTGTGCGACCAAAATTGAAAGAGATATTCCAGTTCAAAGTTTTAAAGGACCATATAGAAGATGAGATTGAAACTAGATTAAAGTGAAAAAACCGTAACCGTGAAACATAAATAAAGCACAAATTTTGAAGAAAATACAGCACATAGCTATTTCAAGGCTACAATGGAGCCTCTTCATCAGTGCAAAAAGCTCACCAACACAACAGAAAGTCGCAAGAGAACTGACAACAACCAATTGGACACCAGCATTTATACCAAAGAGGGCCAACCAATAGGAATTCAGGACACAAGACAACAAACAGCCAATCAGCTAATCCTAATCAGCATGTCAACCCTGAGCTCAGAGCAAGTGGGAGAGACAACCAATCAGAAGCCAGGAGACAAAAAAAAATGAGAGACAAGGAAGAAACCAGAAACGGCAATTATAGAAATTGCTTCCAAATATCAAGAAAAAATGGAGTGCTGGAAAAATCATTGACAAGAGAATGAGAATTTTTCCAAATATAGCAAGTTTCCCAGAAATCAAGGTCATAAACCGAAAAACATTTACAAATAATCTTTGCAGATGAAAAATCAAAAAGTTATTGAATTGACTTGATTGAAACTTATTGCCCTTTCAGAAGAATGACAGGTCGTCAAAGTAAGAAAACAAGGTTTTTATATTTTTCATTGCTATTCAAAAATAAATGCAAATGTTATGCCCTGATATACAAAACCACACTGCAAAACTTCGAAAAATGACACTTTATGCACACATATAATTTTAAGCATTAGTAAACAGCTATATTTTCCCCCAAAAGGTGCAATTGACAGTGAGTGAAAATTGGTGTAAGTCACAAAATGCGGCATTTCATATCTGGGTGAATATTGGTCGTACTAATTTCAATTTTTTATGTGTTGGAATTATTTTTCAATGGAGATTAGTTCCCTAAATATAAGTTAGGGGACCTGGTGTCCATATAAAAAGTTTTGTATTTTTTGACTCCAAACGTTCAATATCTTAACTGTGCATCTGATTTTGAACATTTTTGCAATTGGAAGTATACATCTAGGACTAACGGTTGCGAAAATAAAGGTCTTGCAGGTTAAAACGGAACACCCTGTGTGTATATAAATATATATATATATATATATATATATATATATATATATATATATATATTATAATGAAAGTGAAAAATATTGATAAGACCATACCAAAAGCCTAACACAGCAAAACTATAAAGCCAAGTAAATATAAAAAGAATACAAGCCAAATAACAAGTTTTAAAAAAATTTTACGAAAAAAAAGTGAAATTGATAAAAGGCGTGAATTTAATTCCAAAGTCAACAGCCTACAAGATTTTTCATCCTGCTTAAGTAAAAAGGTTTTTATTTGGCATCATTGTTTCACAAGCTATCAGAATAAAAAGAATTTGCAATACTACACTCCTGTTTGTGAAAATTGCAACACCACGAAGGACTTACGCGAGTGAGCTGAAAATTGCAGGAAATATAAAATAGGGCATGATATGCAAATGATTAGAATTGCAGATCAGTAGCGCATGCGTATGCTGAGCAGCACCCTCTGAATGGCGGATCGAACCGACTATAAATAGATGGCTGTAGCAAGGCATGTATGATTATCAGCAGTTACATGCTAGAGTAAATGTTAACCGAATCTTTACTATGCCTCTTCGACGAAAGAAAGCGAAATTTGAGCAAATTTCGGAGTTTGAATGGGGCAGAATCGTCGGCCTTCATGAAGCTGGATTGTCTTACTGTGCAGTAGCCACTCATGAACAGGGTAACAGCAGCACAATCATGCCTGTTTGGAAGAAGTGGATGGAGGGTCGGACAGTTTGGAAATCCGGGAGTGGACCCCGAAATGTGACGTCATCTCGCGATGACAGACGCATGTTGCGTATGGCGCTGACGGATTGCAGCTTCTTCTAGACAATTGGCAACACAGTGATCAACAGCTACAGATGTTTTATTGTGTGCTTCATCAATTTGGAGAGGTCTGCTGCAGCGTGGGCTACGCGAAGGATTCCTTTATAAAGGATTCCCCTCACGCAAAACCATTGTCGCCTGCGGCAACAATTTGCCCAATGTGCATAGGAGCTGGGGCAGGATTGGCATAGGAGCTGCTGCCATGATTGGGAGCAGGTCGTCTTTTCTGATGAATCCCGCTTCAATTTATGGCATCATGATGGCTGAATTCGTGTCACGCGCTATGCCAGTGAACGGCACATTCCAGAGAGCATTATGGAATGCCCAGAGTTATGGTCGAGGGTGCATAGCATATCATGGATGATCACAATTACTATGAATTGTGGACAATTTAAACAGTACCCGATACATAAACAAGTTTTACAGACCCAAGCTATTCCTTTCCTGAAAGGTTTGCCAGGGGCTGTATTCCAGCAGGATAATGCCCGTCCACATGTCGCCAGGACTGTCAAATCTGTTAGGCATAAATGCCTGTTAATAACAACAGTAAATAATCCTATCTCATCACCTCACAACACCAATAGTAAAAGAATGTTTTTCCTTACTTATAATGTATTACCAATCATTCTGCATGACTGGGGTAAAAGATTCTTATCAGCACTCATTCACATTGGTCGAATCGACCGAATGTTTGTTTCACTTTCGTTCACCTTTGGCGGGAACTCCGTTGTGGATGACGTCATAGAAAGCTTCTAGAAGGAATCTGATGGCACGTGTGCTTAACGATAGCAGTGATGTGTCCGTTCACGTGACTCGGATATGCTAATGACCCGGGGGGATATTTAAACTGCTCGCGGCTTTAGTTTGCCCTCTCTCTTTGATCATCTCTCGTCGTGGTAGGCGGTCGCTCGTTCGGCATTCGAACTTGCTTGTTCGTGCCGTTCGCCCTTTATTATAAATGATTAGCTGGACTTAGCTTATTTCCCAATGGGTCTACTTCATCAAAGTTTTTAGTCAATAGTCATGCAGTTTGCGTTGCACTGTTAGTTATCTCATGCAGAAGTAGCATGTGGAGAGATTATGTTGTTAATATTTATTTTTATCATTTACAGCATGTTTTTAACTATTTACATTATCGTTTAAATAAACTTCATGAAAGTTAGAAATAGTTTGTCAAGTTCTTATTTCCGAACTCACTCTGCTAGTATCAAAGAAACATTGGGGAGATATTATTAGATTAGAAATTCTCCCCAACACGGGTTATGGCCCAGTCCCTTTCCTGTGCAGACCTAGTGAAAATATTTTTGGATAAGACTAGGAAATGATAAAGAGTGTACATGCATCTGTAAAAAGGCAGGGTTGTACTGCTGCCAAAAGTACATGTACCGTTGGATGATGTACATTTCGATATTTTTCAGAAATTTTGAAATTTTTTTTTTGGAAGCTGCAAATTCGATGACCCATCTGAAGATGAAGTTATTGGAATGTTTGAGATGGGAACCAACAAGGATACTCACATCTGTTGTTTGACCTTCAAATAACAGATGTGAGTATCCTTTGTATTTCTTGTCAGAGGCAAATCTTAGTCAGACCCAAGATAAAGGGAATACATTTATTTTTGACACTGCCTCATCAAATCACTGTTGCTCAAATAAGAACTGGTTTAGGACATTTGAACCCCTAAATGATGTAAACATGGCTGTTGCCGTGAAAAAGCAAACTTTCCCGATTGAGGGAAAAGGGGAAATCAAAGTTAAGTTCGGTAAAAGAACTGTAATTCTCAAAGATGTAATGTATTCTCCCCGTTTGAGACGAAATCTTTTGTCTGGCACCAAGTTTGACCAGGGTGGTGCAAAATTTAAAGGTGGGAGAGGTTTCGTGAAGGTATCCGACAAACAGGGATTAATTTTTAAAGCTGAACTCAATAATGGAGTTTATAATGTTAATTGTAAAAAGTTTAAAAATTCTCCTAGTTCTAGTCATGTAAATAAAGAACCTTCGATAGAATGCTGTCAAAGTGACATTAAAACTTGGCATAAACGCTGTGGACACGTCAACACTGAAAGTATTCGTAAAACTGGTAATCTTTCAGCTGTTCGTGGCCTACCTAAGTTTAAACATGTTAAATTAAACTGTGATGTTTGTAAATTAGGAAAATTTAAGCGTGTTAGTTTCAAGTCAATTGATAGAGTAAGAAGTACCCAGCCATTGCAATTATTGCATATGGATGTTTGGGGAAAATGTGAAGTAGAAGGTAGAAACGGAGAAAATTATTTTCTTTCTATTATTGATGACTATTCTAAAAGGTGTTCATTGTATCCTATTAAGTCGAAAAGTCAGGTTCCGGGAATTGTAAAAACAACATATTCTGAGAGCCGAAAGATTTATCGGCAAAAAGGTTGTCAGTATCAGATCTGATAACGGGACGGAATTTGTAAATCAGGAACTAGACGGGTTTTGTCAGAATATGGGTATACATCATAAACTCACAAATGTGTACACACCAGAGCAAAATGGATTAATTGAGAATTTTAACCGGACAGTAACAAATAGTGCACGCGTTTTGTTAAAAGAAAGTGGTTTGCCAAACAGTTTTTGGCCTGACGCGATGTTATATTTTGTACACACATGGAATAGGATTTGTCATTCAAGTCAAGAAAAGACTCCTTTTGAACTTTACGGGGGAAGAAAACCGTCTGTAAAACATTTAAAAGCATTCGGAACTACTTGTTTTGCCGGTATCCCACGACAATTAAGAAAGAAACTAAACCTAAAAGCCGAAAAAGGCGTTTTAATCGGATACGCGTTCAATCGTAAAGGATTTCGCGTTTATCTTCCAGACAAAGATAAAGTCATTGAAACAATCAACGTATCTTTCAAAGAGAATTCCTTTTTCAAGGACGAATTTACTTCCGAGCAGGAATCACGCGGAAAAGAAAATACCCTTTTCTGGCCTCTTTCGCCTCAGGCAGAAGATAAGAATTCTTCGGAAGAAATCGCTTCAGAGAATTAGATGTTGAAAGTAGCTCTGAAGGGGGGGGGGGCGGAAAGTTCAGACAGTGAGGGGGATGATTCTAGTCGCAAACCAATGCGGGAAGCTAGGTGGATTCGGAAATTTGTCTTTAGACCTGATGGTTCAAGAAACGACGTATATTATTTTGAAAAGGGGAATAGCAAAAGATTAAGATCGTTGAATGATGTTCAAAAATATTGTCTTCGTGAAAACATAGCGTATGATCCGGAATTATTTAATTTTAAAGGCAATGATGATTTTCAGGGTGAAGTTTCAAATCAATCTAAAATTTTAACTCATGTTTCCTGACTAGACACAGAAATTCAAATCCCTAGAACATATAAACAGTCATTAAAATCTAATGAAAAGGGGGAATGGCAAAAATCAATGGAAATTGAAATAGGCACTATGCGTAAAAGAAATGTTTGGAATTTAGTCAAATTACCGGAAAATGTTAATCCTATTGGATGTAGATGGGTTTATAATTTAAAGAAAGGGGAAAATGGTAAAGTTTATAAAAGTAGACTAGTCGCTCAGGGGACTAATCAAGTGAGGGGACTAGATTTTGATCTAACCTTCTGCCCAGTAGTCTGCTTTAGTACCATTCGCTTTTTCTTTTCTTTGTTGGTATCAAGAGAAAATTGGCTACATATCCAATGTGACGTTAAAAGTGCGTGCCTATATGCTCCTATTGATGAAATAATATATATGAAGCAACCCCCAGGTTTTATTGAAAAGGGAAAAGAAAATTATGTGTGCAAATTGAATAAAGCTATGTACGGCCTGCACCAAAGCGGTCGTCTGTGGTTTTATGAAATTGAAAATATATTGCTTAAAATTGGTTTTCATAAATTTTTATCATGTAATTGTGTTTATTATACTGATAATGTGATTATACTCTTATATGTGGATGACATTGTGTTATTCAGTAAGAAGGACAGGGATATTAAAGATGCTTTGAATTTACTTCAAAAACATGTTGAAATTAAAATTTTAGGTAAAACTAAAAAGCTACTAGGTGTAGAATTTGAAAATGAAGGAAATGGCTTAAATTTACATCAAACTGAATACATTCGTGTAGTTTATGAAAGATTTAGTAAATTTAAAATTCCTATTTCTTCTTTACCTATTAGTAAAGGATGTGCTTATTCAAAGTCAAATTGTCCTACTACTCCAGCTGAGATTGACGAAATGTCAAAATATCCACACAAGAGTTTATTAGGGTGTTTATCATTTATTTCTAGTAGAACACTTCCTGATATATCATATGCTGTTAACATTTTCAGCCAATTTCAAAGCAACCCAGGAATTGTACACTGGGATGGATTGTTGAAATTACTAGGATATGTTTACCATACTAAAGATTTAAAATTAAACTTAAAACGTGAAAATGTTCAACTTATAACTTTTTCTGATGCTGATTTCGCCACAAATAAAGATGATAGAACCTCATTAGGCGGTCAACTTGTTTTACTTGATAAAGCTCCAATTGAATGGCGCACGTTCAAAGAACGAAGCGTTAGCCTTTCAACGATGGAAGCTGAATTTATTGCCATGACAGAATGTGCCAAAGAACTAATGTGGTTTGATCGTATAATTGACGAATGCATCAAAATAAAAATTGTTAAAAGTTGTAAAATTAAATCTATTTTGTATGTGGATAATCAGGCTACGTTAGATTTTGTTAAATCGCCTATCGAAAATCATCGTAGTAAACACATTGATATCAAATTGTTTTTCATTCGGGATTTAGTTCATAAAAATATTTTTTAACGTGAGATATGTCAAAAGCAAAGATAACATGTCGGACATATTTACGAAACCTCTCACCCGATTAGAAATTCAAAGATTTATAGACAAATTTTTTTGTACAAATATAATTTAAAAAAAAAAAAATTTAGATATTTTTGGAAATTGTTTAATGTACTTTAAAATTTTTCTTCTTTGCATCATGTTTTGTGAAATGTTTTTGCAAGTTCTAACAATTTAATTGTCCACCTGAATGTTTCGGTGGCTTTTTCTTCCTATCAACCGGGTTGCGAACAGCTTTTTGTTACGTCTCGTTAAAAGTGAAAATGTAATTGTCAGAGTCTTCCCGGGAGTTAGGCTAGAGGGATTTTATTGTTGAATGAAGGTCTATCGCGGGTGTATTTGTTTTTCATTTTGTGAGACCCTATTTTTGAATATTGGAAACACCACTAGTTCCCGTTAAAATTTGTAATTTTCCTTCATTAAATATATTATGGTGCAAAAATGTTATATAAAAAAAAATTGAATTGGTAAAAATGAAATTTTAATCAGTTAAAATTATCAGACAGTCTTTAAGTATAGAAGGGGAGCATTCTTTTGATTTAGATTTTTAGTGATCTATTTGTAAATGAAATGATTTAGTGAGAAATGGATAGTTAGTAAAAGAGCTTATTTACATTTCATTATAAGCATTTCTCAATATATGCTTATACTATACTATTTTCAAGACTGTGATATTTTATATGCTGATTCGAACAGTTACTGTGGGGTTTTATTTTATATTTCAGATTAACCTACTGTCACTGTTATAAATAAAACCGGAAAAATGATTGAAAAAAAATTATAAAGGACTTTGATCAAGAATTTGTTTTCGAACTTTTGGTGAAAATTCGTGGAAAACGTACTATGAGTTACGACGTGAGAGAGATAATGAAAAAAAAAAGGACTTTTCAAGATGATTGTTCTTTGAACTTTTGAATTTTTTTTAGCAAAGTGTATTGTATGTTGTGTTTTTCTCAAATTTTGAAATTCTAGATCTATATTGGAAGTTCGTAATATAGAGTCAAGTTTATATTTTAAAAATTTGTTCATTGTTTTTGTCATATAGTTATTAATATGTGGAAATTGTGTTAATGTCTAAATGAAGTCGAATGTTTTTGAATGTTTTCATTGTGAGATGATGAGAGGGGGGGGCCTTGTTAGGCATAAATGCCTGTTAATAACAACAGTAAATAATCCTATCTCATCACCTCACAACACCAATAGTAAAAGAATGTTTTTCCTTACTTATAATGTATTACGAATCATTCTGCATGACTGGGGTAAAAGATTCTTATCAGCACTCATTCACATTGGTCGAATCGACCGAATGTTTGTTTCACTTTCGTTCACCTTTGGCGGGAACTCCGTTGTGGATGACGTCATAGAAAGCTTCTAGAAGGAATCTGATGGCACGTGTGCTTAACGATAGCAGTGATGTGTCCGTTCACGTGACTCGGATAAGCCAATGACCCGGGGGGATATTTAAACTGCTCGCGGCTTTAGTTTGCCCTCTCTCTTTGATCATCTCTCGTCGTGGTAGGCGGTCGCTCGTTCGGCATTCGAACTTGCTTGTTCGTGCCGTTCGCCCTTTATTAGAAATGATTAGCTGGACTTAGCTTATTTCCCAATGGGTCTACTTCATCAAAGTTTTTAGTCAATAGTCATGCAGTTTGCGTTGCACTGTTAGTTATATCATGCAGAAGTAGCATGTGGAGAGATTATGTTGTTAATATTTATTTTTATCATTTACAGCATGTTTTTAACTATTTACATTATCGTTTAAATAAACTTCATGAAAGTTAGAAATAGTTTGTCAAGTTCTTATTTCCGAACTCACTCTGCTAGTATCAAAGAAACATTGGGGAGATATTATTAGATTAGAAATTCTCCCCAACAAAATCTTACCTTGATTCGCAGCCGGTACAGCTTCTTCCTTGGCGTGCATATTCCCCGGATATGTCACTGATTGAACATGTGTGGGATTTCGTTGGGCGGAGACTCGCTCGTGATCATCGTCCTGTTGCTTCGAGAGACGAACTTTGGTTGCGCATACAAACAATATGGAACACTCTTCCGCAGACTGATATTTAAACTATGTTTCACTCCATGCCGAGTCGGGTAGCAGTTCTTATTGGGGCGTGTGGTGGCCACACAAAATACTAATTTCTCTCTCTTTTTAATGTTTGTTTGTACCATTACCACTCCACTGTGTATTTCATCAAACTATGATGCTTCCTTCATGGTGTTGCAAAACAGGATTGTATTTCCGCTTTTAATGAAAAAATTTCTGTACTCAAAAATAAACTTTTTAAGGACAACTTCCCTAAAAATCTGGTTAAAAACATTTGCTCAAGTATAGCCTTCGATGAACATTTTGCTTCTCTTGAAATCGTTTAATTGTGTAAATGTATGATACAACCATAACAAACCATTTGAATGGATCACAGATGTGGATGTTTCTTTTGCACGTGGGAAACGGGCAACTGGCATGGTTCTTGGATTGATCTCTTCGGATATGGACTTGTTTAATTAAATTCGACTTTTACGTTGATAATTGGATTGAATATTGTTATGTGAAATATTGGATGGGTATTGTTCTCAATGGATCTTAAGGTAAGATAATTTAAGTTATTGGCAGGTACTGTCACGTGGATGGCTAATTATCGAAACTCATTTTTCCTAATTAATCGAGGCCAAACCCCCTGCTTTTAATTTTAAGTTCTTGCTTATTATTATTATTTTTTTGTTTATAGTTTAACATGCTATGCGTTTTGCCCATTGTTACTCTGTATTGCATATACCTCTTTTGACCATATTTATTGAATCCTCCATGGCTGATGAGCTCTGAATTCATTCTTTGTCTTTTCCTATTAAATTGCTGTTTGTATTTTCCTTTTTCTCATCATTATTATATATATGAAGCCCAGTGACACAGTGGTAGCGCTGCAGGCTTCCATGCCACAGGCCCGGGGTTCGATTCTCGGATTGGGCATGGTTGACTCAGCCGGTTATCCCTTCAGTAGGTTGATAAAATGAGTACCAATTGAACTTGGGGAATCTAACACTGGAGGTTCTGCGTTAGGCTGACCACCTAACTGGAACATCTACCTTGCACCCTAGAGCCCCTGGTCAGGAAAACTGAGTTGGGCACAATAGGCCTTGGCCCTCATTGGCTGTCGTGCCACAGGGCTTGGTTATATATATATATATATATATATATATATATATATATATACATATATATTATATAGGGGAAGGTTATGTACCTTGGGCACCCCTGCTATCTCTGTCAAATGGGAAGTGAAATTCATGTGAACGTGGGAAATTGATGCTCATGTTGTGGCAATACTGCATCTGTATTTTGGTTGCTACATCGGTCGCCATTTCAGTTTTATGTAGTGATATGAGAAACAAGTGGTAGGAAGTAAATGTTTCTCCCCCAATCACTTGTGTTTTTTAGTGAGAGGTGTTTTTTTTTAGTTCAGCGCTAGATTATTTCGATTCTTTGAAATGTGGGCTTTATCATGTGCGATCGGGTCTTCCTTTTTGTTAACATTATGGTCTTTCTTCAAAAATATTTTAAGTCACTTTCGTGTATCTTGGTCATATATTTTGCTTGTACCTTGAGCACCTAAAACAGGTGGGTAAGTGGGTGCCTGAGACGAGAAAGACAGGAGAAATGAAGAATGCTTACTGATACACCCAAATAAAATGATTTGATGAAAGCTTCACAAGCCAGAAAATGCTGTTTGAAGGGGGGAAAAAAAGACCAAACAGCGAAGAAAAAGCTTAAATGTGACAAGAAAAGATCTCAAAGAAAAGGATTGAAGAGGAAAGTTCAGAAGCAGAAAATGATAAGTGAAACTCATCCAGTGAACAAGATGATGGCCAAATGGAAGACTATCTCACGGAAATGATGGCAGAAGATCAGAAAACACAGGTCCAGTATGACTGGATTGAGAGGGAGTGGGATTTTACCAATCCAGCAGAAAATATTGGCAAATGGGTTCTAGTATCTTTCTCGGTGGCAAACTTATATAAATTTTATGCGGGCCAAGTGCTTGAAGCTAACCACAACGCCAAACAGCTGTGAAATTTTTATAAAAGAAGAAAAATTTTTATATGGCCCTTCGATTGAAGTCATTTGTAGAGTGAGAGTTGCAGATGATACAAAAGTATTACCCCAACCTCTTCTCCACAGTCGAGGCAGCACCCAAGTCTGAGAACCTTAGCGCTGATTACTACTATCAGTCCTCATGACTTACCATTCATTTAACTTTATTTACGTTCAGTCAAAACACATATGACATAGTCAGCGATCCCATGCTTTTGCTCGTTAGAGGGTGTTACCTGTATCAGATGCTTATGCAGATTTGTACAATTTCTAAGCCATGGTAGGTTGTCGTGTTCTGCCCATGTATGGGAGAAGCCTAATGACTTTTATGTCCCACCATGCATCAGTATGTTGATTTGTTTCAGATATAAGCGGATGTTTCACTACTGAACTTGACTATTGGATTACTTTTTGTTACTTATTGTTTCAAGGTAGCGAGCAGCTAACTCTTTACGTTAGGCTGTTTAGCCATTTTCCCTGGACATTGAGCATGAAGGATTCCTGTCCTGGCTTACCAATCTTTCACAAAACTTGACAGCATACAGGAGAATCATTCTACTGAAATTTGAAATAAAAATTTGCTGAAATATGAACATTCAAAGCAATTAGCTGTTGATTATCTTTAAAATTTAGAAAGATTTCGGTGATCTAATGAGCCGAATTTCAAAAATTCTTGGATAGGTGACAAATTGTAAGGGGTCATTTTCAAATTTGCAATACTTGCTAACAATCATTCAGTGTGATTCATCATAAAAGATTATTCTCATAGGCATGCGCACAGCTTGAGAAATGGAGGCACCACTGTACTACCGAGAGAATTAAATAACACTCAGGAAGGTTTTCAGATGCTTGTTTACAAATTTTCAGAAAATCTGACTAAAAAAGCATTTAAAAGACTATGAAGAATATAAATAATAAACATAAAAACCTAAAAAAATGTGGCAGTTTTGAATTAACGATTGTTTCTACGAGCCAATGGGGTACCACGGTACCGCTGATGACCCTGTGAGAAAGTCTAATTCTATCCTTTCATTATCACAATGGTGAAGAGATTAAAAGATGCGAGTCCCCTCTTGCTAGGCAGGTCAGACTGTTCTCCCCTTTTGTTCAGTATTTGTTTTCAGCTGAAAGCTCAAAATTAAGGAAAATATGGGAATTTTTAAAAAAAATTTATAGGAATTTTTCAAACAAAATATTACAGTAAGTATTATTGCATTTTTCCAAAATACAAATTAATTCAATTCTAGACGACTGCAGTGGCGATTCCGAGCATTGCATAGTGATGACATATCTTTATGGAATTTACGGGGCTAGAAATTTAGGAGATATCAACAAGTTAGCAACATTTTTAGCGATAAATTTGGAGAGAAATTGTCAAATGTCAACAGGTCTGCTGACATTTGGTCATCACTGTCATGTGACCATGACCAAGGTAATGTGAACCCAATAGTCAATCAGAGACAACCTTCAGCTGGACATACATACATATCGTTTTCTCAGAGCAATAGTAAGACATCTAAGCCAGTAGATAATAAGAGATCCTAATGTTGCTCTGAGGCGACCATATATGGATAGATAAGGTTAGATTTTGATAGCATAGATTTGTACATACACATATCCCTCTCAAGAACAAGATATCCTCATAAAGTTTGATTTTGAAATGTCTGTATAGATACATAAAATAAGTCATGCTTTATCTATTTCTACATCACAAAATGCGAAATTCTAGTTTTTTTCATGCTCGTTTTTTGTTTTCCTTGGTATATTTCTCATATTACAGCAAAGGTAAAAAAAAGGGTTTAAATGCATTTCTCCCAGTCTTTACCCTGTCTCACTGTTGAACAAGAGCAGCAATATATATGGATCAATATTTAAGATTATAAAAATGCATGTTGATATCTATATTTTTGAGTAATCAAAGCACTTTGCTATATTTCCCAAAAAGGCCTAATCATGGTTGCATTACTCAATACTGTTTTTTTTTTTTTAAATTTTTTTTAAACATCTTCTAGGGCAAATATGCTTATTTTAAAATAAGTAAACTAAAATTCGTGGTGTTGAGAATAAAACAGGATTTTAAAAAAAAATTTTCTTAATGAAGTAATAAAGAGTTACGAAGGAGATAAAAAATAGCATTTTTTTTTAAAACAGGGTAGAACATCATTTAGAGCAATAATAGAGGAGGGTGGAAGAAAGAAAGAGTTTGGTTATTTGTTTTCATTCTTAGTGATATTCCACTTGGCAAAGGAGCACTAAATATGATTTTTGAAAATTTTAATAATTTTAAGTTTATTTCAGGATATTTCCTTGACCTAGATCAGGCACTTAATGGTTAAAATTATTTTTGTTTTCTTGACTCCTTGCATATCAAAGTGTACTTTTTTTTTCCAACACTAGTAGAGCTGAATTTGAATAACTCTTGGATGGGCATTGAATCAAGAGAGATTGTTTGCAAATAATCTGTTTTTACCATAAATCACACTGCAAGCAAATGTTGCAAACTTGCAAACCCTCATGATTCCTTGCCTATCCAAGAATTATTGAAATTTGGCTCATTAGATCACTAATAACTTTCTGAATTTTTAAGGTATTCAACTGGAACTTTATCATGAGTTGAGGATTCTAGTTGGGTTTTTGATTATGGAAGTTATAAATTACTATCTTTCATGCATGCACAGTGAAAAATTAATTGCTATAAATGTCCAAAATTTTTCAAATTTTCAACATTTTAATTTAAAATTTTAGTATTATACCTTTCTTGTATGCTGTCAAGTTTTCTGAAATTTTGGTAAGCTTTGATTTAAAACTTTGCGTATTATGAGCCAAAACTTTCAAATAAAATTTGTTTTGAAAGAAATGCTCATATGGGCTCTAGAAATGTGGAATTTTCCGTCCCATGCTCGCTGCAACCTCACAAATATATTTAAAAAAAATTTTTTTAACACTATTTATTTGTCACCTTCTTACCAAACAAAATAACATAGATTTAACAGTGATAGACAATATCTATTTTTGTTGAGACTAAAAAGATATACTAAAAAGTCATTACCATCCACTGTCTCTCGACTCAATGTTTGTCTTTTGTGATCTAACTATACTGCAAATAAAACTAAAAAATATCTTGAAAAAAAATTTCATAATTGCCTCACATGATCAAATTCAAAACAAAGTTTTTTTTTGTTTTATTGCAATTTTGAAATTTTTGCGGAACAATTATAATTTGTCCTTGACATTTTGCATCATTACCACCCAACAGTTTTTACACTCTTTCATAACAACTTGGTAGCACTATTAACCCAAACAGTATTCAGTTTTAGTAGCAGCCACCTTAAGTTTGTTTGTAAAGCAAAAATTTACATGAATCTTGCTGAGATGTGAAGATATCAAATTAAGTAGAAAATTTTTTATTGCTGTCATTACCATTCGTACCCATTGATAGTTATTTTAAACATTATTATTTATTTTTGTTTTTTATTTGCTTACATTAGATAAACCTTTGATCAAAATGTGCAAAATTTTTAGAATGGTAGCTACAGTTTAGTTCATGCCAGGTAAAATAAAGTGAAATGTCATTACCATCCAGCACAAAGTATAAAAACTTGGATGGTAATGACAGACTGAGGATAGAATAAAATTATTTGCTTTGTTTTTTTTAATTACATACATTACCTTCAAATTCAGTATATTGAATGGTTTTTAATATTATAAATATATAATTTTATTAAACTTACTTTTTTTTCAAATTATCTTATATAATAAGTACCTGTTGGGCAGTGGGTTGCTGTTATTTTTAATGGTCAATGGTTCCCAGTTAACTATCATTTTGTAAAGTACATTACATCTTAAATTGATTGGTTTTAAATGTAATGTGTCATAGGACGATAACTAATTCAGACCTTAATGTAAATGTTGTTTATTCAAACCAAAGAAGTAGTTTGAGAATCCACTTTATATTGTTATTTTAATAGTTTGAGAATCTACTTTATCCACAGATCAAAAACAAAAAGTAATTTTATTGGTCCACAGAAGAGGACAAGCACCAGATAGCCACAGAAGAGATTTTATGTGTTATTAAAGATCCTCCTATACTCATTTCCCATAGATATTTTTATTTAGCAAAAGAGGAACATGATTCGGTAGAGAAACTCGCAGCATCTGTATTTAATGCAAAAATAAATACATAAATAATGACGTCATAATATTCTGTTTTGAAAAAACACAGCATTTTGACATTAATTTTACTGTATGTTTGCTTAACTTTATTTTAACATATGTCATTTCCATCCTGCCACGATCATTACCATCCTTCCAGAGTCATTACCGTCCTTGCTACAGAATTGCTAGTTAGTTCTATTAGTATTTTAGGAAGCATATTTACTTTAGGTTATAAGACTTAATTTGAACGAGTGAAAATGAATGATGTAATGCATTCAGTATATTTAAAAAACAAGAATCTCAAAAATATTTTTAATTTATTAAAAGACTTAAAATGATGTATTTGTTTTTTATTTTCTGCCAGGCTATTGCTAGTACTTGACTGTAAACCTTAAACCACCACCAAAAAAAAAAAAAAAAAATGGGGGGGGGGGATTTCTACATGGTTTTTCAACATTGAATGGTAATGACACTTTTTGTTCTTTTTACAATATAAAGCATCATTATCTGCAAAATAAATGTACATGTTTCATGAGCTATTGTAGTTTTACAAAGGTACATATTTTGTCTTTCAAAAAAATGCCAAACTGCATCTTTCCTGAAAAGTTCAAAAATTGAAAATTCAGGATTGCAAAATTTCACATTTCAGGAGAGTGACTAATATCTTCGTGAATATCAGTGATACTTTCTCAAAAGTATGTAAAATAATTGTACATAATAATCTAACTAATTTCTGAAATTTACAGCTTGTTCTCGGCTATTTACGATGAATGATGATCAAAGAACATTTGTTTTCTTCAATTTGTTATTGATCCCCAAAACGCAAGGGTGATATAACATTTATTGAAAAATGACAGCTGGAACATACCATTAATGTGACAAAAGTTACAAAGTAATTTGTCTCTTATTTCCTGAGAAATCCGTAAAAATGTGAATTTTTGAAAGTGCCCCAATACTTTTGGTCATATAGTGTAAGCAAAATATGAAAAATAAGAAGTCAAACAAACTATTTGCTTCAAACAGATAGAAGGTATGGCATCAAAATGATAGGTTTGAAGTCAGCTTGTATTTATACGAGTCTCAATTCTCATTGCATCTGCTGATTTACTACTTGTATAAGATTTGCACCAGTCAGATTGGTTTGAACCTCATTTCATTCTTATAAAACTTTATTCAAATGTAGTTTATGGATTGCTACAAACTATTTTTTTATATTGAACTACTCACTACACTGATTTAAAAAGTAGAGTACTACAAAACAAACTATAAAAAAAAGTAGCTACTACAGTAGCATTGCAACTTCCGGTCACTGGGTAGCTCTCAAAGAATAAGCATGATAAAAAAAACAAGTAGATACTAGTCTATGATATCAATAACGAACATATTTACCTAATGTCAAATTGGTCATCCTCTTCCTTGTCAATTTCTTCATCCCCTTCCTTGTCAATTTCTTCATCCCCTATCTTGTCCATTTTTTTATCTCCTTTTTTCTTGATGATTTCATTCCCTTTCTTGCCTATTTCTTTGTCCTTTTCTTTGTCTATTTGTTCTTTTCCTTCCTTGTCCATTTTTTCATCCCCTTTAAAAGAAGTTTGGTCACATTGGTCTTTTTTGGAATTTTCATTTTGCCTACTTGAGCTTGAATTAGTTCAAAAAAGGAAACAAATACGGAAAATTCAGTACATATAGAACAAAGATTTCATAATAATGATAACACATTTTAAAAAACCACTATTGGCCCCCATCCGGTTATTGGTCATTTTAACTTTGATGCTAAAAAACTAGCAACTCTTTGGTCAAAAGCTAGGTAAAAAAACATATGTTTAAGCAGCATAATTAATAAGGCTACAATCATTTTCAGGAAATTGAGCCATTAGATTTGGTCATTTTGTAATTTGTGATTTCTTGGAGCCGGAACACAAACAGAATACTTTCTAGAGAAAACGTAGAAAATGTATTTTCTACAGATTGTAGATTTTTTTCCATATGATATTTTAAAAAAAAACATACCATATAATAGTTAATAAAATCCTATTTAATATTCAGCTGGGATGCCTAATAGGTGAATTGAGACATAATATAATATCTTTGTATAACCTAAAACAATTATTGTAGATAGTAAATGTCACAATAACTTAGAAAAATTATAGTAACTGACCCCTCACACTTCACAGCATCTGGCACTTCATTTTTGAGGCCAACTTGGAGATACCTTGCAACGTAGGTGAAAAAAAATTGTAGAAAAAAATTTTGAAACACATCGCCAAGTTAGCAAAGAAAATTGGCAGTCAAAAGCTTGCCAATATATTGCTGAGGTCACCAATTTGTGACAATATTTCTGTCTGCATTGATAGGTCCTTTGGTAGTATAGTATTTACAAGGTTATAGGTAGTATTTACAAGTTATTATTTGCAAGGTTCAGTCATTAGTCAGGCAGACAAAGTTACTGATCTGGGGGTCCTAATAAGTCAGGATTTAAAGTTTAGCCAACAGTGCAGCATTGCTAGCAACAAAGCCAATAAGATGCTTGGGTTTATCAATAGATCTATTTCAAATAAATCTAAAGAAGTTCTTCTGCCCTTATATAGAAGTTTGGTAAGACCCCATTTGGAGTATGCTGTTCAGTTTTGGTCTCCTTATCTTAAGAAAGACATTAATGTATTGGAAAGGGTTCAAAGGCGGGCTACAAGGCTAATAAGTGGACTTTCCCACTTAGATTATGATTCCAGGCTTAGAAGGCTAAAAATGTACAGTCTTGAGCAAAGAAGAGACCGAGGGGACATGATTCAGCTGTTTAAATTTATTAAAACGAAAGATGTTACGGGGCTAAAGTTTAGCACTGAAAACAGGACAAGGGGTCATTGTTTTAAGCTATTTAAATCTCAGGCTAACATGGATATTAGGAAAAATTATTATTTTAGCAGGGTAGTGGAACCTTGGAATAGCTTACCGAAAGAGGTGGTAATGAGTAAAGGAGTAGACAGTTTTAAGAGGGCCATTGATCTTCACTGGGGATTGTAAATTGACTAGGACCAGTCTAGCTGGGCCCAGAGCCTGTTGCTGGTCGTCACTTTTGTATTTGTATTTGTATTTGTATAGTAGAATTGGGGACTTTGTACCAGATAATTCCAAGTTAGAAATGATACTGACAAATACCTTGAGAGTTCGCACGGAGTACATGCTTGTAAAATCTGTGAGTCTGGGCTAGTGTGTTCCCGCGAGTTTAATGGATAACTGTTTTCGGGATAATTTGAGTTTTCAGTAATCTGAGGTGGCCTGAGCCCGTATTACATCGGACTTTTGAGATTTTACTGCATGTTGAAATCGTGGAAGTCTAAGTGAGTAATCCACTTGCCACAGTTTGCCAAGGCATTCAAACACAATACAGTAAAACCTGTAAAGTTGACCACCTGTCTATGTTGACCGCTTTTGTTAGGAACGGAATTAGTCCTATCTTATATAATGAAGGAAAACCTCTGTAACTTGACCACCTCTCTATCTTGACCACCTGTCTATCTTGACCACTAATGAACACCAAATTTGGTTTGGAGTATTGTAAAATACCCTTTGTAAGTTGACCACTTGATTTATTTTTTAAAATTTTATTTAGCAAATTATTGTTTTATTATTATTTTTTTATAGCTTTCCAAGAATATTTTTGATGCCAGACCAACATTTAACCAACTAAATGAAACAGCAGCATAACTAAACCTCCTTTTGAGTTTAACCACATGTAAAAACTACTAAGAAACCTTTTTTTCTCCAAACTTGTTTTTCTTTTGGTGCTTTATTTGAGACTGACTTTTGTACTCCATGTTCAATGAAAACACGTGTCAATAGAAAAACAAAGTATTTTTTTCTAGTTGCAATATTTTGGCAACAATGGAATTGTGCTAAAGAGTAAAGTTACTTCCATTGCAGTATTTTTGGTGCAAGGGATTAAGAGATAGGACATTTTCATTTTCAACTGCCTTTTTGAACTATGAGAGTCCAACTTGTTGCTCTTTGTGTTATAGTTTTACATAAAATGGCTTCAAAAAGAAAGTTAGTTGAACTTGAGATTGATAAAAAGTATGAAATATTAAAATTAATTGAAAAGAGAGAAATCCAGAGAAAATTAGCTGGGAGACATATGGAATTTCCAAAACTGGTCTAATAAGTGCGCCAAACTTCAATAAGGAGTTATTTTGTTGAAAATTATATCATCATGGGGTTATAAATGTATATGAAAAAAAAAAAATAAAGCGAAAAATTTGAAATTTTGATTAGCTATGAATTTTTAGGAACTATTAATATCAAATGAGTAACTTTTCATAAACAATAAGATTTTTTTTTTGATCAATTTACTGAAATTTTAAATTTGCGTGACACATTATACGTCATTCTGGGAAAATAATCTCTAAAAATATTTGAATAGCATTTTAAATTATTGTTTCAAAGTAATACTAAACAATGAAAGTGAGTTGAACAGAAATAGTAAGTGTCAATTAGTCAAAAAATGAATACATGGTGCAAAAAATGACAAAAAAAAAAAAAAAACATTACCCCCTTTATAAGTTGACCACCTGTCTAAGTTGACCACCAAATTACTGCACCGCAGGTGGTCAACTTACACAGGTTTCACTGTACACCAATTACATTAGTAGGTACAGGGGTCTCTGAGGTGCTAAGTCTGCATTGACATTAATGTTGGTTTTCCAAAAAGAGTGTCAAAACCCCTTCTGAGACACCAGAAAGCAACTTAATGGTATTGCCCAACTAGATCCCATAAAGACCCTAAATATGAAATTTCAGCCTTCTACGGCACATCGTTCTTGAGTTATGAGAGAAACACAACAAACATATGTACATACAGACATCATGAGAAAACTCATGATAATGGTCAAAAGGCATCTTTTGCCTAGCCATACATTCGAAGACAAGGATATGCTGAAAAACTAGAATAGCATTCCAGGTATTTTGTTCATGTTTATTTTACTTTGTATTTTTTATCCTGTCCAATAATAGCATGATATCAAGGCCAATATTTGTAATTACATTCATACGCATGCACATTTATTCATTTGTCGGAACAAAATTATCAAAATGGATTTGGGCACAAAACTCATGTTTTTGGTTACCTACAAGTTTTTGCATATAAATATGTTTAAACAACATGCGAAAAACGAAATTTCAGCCTTCAACGTCATACTAATCTTGAGTTATGCAAGAAACATACATATGTACATACAGACATCGTGAGAAAATTTGTGATTATGGTCGAAATTCATATTTTGGCTGGCCGTACATTTGAAGGTACCTACACACACAAGAATATGCCGAAAAACTAAAATAGCGTTCTAGTTATTTTGTTCGCATTTATTCTACTTTATATTTTTTAATGTATTCAACAACTGCATGATGGCAAGACCAATAAATGATTACTGTGTATTTGACATTAGTATTTTTGTGTTTACTTTATTCAGAATATATTTACAAAAAGTGTTTAAAAACAATATGATACATAAATTAATTAATATACTACAGTAAGACCTGTAAAGTTGACCACCCGTCTATGTTGACCGCTTTTGTCAGGAACGGAATTACTCCTATCTTATATAATGAAAGAAAACCTCTGTAACTTGACCACCTCTCTATCTTGACCACCTGTCTATCTTGACCACTAATGAACCCCAAGTTTGGTTTGGAGTATTGTAAAAAACCCTTTGTAAGTTGACCATTTGGTTTATTTTTAAAAATTTTATTCAACAAATTATTTTTATTATTTTTTTATAGCTTTCCAAGAATATTTTTGATGCCAGACCAGCATTTTACCAACTAATGAAACAGCAGCATAACTAAACCTCCTTTTGAGTTTAACCGCATGGGAAAACTACTAAGAACCCTTTTATTCTCCAAACTTGTTTTTCTTTTTTTTTTTGATCAATTTACTGAAATTTTAAATTTTCATAACATACTATACATCATTCTGGGAAAATAATCTCTAAAAATATTCGAATAACATTTTATATTATTGATTCAAAGTAATGCTTAACAATGAAAGTGAGTTGAACAGAAAGAGTAAGAGTCAATTAGGCAAAAAATGAATGCATGGTGCAAGACTTACAAAAAAAAAAAAAATAATAATAATCATCATCATCATTACCCCCTTTATAAGTTGACCACCTGTCTAAGTTGACCACCAAAGTATTGCACCGCAAGTGGTCAACTTACACAGGTTTCACTGTATCACAAAACATAATTGTTTTGTTTATTTTTAATTCAATCATACAGTCATGGCGTCGCTTAAGTGGCCAATAATTAGACTTTTCCCTCATGTAATAAACTAAAAAGCAGCAAAACAAAAGAAGTTAGATAAAACTTTTTTCAAAAGGTTTTTTTAATACTTTAAATGAGAATGGACTTGTCTGTAGGGTGGCACTTAACAGAAAGTTATGCACGGGGAAAGAAAAATCCTTGCAACCTGATGGCTGGTTTAGGTTAGGCCAGCGATTCCCAAAGTGGGTTCCGCCGAAGGATGAAAAGGGTCCGCGACGAATTGCATAAATTTATTATTTTTGACAGTAATTTCATAAAAAAGAGAAACTTTCAGGGATAAAAAATGCTGCTGTAAATTGAAGTAGTAGGCGTCATTGTATCATCATAATGCCAGCAATTTAGTTTAAAAAAAAACACCAACTGATTTAAAGAAAGTTCTTGATGAAACTTTAGAAGTAGTTATTTTTTTCAATTCTCGTTGCCCTCCAGTCAACACTATTGAGCAAGATTTATGAAGATATGAGTAATCATCACAAATCACTACTTTTTTTGTATGAAATGCGCTGGCTATCCATTGAAAATTGTATGAGCTTACAAATTAACTGACGATTTTTCAGCTGGAGTGAAAGATAATATCTTTAGCAGTTTTCAATGTTTTGCATGACGTTGGTTGGTATAATCATGCTGCCTGTCTGTTGTCTATATTTTTGGTGAACTGAACCAAGTCTGTATTTTCATTCAAGGAGAAAGATACCTCTTTTTTGTTGTGAGAGACAAAATAACACAGTAAAGCCGAGTTTCTGTATTCTCTGCCTAAGAGGAAGTAACTCTGAATATTTTCCTCTTTTAAAGTGAAGTTCTGTAAAAAATCATCTCTAAGAAGATGTTATGGCAACACTTAAACTTTATCTTTTATATTAACCAGGTTGGTGCAATTTTTATTCTTGGAGGAATTTTAAATGTATGTATTATCGCAACCAAGTTGCATAGATTTAGTGTCTTGGCCACAGTTCTAGTTCTGATAATGCACAGGGACTGAATCATGCAAGAGAAAATCAGTTACATAAACCAAAAAAGCACTTGATGCACCTCCCTTCTTTAAGCAATCAATCCATTTTTAAGTCAACTCAAAACTAATCTACAAATGTTTCAGTTGAGGTTTCCTCATACTTCAGTTTTTTTTTAATTGTTACATTTTTTTGAGAAAAAAGCTTTTTTTGTTCTGAAACCCCTTGGAAATGAATGATGGCAAAACTTTATCAGCTCCTCTCCCATTGTGATGCATATGAGCTCCAATTTTTATGCGAATCCTTGTATTATTGTTTCAAATACAGCAGTCAGAATAATAGCGGAAATCATTTTGATGGGCCACCCTCTGAAGAGATTGGTGCCAAAGCTAATGATTACCACATGGGGGTGCACATTTCATTCAACTCCATGTATTGCATTTTGATTAGATTGCCCATACAATAAATTGGTCAGATATTGCAAAAGCCAACAGATAGACAGATAATTTTCAAAAATGGTCAAAATAAGTTCAACGTTCAGCACACCTTAAACTTGATTATCTATCAAAATACGAAACTTATTCATGTGATTAAGTTTCATCTATATACAAGAAAGCATTCTAATGATTTTTTTCCCATTATCATTTGATTCCCAGACCTTTAAAATTTTATTTTTGAGTCATAAACAATGATGGGGTTCCATAAAGTAAAAGCAAAGCACTTAGGGTTCCGTGGCCTAAAAAGTTTGAGAACCGCTGTATTAGGCTAAATGAATATAACACATGGGATTAGAAAATGGGAAAATAACAGAAAAATTCATACAATAAAATAAAACATGTTAGAACGAGTCTAAAGAATTAAAATTATAATCAAATTTTAAAAAGATAATTGGGGAAAACTAGACAAAACCCTCATTCACTTTTGTTTGAATTTATACTTAACTTAAATTTGGATTTAACAAAAGTATGAATTGAACAAAGACCATTGAAATGGGCACCATAGAATCATCTGAAGGTAGACAAAGGGCATACCTATTTTTCAGAATATTATTCTTGAAAGCATCAAACTTTTTCAATATGTACACATATATTGAAACAGATTCCCAATTAGCTCTCATCTGATGCAGGAATAGTTGTAAAATTCTGCTTTTTTCTTAATTGTTTTCTTAAATGTTCATAAGATTTGTTTTTTAAATTTATGTGAAAAGAGGGGAATTTTAGCAATTTATAAGGACTAAAACGGTTTGTGGCAGGGAGTAAATGCTTCAGCCAAGACAAAATACAAATGAGAGATAAATGGCAATGCCAAAAAAACCTTACATGCTTAGTAACTCATTAAGTTTGATTGGTAAATGTTGCTAATGAAGATCTAGTTTACATAGAAATTTGAGATTAGTTAAAAACTCTGGCAATGAGAATATAGCTATAAAACGGTGCTCCCTCTGTCTCAAATTAGTTGCTACATTTGAAGACTGATAATTGAGGATGTGAAGGCCTGATCAGTAAGGCATTGGACTCTTGACTGGAGAGTCACAGGTTCGATGCCTGCTGGTCAAAGATCCTACATACATGTTAATGGTGCACATTAAATCTGCAATGGTCAAGAAGTGCTCCAAGTTGTTGTCCTAAACCAATACCACTGAGAGTGCTGGATCAGAGGTTTCTGGGCTCTTGGTCTGGATCCCCAAAGCAGCTGTTTTCACTCCTCATCCAACTGTTTAACCCACATATAGGGGTAGGAATGACGAACCCAGGAGTGTAGTGTAGTGAACGCAGGGCTGCTGAGTCAGAGTTGGGCTGATTTTGGGATAGAGGACTCGGAGTCAGGAGTTGAAGATATAAAATTCCACAGAGTCAGAGCTGATCCTTTTCTCTCTAAGTCTTCCAGTGCTTGCAGAGTCGGACTGATTTTGGGTTGAGGAGTCATAGTCTCTAAAATTCTTGGAGTCAGAGTTGGAGCCGGTCATTTTCTCTACAACTTCGCAGCCCTGAGCTAACTGATCATTGATACTGATGATTTTACAATTTTGTTTGAACAGTATTAAGATATTTCAGGGTGCTATGCTATCAACCAATAACATTGACTTACAAAGCTTTCCCTCTTTCTCTTCCAAAATCAAATCAGTACCAAATAGGGCTAGATGATATACCGTAATACATCGACGTATATATATATGTATATATTAACCGTGGTAACAATATTCAGATTTCAATCTGTCTGATATATCCAAGAACTAGATTTAATTAAGAACTAATTGAAATAATGACTTAAAAATACATATTCATTCATAATGAACCAGTGGTTGGAAAAACTACATTTTTTTTGTAGCGAACTACAACTACAACTACTTTGTTACAAATGTAGTTAACTACAACTACTTTGTTACAAATGTAGTTAACTACAACTACTTTTTGTAAAATGTAGCAACTACAAACTACTTTTGAAATGTAGTCGCTACTTCTCTACTTTTCAAAAAATAAGGAAATAAATACACATTAGGGTGCCTTACAAAAAACGTAAGTTGATTTTTCAAGTCGCATACCCTTGTCACGAGGTCGATTGGCCGCGAACATATGAAAAATACTTGAGTATAAAATCAAACTCTTTTATTTACAATTTAAAAACATAGAAGTCGTACATCCTGCAACCAGCAGGAATGCAAGTAGGAGACAGCATCTAGCAAATAAGCGACTAGCTTATAAATAAATGTTTTTGCTGTTGCCACTCACTTGGTGGTTAAACTTTTCAGTAAAATGTAAAATTACATGCAAATTCAACTGAATATGCAAAAATAATAAGTCCTCCACACCCTCTTATATTTTTCCTTTTATTTCAAAACAATTGTGCAAAAACATTTCATAATTTGAACAATGGCATCCAGTACTGACTTGCATCCGAAAGTGTAAATCAGCACTTGTATGCTAGGCCAAATTAAAAAAATAAAATAAAATAAACTTTTTTTTTAGAAAATTGAAATTTCTGTCACAAAATTATTTATTCAGATTAAAAAACATTTAGATATTTGAGGCCAAGTATACACACTTCGCCTAAATTTTGTAATTTTCTTCAAAAAATTGATTTTTTAAAATTACATATCAATTTAAATAAAATATGAAGCAAAGTGCATTTGCAAGTGAATAATAAAAAATAATATATTTAAAATGAAAAAACAATAACTTAAGATTTAAAAAATCTACACTTTGAGTTCCATGTGGGAGACTTAAATATTGCAAGAGAGCAAAAATTCCTGTTTAACGCTTGTTATCGACTCTATTGTTTATATTTTATGTAATGCATGTGGGGTGTAAGGAAGCAATGTTTCGTCAACAGAAATTTCGAGATTCTAAAAAAAGTTGTTTTTTTTTTTGGCCCAGCATTGCAAGTGTTGGTTCGCACTTCCAGATGGTTGCCGTTGTTCAAATTATATGAAACCTTTCTTTACAATTGTTTTGACATAAAAGGAAAAATACAAGAGGGACTTGAGAAATCAACTTTCAATTATTCTGGGACGCCCTAATACACACATACAATGTAAGAGCGATTGAATGGAAATAGGTTTTCCGTTCCCTCAATTTTATCGCACTTCTCCCAAAATGCGACCTTTTTTTGAAGAGACTTAAACTCCTATAAAAAACTTCTCTGATAATTTTAATGGTATACTTAGCATCACAACCCCCCCTCCCCACCCCCATTAGCACGTCTGATTTCACTATTATCATTTGAATAAATCAATGAAATATTTAATTATCTATTAGTCTGATGGCGTTTTTCTGTTGAAGATCTTAATATGCAGATGTGATGTAACTAGGGGTGCCCATTCCCCCCAACTGTGATGGCACCCCTCAATTTTACCAAGCCCCCCCTCCCCCACCAGAATTGCGACCCACTTATAAAAAGATTTAAATTCTTCTAAAGTAATATCTACAGAAGTTTCAATGGTATTATCTGCCTAATGATCCCCCCCCCTGCACACTCATGAGCATCCTGGCTGTAGCTATTATTACTAAAATAAATTTCTGAAATATTTATTCACCAAGATGGTCGATGGCTTTTCTCTGTTGCAGATACTTAGATAACAGGTATTGCATGTAAATGCTTTGCAACCCCCCCCCCCCCTCCCCCATAAAATGTTGAATTTAACAACCTAAATATATCAATGTATCGAAAATATTGATATTTGGAGAGCGATATATCCCCATATTAAAATTCTGATATCGCCCAGCCCTAGTACCGAATTATGTGGATGACAACTTGTGCGACCACCTTCTTTTCGGTGTGAAACCACACTGTTGCTATGCAACATCAAACATTGCCCATGCCTCAGTCTCTCTACCAATAGATGGTGCCTCCATACACGCAGTTAGGTGACACCTTTTAACATCTAATGTGAAGTTAGATGCACTGAACGAGTTACATTCGAATGAACCTTATGGTTTCAAATATCCACAGTTCTTAAGCCATGTCCCCATTTTTAAGGACACAACCACCAGTGAAGAGTATTTATAAAATGGGGCCTGGCAGAGTGTGTGAAGCATGTACTTTGGAAACTAATTTTGGTGCTGATTTAAAGAGGGAATGCTTGGTAAGAAAATGCTGTTGATTCATAGAGTAGCCCCCTGAAATCTCTTAAAACATATTAAGCAGTAAGAAGCAAAAGGATGTAAGTGCCAAAATTAAAAATTTAGAGAACCAGTTAAAATGGTAGGTGAACATCTCCTCTGTCTTAGGGCAAGAGATGGTACTAGTAACACTTCTAGGTGCTGCTTTACAGCATGATTTAGAAACACTTTTCAATGAAAGCCTATTTAGGACCGCAACTTTAAACACATTTTACTCAAAATTTGAAAATCTCCACTTACATTCCTTTGTTTCTCACTTCCTCATATAAATAAAATCACCAACTTCAATATTTAGCACAAAAGTATTCAAATATATCAACTAATTTGAGACAAAATGCTTGGCATTAATGTAGGAAACTACAGTGGGCAGCCAAATTATTAGGGACACACTTTTCTTATTCTCTTATTTGCAAGTTTAGGCTCACTTCTTGAAGAAATAAAAGATAAACCACAATTTTTTACTCTATATTGCTGCCAGTATCATTATTATTGTGTTTTAGAAGTGGCAACGCTACCAGTCTCTGTCATTTTGCAAATATTTGAGATTATTCCAGTTTTAGTCTACAATGAGAAAAAACTGCTGTGTTGTCCTGAGGTTACAGTAAGTATTCTAGAATTATTTCTTCGAAAGTTTTAGTGTTTGCTATAGTTAATACGTAAGTAACACTCATTAATAAAGCAATGTTGCTAGATTTTGCGATTAAATTTAAATATTTGATTGTTATTATTTTGATATTGTCAAAACTGTTTTCTTATGAATGGACAAGGCTTCAAACATGTCTCCTAGAAAGTGTAGGGAAATACAAGCATTCCTACTTCCCTCCACACATACCCAGAGAGTTATTGCAAGTATAACAGGTGTTTTTAGGTCAATAGTTGGATATATCAAAATTAGAATAGTCCAAAACATGCCACTGGAAGTGGATCACTTAAAAAGTGTGACAGAAAATACATCATCAATGCTCATACTGGCCACAGATAGTAATATTTCCCTCAAAAATCGCAAAAGGAGTGTAGTCCGTCTTACTTAGGAATGATCAGGGCATTGAAGTTTCCCTTTAGACTGTCCGGAGGTGATTGGTTGAAGAGTAAAAAAAAAACATGTCGTATCGAGGATGAGAAAAAGCTTATACAGTGGGCAAAACTACAAAAAAAAAAAAAAAAAATGATTGTTGAGGAATGGAATCATGTAAGTACTGTTTGTAAGTAGTGATATTAACAAATAATGTTATTTTGATTAGTTTAATGTTTTACAGGCATGCTTCTCCAATGACTTCACTTTTAGCATTTTGGTCGAAAAAAGTTTCTTTTACCAGTGCCCCTCAGGTGGCTTGCGACGCCAACTGGGGGAACTATTCCATCAAGAATGTTTTTTTGAGGATGTTAAATAACCAAAAAAGCACATATTCCTGATTTTACGGTTGGTACAAGGAGCAGTGATGCATTTTCTGTCACATTTGTCTATGCGATCTGCTTTCATACTTGTTTTGGTCAATTTTGAGCTTTTGATGCAAGCAACTACCGACTTAGAAACATCTATTAAATTTGTGTTCTGTTCTGTAAAAAACCTGTTCCAGAAATGTAAGGAAGGGAGTAGTAATGCTTTTATTTCCCTACATTTTCTAGGTAACGTGCCTGAAGTATTGCGCATTCTTAAAAAAACAGTTTTGACAATATCAAACAATAAATCAAATATTAAAATTTAATCACAAAATGTAGCAACATTGCAATATTAATGAGTGTTACTTACGTATTAAATATAGCAAACACAAACTTTTGAAGAAATACTTCTAGAATACTTAATATAATCTCATGACAACACAGCAGTTTTTTCTCACTAGAGACTAAAACTGGAATAACCTCAAATATTTGTAAACTCTGTTATTGTTGCCACTTCTAGCGAGCTGATGTGTGCATCACATGACTTGCTTTTACTTCAATTTAATGTCATTTTCTCATTATTGGCAGTTTTAATGTGATTCAATAGTTTACTCTATAAATATCACCAACAGTGGCCAAATTGAAACCAGATTTTTAAAAAAAAAAGTAAATCACCAAATTTTTTGCCAAGTGGGTAACAAAACTTGGCGACCAAAAGACGTACATACAGATGTCACGAGAAAACTCATTGTAATTAACTCGAGGATCTTCAAAATGGATATTTCGGGTGTCTGTACGTTCCTAGGCATATATCCACGTGTGGTCGGGTTGAAAAATAAACTCAACATTCATTTGGGGGTGAGCAAAATAAAAATTAAGGCTGATTTTTGAGTGAAAATTTTTTTGCCAAGACAATACTTCCTTTTTTGTAAAAGGAAGTAAAAAACAATAATAATGATACCAGATGCTATGCAGAGTAAAAAAAAATGTGGTTTGGGGTTTATTTCTTTAAAAAATGAGTGTAAACTTAGAAATACGAGAATTTGAGTAGTGTCCCTAATAATTTAGCCACCCACTGCAATTTGGGAAGTAGAAGGTATCCTGTAGGAATACTTAAACTCTAGTATTTGCTTTGATTAATTTTGATATTGGATGCCATTTATCACATGAGGCCATGATCAATGTATATAAAGAGTTATGAGCAATTGTTAAGCTTTACATCTTTAAAATCTGTACCATCTTTATTATTTATAGCTATCAAAACATTAGACTTGATAAATACATGTTGATAGTAAGATAGTAGTCTATGGGAACAGAGCAAAAATATACATTTACCTAGGGATTTCATTCATTTCCATACCTATTTTTTCACCCCTTTCAGAAGCAGATGTTACAGTTTCATTTTTTTCAGATTTCTTAATTTGCCAATTTCTACTCCAATTAAAAAAAAAAAAGTTAGGAATCAAATACTGAAAATTTATCATACAAAGATCATCAAATAATGAACGTGAATTTTAATAAAAGCATTCAAGCCACGAGGGTGTTAAAATATCACAATTTGTTTGAAAAAATAAAAACAAATTGGATTGGATTTGAATCAGATTTTTTAAATTCTTTTAAAAAGATTTTAGAAATTTCTGTTGTTAATGAATTTATATTAATGTAATCAATTTGTATATAATTATATTTATTTAAACATAATCAAACTTGAAATTGATAATGATAAAACTTACAAAATAATTATGCTTCAAGAATTACTTCACCAAAAAACTTTCCCAAAGTGATATAAAAGAATTTAATAAAAATGCATATGATTCACATCAAATTTAATATAGATGGCATAGTAACACACTATAAATACAGAAAAACAGGGATAAATAAACAATTTGGGTAGTGTAATATGAGATAAAACACAAATGAAAGTTAAATGTAGAATTAAGTTTAAAATAATTTTTTGATTTAAGTCATTTTTTTAAACACACTATATTGATTTTTAACGAGTAAGTTTTACTATTCTTTATGTAAAGAAATTGTATATTTTTAAAAATCAGGCAGCAAACTTAAATTTAGCAGTGCAACAGCCCATGAGGGCCAAGGCCTAATGTGCTCATCTCAGTTTATAAGACCAAGGATGGTTTTAATTCTTACAAGAATTCATGGCTGAGGCAAAATTAATTATAAGTTACCTTTTCCCACTTTGTACAACTATGCACACACTATAGTAAGACTTTTAGCATAGTGCCTAAAAATTTTCTCATTTCTTTTCATTAAAAAACAAGTTCTGAATATAGCAGCTATAAATGATAAAGCAGTGACTTATTTAAAAGTGTCCAATGGTAACTGACTATAAAAACATAAATTTTCAAGCTGAGCAAGGAGAGAGATTTTGAATAGATGAAAATGGTCAGGTGAGGATTGTCCCAGGGACAAAATTATCCCTAGAACATTCATTGTATTGATACAAAGAAGAAAGATTGTATTGACTATGAAAAAGGCAGACCAGTGAAATTTTTAAGAGGATTTCTAAGGTTTAAGTTAAATAGTTATTTAAATCAGTGATTTTTGTTTAATCACTTGATCTAAATCATTATTAAAATCACTGATTTAAACAAATTGATTTAAATGAATTTAGTTTTAATTGCTGACACCCTGCAAGCACTATAAATTCATTACACATAGCCAGGGGCCTGCACAGAAAATTTGGGGCCTGCCACGAATGACTTTTCCGCCACCCCATATTGTTTACCCCTATATTTCACACCTAGTTTTTAAAATATTGGGTCCCTTTCAGGCTCAGGCCCACAAGTGTCTCTTCTCTCCCCCCCCCCCCCCACGGTGCTTCACACAGCTATACATGAATAAAGGTATTCAGGACTGGCTAATCAATCATTCATAGTTGGAGGGGGTGCTATGTGAGTTGTGGTGGCCATACTTGGCAGAGGTAGCATCAGCTCTGTGATGGCAGTGATATGTTGTCAGTTGCAATAATGTGGAGCCCCGAGTATCTTGCTTGTGTTGTGGAGGCAGTGGTTAAGGAGTAGCGGGAGTGGCTCTCGTCAGAAACCCAACAACAACATAGGTGGCAATCAGCCAAGATTATTTTGCAAAAATATTATGATTTTTAAGTGAATAACATAATTAAACTTTTTCATAGAAAATTGGTAAGAATAGAGCAAGAAGGAAAAATAAAACAATTCTTAATACTCAAAAAAAGGGATACTAAAAGGATTTTACACATGTGGCACATTCCCTTGGTCAGCTTAATACTTTTATTCACCATTGACTTTGGGTAGTAGAAAACAGTGTAATGCTGCAACATGAATTCCAGTTTCTTGAGAAAGTTTGCAGGCAACTCTTAGTTTAGGGGAGAAAAAGAACGTAAACTTTTAAAAGAAAAAAAAATCCTGAATATCAGCTGACGAAAATTTGTATTGTATATTTTGGGATATAATCCACAGTAGTGTGTACTTGTAGTTTTTAAGTTCAGGATCTCATTTTAGAACATTTCTTAAAACCAATTTAGATTTTTAAATGAAACTGATGTCAGCTTATCTTCCAGACATTTTTCGGATTTTTAATTTGCATCGCAGACGGCTGAAGAAAATTTTGCTGCTGGGTACTGGCTCATTCAAGAAGGGATGCACCAAAAGCATTATCCAGTTCAGAAGCGTCCCCCCCGAAACGTTAGTCCCCTCCAAAAAAAAGAGAGAAAAAGAAAAGAGAAGAGAAAGAAAAAAAAAAGAAAAAAAATCAAAACAACTTTTTTTTGAGTAACAAAGGTCAAAAATTTACTTTGCTCCCCCCCCCCCCCAATGCCATTGAAAATCTGCTCTATGTGTGACCCTCAAGCATAAAGACTCCTCCCTCTACTGCGACAATTTTTTGATAATTGAGTGAAATTTGACACTTCGCTTTAGAAATGAGATTGATTTGTTAAATCCACGCATATGCAGCCTTTCTTTGTCATAGATTCTGCAAATTGTTAAATATGTTTAATTTTATGAGCCGTGCAGTGAGAATATTGCATACAGTCGAATCTGTATATTTTGAATTTCACATTAAAGAAAAAAAAATCGAGATAAAGAGGTTTTGAGATACGGGGGCTTTAGGAAACTTTTTATAGAAATTTGAAATACGAGGCGTGTTTTTAATGTAAGTTCCGTTTTTATATAAAAAAGGAACGAGTACAGATAGAGCTAAGTAATTTAGTGCACAAAAATCTACCACCCTTACGCTATTTTTCGACATTGCTCCCGTGATTTTCCAAGCATTTGTCATAGCGTGGTACAGGTTTTTGTATACCTATTCGTACAAAGTTACCGCCCGTTTAGTCAACCATGAGGACTCTTACAGGGCTTTGGCTGGGGCGTTTTTGAACATCCTCTGGTCTGCCTCAACTCGCTCGCAGCATCTTTCATTTGTTTCGGCATCTAAAGTCTTTCCAAGGTGGTCTGTGGCACAACAGCAATAATGAGCTCAGAGAACATGTTATCCCATGGCTGACTACACAGGCGGCAATTTTCTATGAATAGGTATACAAAAACCTGTACCATGCTATGACAAATGTTTGGAAAATCACGGGAGCAATGTCAAAAAATAGCGAAAGGATGGTAGATTTTTGTGCAATAAATTTCTTTGCTCTATCTGTACTCGTTCTTTTTTTATGTCAAAACGGAACTTACTTTAAAAATACGCCTCTTATGATGGTGAAAATTTGAAATCGATACTAAAGACAATATGGGCTCTTGATTAAAATTAAGGGCGTATAAAAGGCAGGGGCTGAGGGGGCTCTGGCCCCCTCCAAAATCTGGGGGGGGGGGAATGTAGTTATTTTTGGTTTTAGTTGCTCACAAACAATTTCCAAAATTTTAGCTACAAAAAAAAAAAGAATAAATATGATAGCGATAATAATAATCACAATACGTTAGATCAGAGATTTTCGAACTGGGTGCCGCACAAGAAGAGGTGAGGGGTGCCGCAAAGTGTCCATGGTAACAATAATATCTATTTAAAACTTTAAGAGGAAGCCGTGATAAAATTATAATTCTTCAAAGGTTGCGGAAATCGTTAAACTTTGGGAACACTGCGTTAGAAGGCACCAGGCAATGGGGTTCAGAAGGGGTCAGGAGATCCGTAAAACTTACTCAAGAAACTTTCGTGTCTTGGGAGAGCGAAGTTGTTTTAACAAAAAAAAAAAAAAAAAAAAACAAAGTTGGGGAAAAAAATCTCAATTCTTTCAAAAAGAAATCTTAAAATTAAAAATATTAAACAGATTCAGATTGTTGCTTAGCAAATTAAGTTCCCCTCTCTTTCTTTCACCCCTCCCCCTTTTTTTCTTCTAGTCAGTCTAAAAAGAAGGTTCTTCAAAATGTTTCTCCTTTTCACTTTCGTCCCCTGCAAGAAATTTTCAATTAGTTTTAGTTGTTCGGTTGGAGTAAAAATCGAAATTGATGTCCTAAAAACGCATTAATTTAGGCGCTTTTTGGACATCAACTTCAAAACATTTCGGGAGGGGGGTTCCTGAATCAACACCCTTTCACTAAGGTTACTACCAAAAATAGTCTGCAATTGTGCTTTTAAGGTTTCAATTTTGAAAAAATTCAGAGGAAGATCCATAAAACGACTCCTTACTCTAAACGTCTCCAAAGATAACCTGAAATTGCGTGTTAACCTTTTCTGGGGAAGAATCTCAAAATTTTTCCTATCCAAAGATTGCCAAATGTTGAGAAAAAAAACTGAAATGCTTTTAAAAAGAACCTTAAAATAAAAAAAAAAATCATGAGGTTGCTGACTATTGATCAAGTAATTATATCCAACACCTCCTATTTCTTTTACCCTCCCCCCCCCCCTCTTTTTTTTTTTCGTTTTCCCTTGTCGGTCTAAAAATAAGAAAGTCCTCAAGGGCCATTCCACGACAATGTCAACCCTTTGTCCCGCACGTGACGGTTCATATATTTCATTAAAAAGAAATAATTTTCTAGGGCAACGACGATATTTTTTGCTTAAGAAATCACAGATAAGTTTGTAATTTGTTAAGCAGAAAAAAAATCGTTCATCAATATTTTAAAGTATCATTATTAATGACATACGAGGCATCACGTGAGGGACAAAATGGCCGTTCTCTGAGGAATGACCCTCAATGAGAAAGTCTTCACAAGCCCCCTCCCCCCTAAAACCAGCAAAGAGCTTTTGAAACCTCGTTTTCAGAGCTTTAATGTCGAAAAATTTCCAAGAGAAAATTACCAAATGCATTGCTTTCTGAAAGCATCAAAATTGTTTAAGATAGCTTTTTTGGAGCTTCAATTTTGAAAAATGGCCGAACCCCTAACGTTACCAAATATGGTCCACGGTCGAGCTTTTAAGACTTCAATTTCGAAAACATTTCGAACGAGGGTCTGACTGCTTCCTTATGAAATCTGAAATTGAAAAAAAAACTGCAATATCAAAAAATTTAATGTCGAGGGCGTTTAAATTATTCTAGTATCACTGAATATCGCTTTAAACTTCGTTTTTTAGGACTTAAATTTCAAAATAGTTTTTCGGGGAGAGCCCCAGAACCGTCCTGCCAGTAACATCATCGAAGTTAGTCTGAAATTGCGTTTTTAGAACTTCAATTTCGAAAAATTTCCGCAGAAGGCACTCCCGATTCTTTCCCCCTGTAGCATCACCAGAGACCATCTAAAACTGCGTTCTTTGGACAACAATTCCAAGAAATTCCGGGGGGTGAACCCCCAGACCCCCCCAACATCAGAAGTTCTGATGGAGGGGGGGAAGCGAGATTTTTAAAGAATGCCCTCTTAAGACAATTTTTTGGTTGCACCATTGGGTGACAGTTCTTTGTCCCACCTCGAAAAGGATAGGAAGATCAGGACACTGTTGCTCCCCCCTCAAAAAAATTGAAAACACAAAAAGAGGGGGGGAGCTAATCTTGGTTATATGGGCTCCCTCCAAAATAAAAACATATATACGCCACTGATTAAAATTACTCTTTATTAGTTTTGTTAGGTATTTATTCTATTATTACATTATTAAGTGCTTTATTGCAAGTTTAAGGAATCATTTTGACAGTAAAAGAAACTTTAAGCATATCTTTTTCAAGAAAAAGTCATTCATTGCTTTTTGGTCCCTGATTTTTTTTTTTTGGATTCATTATTTATTCTCTTGAGGTTAGCAATTGCTGCAAATCTAACGTGGCCAGTATTCTACGATTTTCCTTTTTTCATCACTTGAAAAAAAACTTATACTTTCTTTTCACTCCAATCATTTCGGTTTTCTAAGGAATCACAATTTTAAGAAAGAGCAACCAAAGAACAGTACTAATCCAGATAACAGAGCAAAATGGCTTTTAACTTCAGTGACCTTTAACCATGAACTTGAAATGTTCATTTTGCATGTCAAACCTATGAACTTCACTCCTTTACTCCTCTTCAAGAAAGTGCGCGAAACGACTGTCCTTTGGTTAATCTTCCTGGAAAACCTATTTGTGGAATGCATTTCTCCCTTTTTTTCCACTGCCTCCTCAGCTCTTGAAGACAATTCCTCTGTTTCTGAGTTGAAGAAAATGTTTTTGTTTGCTGCTTTAAAGATCATTGGGTTTTGAATCCGAAAATGATAGCATAACCGGAATTTGAGACGATAGAGGTTTTTGTTGGTCTGGTCTCGTGTGTGTCATAGGTCATAGTGAAAACGACCTTTGCTAACCAGAGTATCCATTGCAATCACATTGATTTTTCAGCCAGTATTTACTGCGAATTCTTTTGGAAAAGTACAGTCTGTTTAAAATAGTACACTCTAAGTGAAAGTTGTTGCATAATGAAGTGAGCAAAACTAATAACAAGCTTTTTTAAACCCAAAGAAAAAAATTTAAAATGACGAATAGGATTGCTCTAAAAAGAGAAAGTTAACGTCGTCTGAAGAAAACGAAGTACAGTCTGCAAAGCAGCATCAGTCCCATCAGACCATTCTGAAGGTAATTTTATTTCAATTCAAAAGAAAAACTGCATAGCATTACATAAATAAAATGTTTAAAAACGAAAGGAATCTAGATTATTTCTATTAGCTTGGTTTCCATTAAAAAGTAGAAAATAAAAAAGACTTCTGTTTATAATACTCGAAAATTGCTGTTGCTCTCCTAAATAGATATTTATGTAAATTCTAAAGCAGCTAATAAAATTAAAAATAAAGACTTGAGAGGAGAACAGATGGTATGCATTTGAGCGAATAACTTTCTACCGCCTATATTTCTTCCCTAACTTTTTTTATTCAAATTTTATTAACTGCTTTAGAATTAGCATAAATGTAAATACATAAAAAGCAACATATAAATATAACGATATGAAAAGCAATTTCATTTTTTGCGGATTATAATTCAAGAAGTCTTTTTTTTATTTTATTTCATACTTATAGTGCAAACCAAGTTAGTAAAAATAGTCTTTATAGTTTGATCACCGATGAGACTGAAAGTCAAACATCCAGTTTACAGGCGGAAATGGAAGTATCTATTAGCTTTCAGGGATGCCAGCTTTTGTAGATGCGTGTTAGCCTCTAAATTAAGCAGTCACACTGAAATGAACGGAACACGCTCATCAGATATTTGATTTCCCCCTGATTTGAAAACACTGGTTTTGACAAGACTGTTGCTAGAAAATTTCACAAAAAATTCTTTGCTTTTGTTTTGTTTGACACAAGTATCGGAATTGGGGGCACCTCATTCCAAAGTATGTAAGATTCACCTCCCTCTTATTTTTTTAATAATAAAAAATTTACATATATATATATATATATATATATATATATATATATATATATATATATATATATTTAAAAGAAGTAACCCCCCCCCCCGAAATTCGGGTCCAGCTACGCCTCTGATCCAGTTTTCCGCCGCGGATAATGAATAACACATTTATTTAAACAGCCAGAAATGCACTTCTATGCTACCTTTGGCATAGTAAAATTAATGGATAAGGTTCGCAGACCTCACACTTCCTCCCCGTTTCCTTCCTACTTCCTTCTCTTCTGTTATTTGTTTTAACTATTGACAAAGATGTAGCAAAAAACCCTGTTTTTTTTTTTGTTTTTTTTTTTTTTAAATCTAACACCATCTGAGTGCTATGGTTTTGTATACTGAAATTTTAAGTTTCCAGCCTGATATTTTATTTGTTTGGATGACTATTTTTGATCGATTTATTAGTTAGATGAATGAAGACAGAAGGGATATATGTGAGGCTCACCCCACACATATACAGATAAGGCCTAAATTTTACCAATTTTCTACAAAAAATCATTTTTCTACATCAAGTTGACTGATGTTTACAATGAAGATGAATATCATTAGTCAAAAAAAAAAAAAAAAGATTTGCTCTTATTCAATATTTCGGTCTACCATTTGTTTACTACTCAAAAATATGGATTTTTTACACTAAAATGTTTCATTATGAACAAATTAACTACACTGCGTGGCATAAAAAATGCTTCTGACACTGTTCCTGTTGAATCTTATATAAAAATAAAATAACCACCTGAATACAAATATGATAACAGTTTCATTAAATATAATTTATGACAGCTAATACTTTTGGAAATAGCCCTTGTTGTTTGTGACAAGAGCTAAAGTGAAACAGTATTTTGTACAGACTCTGGAAATCTGAAAACACCGCAAAAAGTTCAAATAAAATTTTTTTTGGGAATCTTTGGACATAGGCAGGAAGCAATTAAAATGGTGCATTCTGAGGAAGGAGCACTTTTTTGGACACCATGTTGAAATGTGAGTGGTGAGAGGAAGTAAATCTCTTTCCATTTTTCTCAACAATGATGGTCTTTAAGATAAGAAGTGGCAAAGATCTTACAAAGTGTGAGAAGGAAATGAGAGTTACTGGAGGTCTAAATAACTTTTTTCCATTTCCGAAAATTTTCTTTTGCAAGCAAAAAATTCTTCATTTTTCAACTTAAAAAAATTGCAACAAAAAAAAATCTGCCATAAGAAAGAAGACAATGGTCGACCGGCGCACCCGGCACATGCCCAGCTGGATTCTGCCTTTGGGTATCAACTTTAGAGCCTATCCCTTTTCCACACTGAAAAAAAAAATAATTTCACCTAATTTGGACCATAGCAAAGCTGGAAAATGTAGCAGCGTATGAGAGCATCCATCGAGCAATCTCTAAAATCTTCAGCACTTTAAACATGTAGTTCCCCTGGTATTATCTAATAGCAGCATAAGATGAATCCTGCACTAAGATCTTCACAAACCAACATAATATTTTTAAACAAAGAAATGTGAAATGGTCACCAAATTTTTGTTCAAATAAAAGTATTTCTTTTGGATTTTTCTTTGTTCTTGTCTGCCTTTTGAAATGGGGAAGATTGATTTGTCAGACACTGTTCATTATTAGTCAATATACACAATATAAAAAAGGACACAATTCATTTGTTATCTCTTCAACTAGACGAAAAAAGTGGCTTATGTGTTATTCATTGCACAGTTGAAAAATTCCTAACAGATACAATTGTTTTAATGATATGGTGCTGTGAAGCAGATTTGTACAGAAAAAATTTAATTATTCTTAGTTGTAAAAACTATTTCTAATTTTCAAGTTTTTTCTTAATCATGGCACAACTATCCAAGATTATAATAATAATAAGAAGAACTTAAATAGGTGACCATTGAACAGAAAATGAGATTTTATTTAAAAATGAATATTGTATCAATCTGGCCCAACTATGGGGCTAGTGGATGCAGCTAATGCGGCACTTTGATACTGATAGAATATTATTAAAACAAAAGTATACAGAATGTCAATAGGGCTAGGCAATGCACTGATGCATTGTGAAACACCAGTGCATACCCTACATCTTTAAAAAGAGTTCCGAATTTTTTACTAAAGTGGAGGACTGATACCACAGTGACCACAAACCAAAGCAATGAGGTATGAAAAACCAACCCCCCCCCCATCCAATGCCATTTTATCTAATATTTAAGAATCTTAAGTACTAAGTTGGCTAAATAGGCATTCTAACATAGTTCATTCCATTTTGACAATTTCATCACCTGTGAAATTCTTTTACCAACTCCTGCAAATTTGCTTTACACGTTTTCATAAAAGATGTTCTGACAGGCCTGTTTTTGAATTAACCTCTTTACTGTGAGAACTTCTTCGCCAAAAAAGGTCCTTTTATGCGTAAACATTTTGAAGAGAAATGTTCACTTCCCAGCAATGCATTTGGTTCCGGGACCTCCTGGGTTGCTACTCCTTTCGTTTTACAAAGGAGCTTCTGCTTGATCAAACTAGCCATTATGGGGATCCAGCGCGCGATGGTTTCTTAAGAGTAGGAGGGAACGTTGTCCCTGAGGTGCAAGGGGTAGGTTGACGATGACAGCTGGAATGTATTCATTTTGGCTTTCTCTTTTCTTAGGTTTGTTCTGGAAACCATTTTGAAATTCTCCTAGCTTCAAAAGGACCTCTAAGCATTTTACTACGAAATTCCGAAATATTTACTTATATTCAGACAGACGTTATATATTTTGTAAATGCTAATCAAACTAGTTTAGTTATTGAAATTTGCTGTTCAACTTTTAAAACTGCGCAATTAAATCAATTTAATTTAAAAATTGAAAAGATTTAAAAAAAACAAAAAAAAAACAAAAATTGATGCTTTCCCTTACCACAAACTTTAACATGAAGTTCTTTATATTCTATGGATAATTAGATTGCTTATTAAAACTGCGAAGCTTAGTATTTGCTACATGATTATACTATGATAAGCAATGTTATTTTTTTACAAACTAACGCTTTGTAGTTTTGCTGCATAAATTTTAATATAGTAGCCAAAAGCTGGGGCATTAACTTTCATCACGTATGGCTTGAGTCACACCCATTTACTTGGGTGTGCTACTGTTTCCTTGGTTCCAACCAACTTAAAACCAAAGTTTTCTAGCAATGAAATTCAGACTGAAACATTTATAATTTATCCTGTTCTATATTAATAATTTCAAGTCGGCAAAAAATTCAATAGCGATTGTATTTTTTTTAAACGATAAACTTGAATGCTTCGTATATGTTATATTGTCATTCGGAACCGACGTCTACAAACTTACAATTGAAGAAGAGTTTGCTTACAAAATGTAACTGTAGATGGGGCAAACCTAACCTGGCAGCATTTTGAAGGCTGAGCAGATCCTAATGATAACATCACGACGCTGTCAGGTTAGGTTTACCTCAACTGTAGCTGAAATCAAAATCAAATGCAGGATCCGACTAAAATATGGGGAGAGGGGCGTAGATAGACTTTGATGCTCTCCCCCCCCCCCCCCCCGCAAGATTTAAATTTCAACATAGTGCTTATTTTTCTGAACGTACGCCCTCATACTTCTTGCGCCCCCCCCCCCCCGCGGGGTTGTCATGTGCGCCACTGGATTTAGCCATTGGCTAAATCAAAATCTTAGTCACTTGGGGGCATTTCAAAAGCAGGAGCCGTAGGCTACGGCCCAGTTCCCAGATGGTAATTCTGATTACGCCAGCGACTGCTATAATACCTAAGCACTAAATTGATTTTTCTTTCAACCTTTTTTGACCAGCGGGCCGGCAACATCTTTTTAAAAGAACTCCCAGACCGGTCAGTTTTTTTTTCTTGCCTTATTTATTATTATTTTTTTATATGAAAAAAAAAGAAAATCACTCGCAGAACCTGAAAAATCTGCTAAAAATCTAATCTGACAGGAGAATCCCCCCTCCCCTTTTTTTCTCCTTTTCTTTTTATTTTATTTTATTTTCTCAAAAAAAAGGGAAATTTTTGACTTGCGGATTGTTGTGGAAAAAGTTAGTGGGCAGTCGAGTTTTTTTTTTTTTTTTTTTTTTGTTACTACATATTAGAGATTTGTTGCAAAACATTTTATAGCAAAGGTTGTAGATAGCTAATTGTTGTAACAACTATCCATAAGTAAGTGAGCATTTGAGAAAAACAATTTTGAAAATTAATCACCAAATTCATGCAAAAACCGTTACATAGGATATTATTAGATTTTTACATTTATTTCTTTATTTGTTTTTGAATAAAGAATTTTTAATTTGTTTATTTCATAGCTGCGTCACCTGGGCTTCAATCGGTCTACCTTGAAAATAAAAGTTATGTCAAACGATCAGGCTAAATAATATTAAAAATCTTCAAAATTTCCTGACGAAGCGAGAAAAAGTTACCAAAATAGAAAATTTTTAAATCCCCCAATTATTGAAAAAGCCTCAAAACAAAAGGTAGAATTTTTTTGTTCATATTCGAGAAAAAAAAAGGGCAACAGATCTCTCTTCTCAATGATTTTCGTCACGCTACTAATTTTTATAAAATCATTGTTCAACAATGACCGTAAGCAGCAACGAATTTCAAATTGAAGGCTTACCTACATCTTAAGATTGAAATTAGTTAAAAACAGTTGTAACTCACGTTCTAATCACCTTGGGACATTGGAACAAATGATGCAGAAAAATCAGTGGTTTCCATGGATATTTTATTCTAATTTTTGTGAGCATTTTTTTTTTTTTTTTGCCCTCATATTATAGAAAAACGCCATTTTTGGATCTTATTATTAGAATTCAAACGGTTTGGTTTTTCTTTTTTTTCGCGTTCGAAAACCTCCTTACGTTCTTTTTTGGGTGCTCAAGTACCTCCCTGCCAAATTGTTAGAGATCCGACGTAAACTGTGGATTTATAAAGGGCGCCATACACACACACACATACGTATATATATATTGACTGTTTTATTTATATAGATTTTAAATCGAGGACGAGCAAAAAACCCTGAGGACCGGCAAATTTTTCCTCCTTACTGGTACCCGGTCCACCCAACCACCAAGCAGGGGAGGGGAGGGCCCACAAATAAAGATGGTGACTAGCGACTCAAGTATCGTTGTCGGGTCGTGGGAGTACGTATTCTTTCGGCGGAGATAGGGGGGGGGGGGGTATTTGGCTAAATTGTCATCTGCGTTGTTTTCTTCATCAGAAGATTCTTGGTCATTAGAATAAATACTATAATCAGAGCTGTCGTTGCTCGAATAATCTGCGTCTGACATTATGAAGCATATAAGTATTCGCTAAGAAGAAAATGTTCGAAATGCATCGAATGTTCAACAAAGAATGAAGGCCTTCTCGTTGTAGATACAACAATGTAGCTACTGTGAAGTGCGCATGCACAGCCAGTATACACCTTATCAGTCAGACATTGTACCCATGAAAAGCAAGAGCAAAGAATTAATCCCCTTTCAAAAGAAAACCTGAACTATTGTAGAAGAATCAACGTGGGAATTCATGCTTGAACGAGCATTAGAATCTAGTTTCTGTGATTAGAATTAGTACTCGAAAAAGATCTGGGTTGTGTTAGTATATGTTTAAACTAATGCACATATATTATACGTGTATATATAAGTAAGAGGGAAAAGCATACATTTTTGTATTTTTATCCTTTCTTCTTTCAAACTATTAAAATTTGTTCTTGTTTCTTAATTTTTCATCTTCATGGCTAAACTTCATCAAAACCACCCAACCATCAAGCAGGGGAGGGGAGGACCCACAAATAAAGATGGTGACTAGCGACTCAAGTATCGTTGTCGGGTCGTGGGAGTACGTATTCTTTCGGCGGAGATAGGGGGGGGGGGGGTATTTGGCCAAATACCCCCCCCCTTGCATCGTCCCAAGTGACGGTGAAAATTTGATCATGATAAAAACTAAATTGCTTGGATTCGGTTGCAACATTTGTTAAAAGGGAGGAGAATAAAAGGGGGAGGGGAATAACGAAAAGAGCGTATAAGAAGTATTCTTCTCCTAATATCGATCCAATTTATGTGTATAATCAAAGCATCATTTAATTTTCTTGTTCATATTTATTGAAAATATATCGTGAATTGTAGGAATATTGCTTCGTTTTGAATACATCCAAGATTAGTAAAATGAATACCTTTGTGTCAAAAAGTAAAATAAGAAGTGACACAACGTCAAAAAAGCACAAATTACAGATTACTCCAGACACGTGCTTCGGCGTTTCAAGAAAACGCCTTTTTCAATGCAAAAAAAAAAAAAGTAGCTTTCGGATGTCTTTTCCTCCACAAGCTCATTTCTTTTGCGTTGACAAAGGCGTTTCTTGTAACGCTGAAACACGTGTCTGCAGTAGTCTGCAATCGTGCTTTTTGACGTTGTTATTTTTTATTTTACATTCTAGATTGTTTACTATATGCAGTAGAACCTTGCATGTCCGAATCTTCGGATACTCCGAACAGATTTTTTTTTTTTTAATTTTATGGAAAGTATTACCGGAAGAGAACTAAATGTGTTAAAAGGAAAAAAAAGAAAAATAATTTTTCAGCACATATTGATTTGAAGCACATTGAAAAAAAAAAGAAAAAAAAAACGCAATACAGGATTACCTCATTTACCTTTAACTGAAAATATTAAAATAAACTTTACTTGAAATTTACTTTATATTAAAGATGTTTTGAGGTGAAGAGACAGGTCGAGTTTTTACTGGTGAAGTGATGATACTTTTGACGAGGAAGAAATACTATTCCTTAGGTCTCATAAACATAATGTCTGTTCGTGAAACCTAGAGTCTTTTACTATGTTTCACTGATTTTAAATATTTTTTTCCTATAGCAGAACTATATTTTACTTTTTCAACTTCAGAATGAAAAGTAAGAATATTCTCTGATCAATTTCTTCTAAAATCAGTCCTCTTGTGTTGAATGTATACTAGAAATAAAAATGGGATTGAATATTTATTTCGTTGAAATGGAAATTTCTTTGCATAGGAATTCGCTGCAATGAGATTTTACTGTATTATTTAATAATATTTTTTAATATTGATTAAATTTATTATTATTTTATTTATTTATTTATTTTTGGACATTTTTTTGACTTAAGATTTTCTATTCAAATTCACCAGCTGTTAGTGAATCTTGCTATTATAAAACTTCACATTCCACAATTGTGTTTGTGGCAAAGAAAGTAGGGCTAATGGAATGCACTGATACGACAGCGAACCTGTTTCCGTATTCATTTATCTCTCTTGGGAGTGTCTGAAGTCTTTTATTCGCATCGGATTCTAAGCCTTTCTGAATAGATATCTTTTTGGGGTGCAAACAGCTCACACACATGTGTTGTATTTTCTACCTTGTCACTCTATAATAGTAAAAGTGACCCGATGTGATAACTGCTACTTTTTAAATCTTATTTTTTTAAAAAAAGGAAAAACAGGAAGAACATATTGATTAGAAGGAAAACTACTAGCCTCAACTTGGGGTTTGGGACCACAAAAAGCAACAGCATAAGTAAAGGTGGTTTTGAACGATTTTACGTAACAATTTGCATTATTTTTACCATAAAAATTCAAATATTTCGGGGGGGGGGGGGGGCAGCATCCCTTCCCCTTCGTTCTCTTAAACTACATCATTGCAGATTGATACATTTAATTGATTCACGTTATGCCACGATTTTTTTGCACTACGTTTAGTTTACACAAACTAAAACGCCGCACAAATTTAGATTCAGCTGACTCTTTGTAATAAAATAAAAACGTCCAACTAGATTCTCTCTCTGTTTACAGATATTTATAATCGACTAGTATGGGGGACAACTGCCCTCTTTTCTTTCAAAAAGAAAAAATTCCTATTATTTTATAAAAATTAAAAAATGTAGCATCGAATTGAAAGAAGTACCATATGACCATTAGTCCCAATATTTAAGGTCGTGCCCCGGACATTTTGAGAAAAGGTCTGTTAATCAATAATAACGTTAAAATTAAATATTAGAAAAAGTCACCTGTACTATGAACAGGCACCGTCTACCGACCCCCCCTCCCCTCCCCTTAGGTATCTCCAACTTTTTTGTGCACCAGCTGCTTATGTTCTCTCTAATTATATCTTTATCTCTCGCACTCTTGCAAGGAAAGTGACACAACTCAAAATTTGAGAAAAACGTACTAGATATTTATTTTAAATCTAAATTTAATGCTTTTTTTTTGCCAACAAAACTCGCACAATACTTCTGGCATATGTCGAATTTCTCGGGTAGAGAAAGAATTTCCGACCCCGCAATGTGATATAATTTCAAGTCGTCAGGATGCATCCCATCCCTCCTAGGAGCTCTGAAACATTTAACTGAGACACCCTGCATATATAATAATGCATCATGTTTCTCTGCAGTTTTTTCAGTTCGAGCTTTACCAGGTGTATGAGAAGCGTTTCGCACTTTCATCTTAAAATAATTAATATTTTCCTTTGAAAACATTTGCATAAAAGGTGCAATATGTAATATTTTTCTATTTTTAAATAAAAAGTTGAAGCACTAGGTGATTAATAAGTTTAACATCGCTTAAAACAGCACTAATTTGCAAAAAAAAAAAAAAAAGTGCAGATAGAAGGGTATTGCAGTGAAGAGGAGGATTGCAATGAGAAACTTGTAATATAAGAAGATGTGAGCTTTGAATGTTATAAGGTAATCAGAACATCCAATAAAGTCCATATCTAAGTTTAAAAAAATTTTCTATGAAAAAGGTCTTCCTTGCCCCACCCCCCCCTTTCCCGAAACATGTAACTGGAGCTTTTGGTAAACTTGTGCTGTTTCCAAAGTTGTTGATTTTTTCCCCATCTACTTTTTAGTTCAGATATTTATTTATTTCATACTAGGAAATTTATTAAGAGCTTGACGGAAAGGCATTCTGTAGAGAAAAGAAAAGCGCATAACAGATATCGGTATAACAAGTTAGAATTTTATCTTGAGAGGGGTTTGTCGTAAGAGTTCGTAAATAAATATATTTCAGAAGACTTGAATTGCAAATATCAGTCCAAGTTCAGGATTAATTTTAAGTGATAAGTAATGTAGATTACCTCGAATGTTTAGGGGAGTACTCTGAACACATTGAATTTGCTCTAAAAACCTTTCATACTTTCTCTTCAAGAGTTGATAAAGCATAAGAGTTTCGTGATGGTATTACATACTTCATAAAAAATAATTTAATTAATGGAAAAGTATGCATTTTATACCAATAAGCTTGTATCTTTTTGCTTTGAAAAACGGGCTTGTAACTCCAAAACAGATGACAGCATTTTTTTTTTGGGGGGGGGGGACTTTGCATTTTTTTAAAACCAAAATGGTGCTTTTATTTCATTATTTTAAACCACTTGTAAGCATGATCTTTTTTGCAAATATTAAAAATTTAATTTTACGGAACTGTGTTGTGTGACAAGAAAATTTTCCTCTCAATTCCGGATTTAACGCAAAAAATCGAAAAGAATTAATAATAAAAAATAAGAGATACATGAAATAACCCACATTATTAGATTAAGTTCATATTCCATCGGACAATAGTGTCACTTAGAGTTCTTAGGGATGCTATGCCATGAACTTTCATTTTATAAGAGAGATTAAATTTATGATATTTTTGAAAAAGTATAATTGACAGGTTATTTATATTTGAACAGATTAATAAAGATTTTATGCTGGGACGCTAGTTATACTTTTATATTTATTTCAGACTAAGATTTCTAATTCAGATCTTTTTGTATTTGATAATTAATTATAATGAAAACTTCATTTTCAGTATTCTGCGAGAATATTCATTTTTAGTACCTAATTTCAATCTAAAAATACACAATTTCTGAGTACACATCCATTTCAAGCAGCGTTAGGATGAACTTACTCATAGCTCTCGAACACGTGCGCCTGTCCAGTGAGCGGAAATAAATTAGATCGACAACTGACTCTCCACCTACTCGCGGTTGCTCCTTTTTTCGGAATTTATCTTAAGACACCCGCGGTTAGTTGCTTCGAGTACTGCAGGAAAGTCCACTGCCCCTACTCAAGGGGCTCGGGCTACACAGTTAAAGGTACATAAACCTCACCCCGAGCTCAGCTCGGGCTACGCAGTTAAGAGGTTAAGAATTCCATTTCAAAAGAAAATGCTTCATTAAAAACTAAGAGTCTAACAGCTTTTAATCTTAGCAAGAGAAAAAAAAGTCTAGCCTCTCCTTTTCCTTCTGCTGATGTGGGGATTCAGAATGGGATCATATGAACATGTTGAAATTTCCAAGAACTAATTGTTCTTTTTTCTCCTAAACTTAAATAAAATGAAATAAATCCAAAACTTTTGAACACCAAACATCATTATCCTCAAAACCTCAAATCAAAAGCAACAAATGACAACATTGCTAAATAATAAAAAGTGAAACTTAAAAATAATGGCGGCGGTAAAGACTAGGTTTTACCTTTTAACACAATTTATTTTTGTTTATTTTGTAAGAAATTCTCCTAACTTAGCAGCAAGATGTTGCCTAACAAATTTCTCACACAAAGTAGCCTAAACATACGACCCAGAATCACACTCAAAACAGCCGAGAACCCAAAACAGGAGGCATGATTTTAGAATTACAAGCCCTTAGAATACTTCAATGTAGCATTTCAAGTGGTCCTATTTCACTTAATAATTTGCAACTTATAAGAACTTAGAGAAGTCATTCATTTTCAGTGGCATATAAAACAACATATATAACTTCAATTTTTAATATAATGGCATGTTTTAAACTTACTTTTCATCAAGATAGTAACTACAGCCATTCAATTCTGCCAGTTTTAGAATGTCTGAGTTAATGCCATCAACTACAACTTGCACTTCTGCAGGCTCCATGTAATCTACGGTTTCATCCATACTAAAGAAAAATAATTAAACATTCAAATACAGAAAAACCAACAAAATATCTTTATTATATATGCTCAAGTTCCTTCATTAATAGGGGAGATGATCGACCGGTTCAATGTGTCCCGTGATCTCGTTAGATCACGGGACACATTGAACCGGTCTTAAGAATTTTAATGCTATTATTTTTTTTTTAAATTTCTGACCAGCAAATAGCAACTATAGTCCTACAAATCCTATAACAAAATCACATAGTACAGTTATACTGAACAAACTTTATTTCAGAAACATATTTTATTGCTATTTTTTCAGTGCTGAGTAGTTTTCACAAGTCTGTAACTTTACTTTTTTTAATGGTTTTAATGAAGAATGGAATAATAAACTGAACTCCTCTCTTAAAATAAGTTCTTTTAGTTCGTAAATATTTGTAGTATTTTCAATTTTTTTCTCATAAAGAAAAAAATTATGACTGCATTTCTTCAGACCAAGAATGTGGGGCATGTTGGTCCACTTTTAGAAAATGTACAAAAAAACAAAAACTTTTAGAAGAATTTAAAAATAAATGTTACAGTATTAGCAATAGTAAAGTTGATGAAGACCCAAGTTATGCTGATTCTTGAGAAAATGTAGATAGTTCAGGCATAAATAGAGTAAAAGTACAGGTTGGTCAATTTAATATTTTAATATGTTATATTCAGGGGTGTCCACCAAGGGGGAGGGGGCATGGCGCAGCCTGCGCCATTGAAATCTTTAGCGGGTGTTTTGAGGGGTATTTTTCACTTTTTAGGAGGCTCTAGCTTGTGGGGGGTGTCTTTGCATTATTTACAAGGGGGTGCCCTTGCCCTTAGAGGGTGAGCACCCCTGTTATACTGATCTTTAAACTTAATTGTTTCTCATGCTTAAACAAAAAAAATAAGCCAAATTACAATATTGGATATTATTTTTTATTAAAATCGTTAAAGAAATTATTTTTGCAATGCAGACCAATGTATCCTGTGGTCGGGGCACGTCAGTCTGCTTTAGAGTTCTGTTAAAAAATTAATATGAAAAAGTTAATGAATTGAACAATTTCAAAAAAAATTCGGATTTTGAAAAAAAATATGTAATGAAACTCATGGTTGAGAATCAAACTGCTCATTTAATTTTTTGATGAAATAAAAAATGAAAAGTAGAAAAGTGAACCAACCTGCCCCATCTCCCCCTATATATATTGGTATAATGCATTTCCTAGATTTTCTAGAATCTTGACAATCTAGTGCAATTTCTTGTTGTGTCACACTCATATGTCACATTTCTGTGCTGATTTTTGCTATCATTAAAAAAGTCATGCTTAGATGACTCAACGTGTAAGCACCTAGAATGATAAAGGAATCCTGCTTGTTGTTAAAACAAAAAGAATTAAAAATTTTCATACTGCTTCAGGGTTATATACTGAAATCGGGGGGGGGGGGGGACAGCAAAAATCTGGGGAAAGATGTCCAATATCATCAAAAGGTCAAAATATCATTTTTTCTTTCTTTTTTTTTTTGTTTTTCGTAAACTGAAAGTTTAAAATTAACAATGCAGAACTTTACAATAATAAAGAAACATAGGTATTAACTCTTCCCCATTCATGTAACAACATTCATACAGCACAGAATCAAATAGTTAAAAAGTTTTTTGCAAAATTCCTCAAATTTGATGATTGAAAATGGCGGGAGTCGACAAAAGAGTATCAAATGTTTCAAAAGATATTGAAAGTTACCATCAATTGTTTGAGTTTTTCAGGTTAAAAAAAAAAAAGATTTTCAATGTAAGAAACAAATAAAAACTCACACATTATACCATCTTGTAAAAATCCTAGCACTCATTTCATAAAAGTGGAGCATTTGTAGCTTAAAATAGAATGAAGAGAGAAATTATAGGGGGGGGGGGATGTATTGTGAACAAATAGTCACACATTATTTCATTGAGTTCTGCAATGTATCTCTCTATGGAGCAATTAGTACTTTTATGCAGGGTGTTCCGTTTTAACCTGGAAGACCTTTATTTTCGCAACCGTTAGTCCTTGATGTTATACTTCCAATTGCAAAAATGTTCAAAATCAGATGCAGAGTTAAGATATTGAAAGCTTGAAGCAAAAATAAAAAATGAGTCAAAAGTAGTTTCACTTTTTATAAGGGTCCCAGGTTCCCTAACTTATGTTTAGGAAAATAATATCCATTGAAAAGTAATTCCAACGCAAAAAGTTTGAAATTAGTACGACCAATATTCACCGAGATATGAAGCGCAGCGTTTTGTGACTTACACCACTTTTCACTCGCCGTCAATAACACCTTTTGGGGGGAAATATAGCCGTTAACAAATGTTTAAAATTATATGTGTGCATAGAGTGTGGTTTTCAAATTGTTTGAGGTTTTGTAGCGTATTTTTGCGCATCATGGCATAACATTTTATTTATTTTTGAATAGCAATGAAAAATATAAGTTCCTTGTTTTCTTACTTCAACGACCTGTCATTCTTCTGAAAGGACGATAAGTTTCACTCTCATATCCTGTATGGTTCCTTAAAACTTTGAAATAGAATATCTCCTTGAGTTTTGGTTGTACAAATGTCAAGTTTTTTTGTGTCAGTAATAGTTTTCAATGGAGATTATTTCTCTAAATATAAGTTGGGGTGACACAGGGTCCGTATAAAAAGTTAAATTTTGTATTTTCTGACTTTTTTACATTTTCACTTCAAACTTACGCTACCTTAACCCTGCATCTGATTTTGAACAATTTTGCAATTGGAAGTACACATCTAGGACTAACGGTTCCGAAAAATAAAGGTCTTGCAGGTTAAAACGGATTACCCTGTATAGTTTATTATATGTGTTTTTTGGCAACACTGCGTAACTGTAATCGGAATAAATGTTTTCTAACTGTTATGTTTATTCTTGTTCGTGATGTCCTAATAAAGATGTTGCTTTGTTAATCGTCTATTCTTTTATCCTGTCCCATCGCCATGCTTCACGGCAGTTTGTCATATTGCATATATTCCAAGTTCAATTTCATAAATTCAATTTTTTTTCAGTTAACTTCTCGTTAAGCGATTTTCCACTGTTTCAGTAGGTCAAAATCAAGGGATTGTTCTTGTTAAAGACAACAGTTGGGTGGAAGACATCTTAAAGTGATTTGTACTCATAAAGGGAGCAAGAACACGGACAAGAATTGCAAATGTATTTAGCCGTAGAAGCATTTTTTTTGTTGATGACTAATAATATTGCAGTCTCTTTACCATAATTATTGGAAGTATTACGGCAAACTAACTTAAGTTTATAACTTAATAAATGAAATCAGCTTTGAATCAAAGATAAAAACCATCAACAACAAGAGTAATATACATCTAACAAAACCCTCTTTAATTACAATTTCTCACTGTATAGCTAAACATAAAACAGAACGATTGATTTATGCAGTAAAAAAATCTGAAAATAGAAATAAAATTGCTCTTACAATGATTCATCTGCTCCAGCATCCTCGTCATTTTCAGATTTTTTCAGATGCATTTCTGTAGTTGAGTTTCTTTAAAAAGATAATTAAAAAATGGAATAAATAAATAAAAATATTATAAGAATTAAAAAAAAAACCGATTGGAATCATAAAGTAGACAATTTATTAAATGCATACAATTTAAAAATGGCAGCAGTTTTGCAACATAAAGGAGAGAAATATTCTATGAAACTGCAAAATTAAAGCGGCAACAATTTTCCGCCACTGCTAGAGAGCTTGATAACACATACACTCCTAATTTTCAACAGTCTGAATTCGTTTGTATGGTATTTTTAAAGATCGAAGTCTTTTAAAATCAGCTTTATAACATAATGAAACCATCATCAATCTCTCGTCATGAAGTAATCTTAACATTCAATTTGATCCACCTCAGAAATTTCAGGAGTTAAAGCTAAAATTTTTTTAAAGGGAAGAAAAGGGAAACAAAATGTACTTTAAGAGACCAATTCTAACCCCCCCCCCTTCCCCTGCAAACTCATCCTGCAAAATCAATTTTTAATGATACTTAAAAAGAATAAATTTTGAAACTTCTTGTCAGACAGCCTGCATCTTTTGGAACAAGAATGTGTCCAGCAGTGGAAAATAATCTCTCCACTGTAGTGGTGTTTGCCAGAGAACAGTTGTAATGCAAAAATGTTACTTTATAATTGGGAATTTCTGAAGCATTGTAAAGAGTGTAATCATAATGCAAATATGTCTGGAGATGCCTTGTGCTACTGATAGACAGCGGCGTAGCGTAGGTTTCTGCCGCAAGGGGCAGGCACCAAATTTGTCGCCCTTCTTACATTGTCCTGCTATATGCCGTCTCCCCCCTCCACACACACACACAAAAAAAAAAAAAACAACATGCTTAATATTTTATAGAATGAAAACAAGGTTTTATTGTCTAAAACATGTTTCACATTTTAATATAATCTTACTTCAACAGAAAATACTGTTGATCAACAAATTCTAATAAATATTTTTCAAAAATTATTGCATTCTGAGAGATAATATTTTTCCTAGATAAAAACATTTAAAACATGATCTAAAACTGTGTATATGTAGTATTTCTTGAACTTTTTAATGAAAAGAATGATTAAAAATTACCTGATCGATACATTTTTTTATACTTGAAAAGATTTTTTCTTTTTAACCTAAAATTTTAATTTTCTACTTTTCATCAATGGAAATTCTTTAACAACACTATCAATATCGATTGTATCAGTTGTTTCTGTAAAATGTTGTATAAAATGTCATTTTTTAAAATGACCCTCTGAATCCAAATATGCAAGCCCACATCTGCGTACATGCAGGCCCCGCAGTGGGGGGGGGGGGGGCATGACCTTAAAAGGCCCTAACGGCGCATGAAACTGAAAAAAAAAAAAAAAAAAAAAATGAAAACTAGCACTAAGACTTTTTAATGTTGCAAATATACACTGCTTTCCTTTGGGGAGAGGACCTGCAGATTTAGTTGCAGTGGGTCCTAAATTTATAGACCCGGACCTGCGAATATGACCACTGTTTCCCCCTATTACTCACCCTGTTTTGGAGTTCTGGAGATCAACCTCTTCCTCTCCCAATTTTTTCATAAGCCAATATTTTTATTTGGTGTGGGAGGTAGCATTATATTAATAGTTAACATTCTTCTGAGGGGCTAGATAAAAGAAAAATTTAAAAACATGAGCATTTGTAGCAAGGAGGGACCCTCAGGGTGGTTCTCCCCCCTAAAATATTTAAAAAATCATCAAAACGAACTGTTTCTTCTTTTTTTTCCACAGTTTGTTTTCTATTGAACTTTTTGCTGTACAATCATTTACTTTTCGAAGTAAAATCTAAGTATCAGATTCATTTCTATGAGCCCCATGTTGAAAAAAAATACTAAAAATAAATATAAAAAAAATAAATAACTAAAATGAAATAAATATAAATTTCGAAAAAATAGGGACATTCAAATGCAACCAAAGAGAGAGGTGCACAACTAGACCCCATTAGGAGTCTACGTACCGAATTTCAACTTTCTAGGACATACGGTTCTTGAGTTATGTGAAGCACATACGCACATACATACATATGTACATACGGACATCATGAGAAAACTCGTTGTAATTACCTCGAGGATGGTCAAAATGGATATTTCGGGTGTCTATACATTCTTAGGCACTTATCCACATGTGGTTGAGTTGAAAAAAAAAAACTCAACATTCATTTGGGGGTGAGCAAAGTGGATATTAAGGCCGATTTCTGAGTGAATTTTTTTTTCGTGAATACAATACTTCCTTTTCTGTAAAAGGAAAAAAAAAAGGGGGGGGGGGGGAGCTCAGGAACAAGGGCGCAAAAAAAAAAAAAAAAAAAAAAAAAAAACGAAGGCGCACAAGGCGCTTTAGTGTTGACCTAACAAATTGTGTCTAACTCCCGCAAGGAAGGTAAACACCAAGTTTAGCAGATGCCTTTCTATTTCACATTTCTATAGCTATCAAGTGAAATGAAATGTCAGAATTCAAGTTGAAAGGCTAAATCATTTTATTAATAAATCCAATGATTAACAACTGTAAATAATCTTTAACATTGATAAATGATATAAATAAGTATGAGGGATTTCAACACTACTCAAAACATCCTTCATGTTCCAAAAGAACATCTTTTCAAAAAAAAAAAAAACATTTGACACCCTAACATAAATTACTCTAAAATGTTTCAAAAAATTTTAAGTCCCTAACTCTCATGGCGAAATTCTAAAAGCCATCCCCTAAGTGCAGGACGTCGCCTCAACAGCGAACGATCCTCTCAAAAATACGACTATCGTCAGTCGAAAATGAGAAACGCGAGCAGAAGAAGGTAAGTTCCTTCTCATTTCCCCCTGCTTATATAATACAGTGCACTCAATGCACGTCACGCCGAATATGCCTACGTAAGAGCTCAGTCTGGATGCTTCCAGAACATTCGATTTGCCGCGGAGCTATCGGGAGATTACATCATCTCCGCTCGTGCTCTGACGGCACATCCTCCTTCCTGACGAAACACGTCGTTCGAAGCCGTTCTGATGTTTACACATTGATTCTCCCGATATACGCGATTTGAAACAAGCGTCCTTTAAGGGTGCTCTTCACTGAGAGTCTGAAAGATTCGGATCTAATGTTAACCTTTAGCCAACGGCGGTACATATGCTGTACCGACAAAAAGTGTTCTCTTCCTACGGCTGTGGTACAACGTCTGTACCAGTCCTTCCCTTCCCCCTCCAGTTACTTCCCGCAGTTGATAATCCTTTCACACACGCCTACGCAGGGAGAAAATGAATGAAACGCACTACACCCCTTTTGGGGGTCTGTCAATCAGAGGCGTTTGGCATAGTTTTGTTCCCAGTGAAGGAATGTGTGGCGAAGTTTCGAAAAAGAGGGGAGAAAGTTAAGCAGAAGTAAAATACTTGAAGGAAAGAAACATTTTTGATAGCCTTTTTCTGTTTAATAACCCAATAGTAAGGCTTCCTATAATTAATAACAGCATATTTTACTGAGTACAAAACACCTATTTAGTTTAAGCAGTGTAGATATTTAGGGAGCAGAGCGCAAGAAACATCATTCTCCAAAATATTTCTTTTGTTATGGTTTTATAAAAATAATTAAACACTTGAAAAGCATATCTTATTTTGCTAACTCTTCACTGAGAGTCTGAAAGATTCGGATCTAATGTTAACCTACGGGGAAAAATGGAGCTTGTTTTACAAATTCCTGTGAAGTTTTCGGATCAATTTTTTTTTCTGAGTATTTTTCAAGACCATGTCAGTGTCTTTTAGTTTTTACTTTTTCGATGTGTCCATTCTCCGATTTTTTAAAATTCGAGAAAAAATGAATTTCTTCGAAAACGAAGTACTGTTGGACATTTCGCTCTGTAAAACATCTGCAACTCGTGCTATCGAAATTTTAAGAACGCCCTGACAGGCAAAATATTTCCAGCTCTCTTTTGAGATCTTGTTTGAAATAATGCGACCATTTTTTAAACAAATATCGGGTTCTAACTATTGAAAAAAATTTCAAAATACGTTCACTTTTTGCATTCGCTCCGCCTACTATAGTAAACTCCCCTTTTTGAGGGGTGAGCACTAATGGGGTGTAAGATTTATTACCCTCTCATTAGTTCCCCTCAATGACCTTCGCTGGACGTCCTTTCTTCTTTCCTCTTTTCCTAAGGCTTTCTTGAAGAATCAAGTGCTTTTGAAAGTGAATCCATGTAGATGCGTGCTATTAGCTGTTAAATTAGCAACATCTGCTTTTTTTCAAATTTGTGGTTTGAGAAACAGATTTGAAAGGGATATTTCTAAGTCAAATTGTTTATTAACAATATAATGAACATTGTTACAATGCTTTCGAATGCGAAAAGTTGTCATTTTTCCCTTCCAGTAGAAAAATATTTTTATATATAGATTAAATTGTATTCCAGATGCTAGGTATTTTGCATCGTTTTACATGTGTTTTATGTTGCTACAAATGTACACACATAAAGTGCTTTCCACAGCTCAACAAACGTTTTTGAAAATTATTTGTGTCTTTAAGGCTCTTCTAAACCTCTCCGTAAAATCAGATTCGACGAAAACACGAAATCTGTGGCAACACAAGGGGTGTATCTGGGAGGGTCTAACTCGATTTTTTTTGCACTGCTAATTGGTCAGATTTCATGATGGACAACGTCAATCATTGAGTTGTTGAAAGGACAGTCGTAAATCTAAGCTGTCCCCATCGGTACTCCTTTTGCGGTCGGACGAGGGCAGAGAGCTAGTTCCAAAACATGTCCCCCCCCCCTCCGGCCTGTTTCCCACCACGACAACAGATCGGCGTAGCGGAAAGAACTGACGAGTATGAGGGTGAAGAAAAAAGAATCCAATTCTCCTATTCTATTCTACCACCCTTCTCACTTTTACTTGAAAACTTTGGAATCGCTGGACAATTCTTTACATTTACTCTTCGAATCGAATTCTGTATTTGTTTTGCAATTCATGGGCGGCATAATCTTCATTTTTTTTAATTTGTTTTATATTTATTCGTTCAGTTCATTCATTTATGTATTTTTCAATATATAATTGAGGGGGAGGGGGCGAACGGAACACTGATGATCTTTATAACTTTATCGATAAAAGATTGCTTTACTTTTTACAGAAATTTCTGAAACTATTCTTGAAAAGAAAAGCAAAACAATCATAGAAAAATGTCGAAGAATTTCTGCGGATGTCGGTGTGAGCATAAAATAAAAACATTTGGTAGTTGTGTAGTTAGGTTTGCTGATTGCTAGTTTGATGAATGTTACAATTAATAAAAAAAGCATAAAGAGTAAATCTTTCGAAAACACTCACGCCCTGTACAAGGATTTTCTGTGCAGTTTTTAATTAGAAAATTATGCTTTTGTTTTGTCTATGAATTTTCTGCGCATCAAAAGAGGAAAGAAAGAAACTGACGAATCTGCATGTTGGCACGATAGAAAACAGGAAGAGAAAAAAAATGCTGTTGTCTTTTTAGTGATCAGAAGGATACCATATTACCAGTGGCGCACAGGAATTTTTTAAAGGGAGGGTCCAAGGTCGAAAGTCTCATTCCATTATTACGCCGTCAAACATATTGACTTGATTTTATCGATTCCCGAGAACAAAAAACAGTAAAAAATAAGCTAATGAATAAATATTAGCATTAAGTAAAGAAATAACCAGAAGTTAAATAATTTACGCTTTTATTTTTCTCATAATTAAAAAATGAATTCAAGTTCAAAGGATCTCATTTCAATTTGTAATCACAAAACTAAAAACATAGTTATTACTGTGTATTCATTTATAATCCCCATTCTTCTTCTCATAGGCTAAGTGCACATTATTTTAAAAAATCTCTTAACATGAGGGTTTTATTTTTTCACTTATTAAAACAGAAGTTATTGTTACCTTTGTTTGAAATTATTTCACGCACAAAATATAGAATCGTAATCAATCGGGGGAAAAAGCAAGACCTATGGGAGGGGTCCTGACCCCCTGCACCCTTGTGTGCGCCACTGATAAATACCCACTAAGGTTTTCATTTTTTATACACGTGTACTAAATAATTAGAATGAAATGCCACCTCTCAGTAATGCTAAAAGCAGATTATTGCAGAGCTTAGTATTTTTGACAGTTGCATGCAGAATCAACGCTTGATTTAAATCTGAGAAAAGCCATGTTACTGCGTACAAAAGCCCTTTATCACGCTCTGACTGCAAATTGAGAATTTTACTGTTGTTTTTCTTGGATAAAAGCCTACTTCAATTCAAACTTTCGTCGATGTGCCTATTCATCAACATTTTAAGATAATTTCAATTCATTGAGCGTATTGTTAAAAGAATAAAAATTATATGTTCACAAATTTTACCAATGCATATAATAAAACGTAAGTAATTGAACTCTAATGGTTTAAATATACTTCGAAAGAATGAATAAAGTGTAAGAAAACGTACAGTGGTTTAAAATAGTCAGCAAGTGGTATTTAGGAATTTCCGCATCGTAAAAATTTGATTTCTTGATCTTGAGGCAAAGAATGTTTTTTTCTTTCAGTTTGACACTCTCTGTTATTTAAACATTTTGTTCACATAGTAGGAAATTAATAAAACTCCTTATGAAAATAGAGTGGCGTTAAACTATATGAGTAGCACAGTATACAAATGAAAAACGTTATCTATCATGAAAGCGTCTCGAAAAATATTTACGTGTACCAACAACTACGCTATTGTAAAAAGATTGCCATCAATCATGAAACGAGAAAAAAGATTTTCCTAAAAAAAAGGGAAGGAACATGGTTTTGTTAATATTTTTGAAAAAGATTTTTGTTTAGAGTTCAAAACTGTCATATGAGAAAAAAAAAATGCATCAATTCAATGAATCAAATGTATGATCATGTTCAATCTCGAGAATAATAGGAAAAAATAGATTGCAAGAGACACAAAATTAAATAAGCATTATTCGAAAGGGGAGACAGTGAGGCACTCAATTTATGTGCCGAAGTAATTATCACTATGAGGAACTTTCTTGTTCTCAGTCTCATTTGCTGTACGCAAACGAGAAGACTTGTTTATCCAAAGTGGGGAAACAAAGTGCAAAAGGTGAGAAAAAATTATACATGAAATCAAATGAATTGATATCGTTCCATCTTGAGTATTGGAGGCAAACAAAATAATATGAAAATTCAAAAAAAAAAAATGATCAAGGAAAAAGAGTACTGTGGCCCTAAATTACTGTGACAGTATCACCATACTGAACCTTCTTGTTCGCAGTCTCATTTCTTTTCATGCAGTCACGATGATTGACAAATTCGGATTGCAAAAATAAACTTTATATAACATGAAAAGATTTCGGAAAATGCATTGTAAATTGTGAATAGAGTTCTTTGACTGTGAGCATGCGCAAATGATCAAGACGAAGATTCAACTAATGATACTTCTTGAAATATCGAGAATGTTTTTGATATGAAGTGCTGCTGGCGGCGTCATTGCTTTCTGGATTCTTTGAAAAAATACTTTCAATTAGTGTTTTAAAGAGCCATTTGGGAGAAAAAAAGCATCACTTTATACTAGGGCTCGACCGATGGCAATTTTTGGCCGATGGGCCGATTCCGATTGTTGGCCGATTGTTCAAAGATGGCCGATTGTTTTTCTCAAAATGACCGATGGCCGAGGTCGATGGTCGATGGCAAAAAAAAAAAAAAATCTAAAAATTAAAAATTACCGTCGGTTCAACGGGAATCTATAACAAAATCACAAAAATCGGTTTCGCCATCTCATATTTGTTTCCAAGTAGGTCTCCAATTCGGCAATGTATCCCCAAATGATCAGTCTCAGATGCAATAAAGTTTTGCATTGAAATAAGTAATTGATAGCCACAAAAAGTGAGTAAATAGGCCTTTTAGAACACCCGACTGAAAACAAAAAGGGAATAGCACAACTGGAATGTACGCAGACCCCACATACGAAATTTTAACCTTCTACAGGTTACCATTTTTGAGTTAAAACTTATGAGAGATACTTACGCACATCCAGCCGCAAAAAACAACGCAATAATTAACTTGTATGTACCTGAATGCAGTATTAAAAATTCTTTCAGGGGTGACTAAAATAGAAATTTATACTGAAATTTAAGTAAGGGTCAAAGGGTCAGCTCACCCCCTGTGAGAAGAATGTCATTATGATTATTATTAAACTTCAATTTTTTACATCCGAAAAAATAGTACATGGAATCAATGTCAACATTTTTTTTTTTTTTTTTTGCTCGGTTCTGTAAGGTAGTTCTTTTTAGCGCGTCATAATTCAAAGAATTGACTGGATTTGTTTACTGAGGTATTGCTATTTTGATTTCTTTGTTCATTTTCAAAAGCGCAAATTTCTCTAATGAGCTTAACTTTTTTCCCAGTTCTCCTCCCCCTCAAACCACATGTTGTGCGTGTCATGTGTGCCTTTTCCTACTATTTATAGATGTTATCTCATATAATCAAAGTTTATGGTGACATGACCAGCATATCTGCCGAAAGAAATGTGACTTTTGATGAACGTTTTGAGGGGAATATGAATCCATGGCTCAGGCTGTGGCATTGAAAATTTAGGGGGAGGGGAGGTAATTTGAATGGGGTTTTGACTTGGGGGGGGGGGAGTACTCCGTAGCATATGAGGCGGTACGCTCTCCTGCATGGAATGATAGGCAACCCTGATTAACTGCTACTTTTTTACGTAGGAATAATAACGATATCCATTGAAACTTGACCCCCCCTTACAAAAAATTTCTGGATCCGCCCCTGTTGATGTACTAAATCATACTTGCTGATGACAGTATCACCGTACTCAGCTTTCATGTTCGCAGTATCATTTCTTTTTCATGCAGTCACGATGATTGACAAATTCGCATTGCAAAAAATAAACTTTATGTAACATCAAAAGAGTTCGGAAAAATGCATTGTAAATTGTGAAAAAAAGTTCTTCGATTGTGAGCATGCGCAAATGATCAAGACGAAAGTTCAACTAATGATACTTCTTGTACTATCGAGAATTATTTTGATATGAAGTGCTGCAGGCGTCATTGCTTTCTTGATTCTTTGAAAAAATACTTCCACTTGGGGTTTTTAAATAGCTATCTGGCGGAAAAGCATCACTTTATACATGAAATTGAATGAATCAAAATATGATCCTGTTCCACCTTGAGTATTGGAGGAAAACAAAAATAATATGAAAATTCCAAAAACATTGATCGGAGAAAAAAGGTTGTGAGATACTAAATTAATTGCTGATGGCTGTATTACCACAACTCAACTTTCCGTGTTCGCAGTCTCATTTCTTTTTCACGCAGTTGCGAAGATAGACAAATTCGCTTTGCAAAAATCGACTTTATGTAACATCAAAAGAGTTCGGAAAATGCATTGTAAATTGTGAATAGAGTTCTTTGATTGTGAGCATGCGCAAATGATCAAGACGAAAATAAAAGTAATGATAATTCTTGAAATATGTACATTCTTCAAAGGAGAAGCATTTTAATACGAGGTGCTGCATTCGTCATGACTTCGTTGATTCTTAGAAAAAATACTTTCACCTGTGGCTCTAAAGTCACAGGGGAGGAAAAAAATGCATGAATTTGAATATATATATATATATATATATATATATATATATAAATTAATTGGATTAATCAAATGTGATCCCTTTCCATCTTGAGTATAGGAGGAACACAAAATAATATGAAAATTTAAAAAAACAATTATCTGGGAAAAAGATAGATACTGGCTGATGACAGTATTGCTATAGTGAACTTTCTTGTTCGCAGTCCTCCTTCTTTCCTTTTTTTTCACAGTTATAATGACTGATAAATTGATATTGTAAAAAAAAAAACTTTATTTAAATGAAACATTAAAAGAGTTCGAAAAAACCATTGTGAATTAAGATAGTAGATCCATGGCCGCGCCGTCCTTATGTGCGAGGTCGTGAGGCGCACTACGGTGCCAGAGTCAAAAAGGCGCCTTTCACTACCAATCAAAAATGTTCCAAATGGGGGGAATCTCTCCAACCAAAGAAGGAAAAAAAAAGAACTTTTCATTATATCCAGTATCCTATGGGGCCCGCTCAGCCCAAAGTGATGCCCAGGCCCTGGCAAAATTTGGTGCCCCCTCTCACAGGAATATCTTCAATTTTTTTTGTGTGGAAATAATCATTCTCAAAGAAAGAAAACGGCAAATCAAAAGTTCCCGAAAAAAATTAAACGCAACCCTCCATAAATACAACTAAAATCCTGAAAAAAAAAAAGAAAGAAAAATCGCCAAATAATAATCAAAAGGGGAAAATTTTACCTCAAAACGAAAACCAAAATTTTATTTAGTCACAAAAGAGAAAAAAAACTGGCAACCTTCTAAACGCTGCTTTAAAATAAGATTGCGCAAACGATAATTTTCTGATTTAAAATTTCTGTTCCATTAGGCTTAGCAGTGATTTTTAATTTTTTCCTGGTGATTTTAAAGCTTTTTTACTTACAAAAAAAGAAGTATTGTATTCACGAAAAAAAATTATCTCAAAAATTCGGACTTAATTTCCATTTTGCTCACCCACGAATGAATATTGAGTTTTTTTTTCCAACCCAACCACACACGAATATGTGCCTAAACACCTGAAATATCCATTTTGACATTCCCCGAGTTAATTACAACGACTTTTCGCGTGACGTCCGTATGTTCGTAAGTGCGTATGTATGTCACATAACTCAAGAACGGTATGTCCTAGAAAGTTGAAATTTGGTACGTAGACTCCTAGTGGGGTCTAGTTGTGCACCTCCCATTTTGGTTTCATTCAGATGTTCCGAAAGGGGTCATTTGCACCTTTTTTTTGGGGGGGGGGGGGAGTCAATGTTAATTCAATGCAAACTCAAGTAGTGTTATAATTTATACAAACATTTGGCAATTTTCTCGCCAAGCTTTTGGTTCACCAAGTTTTGTCGCCAACTTTGCGACACATTTGGCGTTTTTTGAGCAATCACGATTGCTAATTGTTTTCATTTGACCGTCCTTGATGCCTAGTTCCTTTTTCAATCCCCTACATTCCTACTCTGGTGCCCAAGTACCTTCCGGCCAAATTTGGTCCAGATCCGACGAAAAGTGTGGATTTGTATAGGGAACATACATATACACATATACACACATATTCTTTATATATATAATATATATATATATATATTTATTTATTTATTTATTTACGTGTGGTGTGTAACGGAAACAAACTGTTGATTATATATAACTAGCGACGATTATTCATAATTTTCAATAGACTTGGTAAATATGATACATTATGTAATGTTTGTCAAATTTACTAGTTTATTCACATAATTTCCTATTCTTCGTGGATATTGCAATAAAATTAGGATTATTGTACATTACTTTCATTTCTTACCTTGGAAAATGTATATTAGATAATAGTATTAATTCTATTAAAAAAAAGTTTATATTATTAACTATTTAATTTTTACCTAAACAAAACGGAACTTCAAATTTAATTACATATTTAGAATTCTAGATAATGTCAAAGTCTTAAAAATTAAAGATCTGAAAGTAAATGCACAACACACAAAGCCTCCATATCAAAAAGCAAACTAAGCCAATATTCTAAAGAAAAACATTTTCTTGTAAGATAACCTATTCAGACTCATTCTGCTATGACTTTCAGAGAATTATTACCAACTGTTTCACTAAACTTCATTTTCAAAGGCATCGTTGTGTGTGATATATCTGATCCTTCCAGAAAGAGATGATTATTTTTAATTAATATTGTTAGTTCTGGAACATTGTCAAGCAAAATATTTTTTCTTTACAAATTGACTTGATTTTTAGTAAAGCTATGGACTTTTATTATATTCACCACTACGAGTCAAGGAATATAGTTGATAAATATTAAATACTAGTAGTACCCACACGGCTTTGCCCGTAGTAGAAAATTAAAAGGTCTTATGGTTCGCCTGTATAATTACAAAAAATGTATGGTGAATTTTTCACCAATTGGCTTACACCATGTTACTGTTCCACGTTATGATAACTTGGTAATTTACTCGTTCATCGTATGATAATTTTGCTCGTGAAAATGTTCTTAAAATTGGAATAGAAAAAGAAAAAAATCGAATTTTTCGAAAAACTGCTTCGAGGTGCACACCCCCACGCTACAAACTAACTTTGTGCCAAATTTCCTGAAAATCGGCAGAACGGTCTAGGCGCTATGCACGTCACAGAGATCCAGACAACCAGCATCCCCAGACATCCAGACAGACTTTCAGCTTTATTATTAGTAAAGACTATTTCCCCTGCTTTGACGCTTAGTAAATGACAGTAATTTTTGATCGTGTTTGTGGGAAGCTTTCTTTTCTATTCTTCTGAAATTACATTACACCACAAACTGTCTGAAGCCTGTAATTTACCCCAAAGAAAACACGTGGAATGGAATGTTTTACCTTTTTCTTTAGTATTGTTTAATCACCGCAATGGTAGCGTATTCGAGCTCTGGAGTTGGCAATACGATCTGACCGTTTTTTTAAATAATTTGACTAATTTTAATAATTTTAAAAATTTATTTTAATCGGTGCGCTTTTATTATTTACGGCTTCTGCCGATGACATCACAAATGATGAAATGCCATTCACTGTTGCCATTCGTAGAGCTTAATATTTAATTCGCATTTTTACTCAAGTGTAATGGCAACGATATGGTTGATAACAAGCGTAGAGCGCAATATTTAATTCGCTTCTTGATTACAATAACGTGAAAACGCAGTACACAGATGCACCTAAGTACATCATTTGTGACGTCATAAAGACCACGTCTTATTTTCAAAATCGGACATGTTAAAAAATTCATTAAAAAATAAGCGTCTGGAAAATGAAAGTTTTTTTCTCGCTTCATGTTATTTAATATTTTTTTTTGCTTATTCTATCAATTTCAATGACTAAAAATTAGTACTTTTTGACTGAAGGAAACAACTCCATTTTGAATAATCTCTGCGGAATATGTATAATCGCCAGATTAATCTCGTTCTACTTGCACATACATTCAGGAGAGGGAAATTTCATGATTTACTCGCCACTTCCCCTAATGTGGCTAGTGTATTTTATGTGAATTGGTTTATATTTTTGCAAATTTCACATCGAGATATAAATCGCAATCACTGTACTTGGCGGTATTTTTTTAAAATTATTAATTTAATAAAGAAATACATAAATAAAAATGGCATTTCGAATTTTTTTCCCATTATAAAATGCGGTAATTTTCACTGATTTTTCAAACAAAATAACTTCTACATTTAAACGGGGGGGGTACTTATATTAAAACAGCATTGAAAAATATATCACCTAAATAATTTCAAAAACTTATCGCATAGAACTCGAAAGAAGAAAAATACTGTTCTTTTTAGAACGAATTTCATCGATGTCACACAGATACAAGACCAACACACAAAACGACAAGGAATGAATGGTCATTAGCCAGTAATTTATTGCCTGTCATTGAGGTAGAGCGAGGAACGGAGAAGCAGCAGACAAGACCCTGAAGACCCTGGGGGGGGAGAAGAGGAAGTGGTCCCTCAAAGCTCAAAGTGGGAGGAAATGGGTGTGG